>NC_133659.1:257644621-257974011 GCF_037893015.1 Macrotis lagotis | reverse complement strand
ACCTTTTCAGAATAATGGTTGTTTTATCATACCAGCTGTATGAAGTTGTAAAGTTGACTTTCTGTATTCAAGAATAAGACTTTACATTTATCCTTACTGAGTTTCATCCTCCTTAGGTTCAACCTAATACTTCAGCCTATTAAGACCCTTTCACATCTTGACTGTTATCAAGTGTGTCAGTTGTCATTCCCAGTCTTATTTTCATACAAGTCAAAAGTTAGAAACTTGAATTCTAAAAAGTATTCAGTTAGACGAACACATCCCATGACAAGGAATCTGAGGAAAATAAATGCAGCATACTCAAAAACAGACCTGTAGTGCTGGAAACTGAAATCTATTCACGCTTGCCCCACCCGCTCCTCCCAAAAGTCCACTGTGCTGGAGGCATTCTTTACTTTCTCCCTGCATCCTGAGGGTAGGGATTATAGTCCTTCATAATCAAGAAGGACCATATCATATAATATGATGGCATGACTAGCACAATAAGTTTATTACAGTAAGGGGAATGTTGGGCAGACATTCTCACAGTCTTTTCCAGTGGCCTGACTGAATAAGAAACAGGACTTCTGGTAATGACCTGGAGGCTATGGGGAGTCCTTGGCCTTATGAATGTGGGTCCCTCCATTATTAGTAAGGCATCATGGTGCTCCAGCAGTGTGGGGCAAAGCATTAGGATATGATTTTTTGGCAACAGACTGGTGACAATACGGCATATACAAACCTGTCTCTTAATAGTCTAATCTTCAGTACAGTGATTTTATGGTAACCTACCTCATGTTGTATCCAAGAGTACCAAAGGAGAACCATGGTTGTCTACCTATCATCCTTCATTATTCTAATGGGACCAGTCCATCTTCAATTTGTATCATACAATTCCTTTCTTTAAGAGCAATAAATCTATGAGAAGTTCTTATGGATCCTTACACATTATGAATCTTTAACTAGATTAGGGGTCAAGATAAATATTCTAAATAATAATAGATAACATTTACATAGCACTCACTATGGACACTGTCCTAAAAGTTTTACAATTCTCATTTGTTCCTCATAACATCCCTGGGAAGTGTTATTTTAATTTATTCCATTTTGTAGTTGAGGAAACTGAATCAATTAGAGGTTAAGTGTCTTTCCCAAAGCACAAAACTAGTAAGGTTCTGATAGTGGATTTGAACTCAGTCTAACTTCAGATCTGGCTATCCACCTAGCTGGCTACAACATAAATATTCTGTTTTTTTAGAAGAGATTCTTGTTCAGGTACAAGTTGTACTAAATGACCTCTGAGCACTTGAAGAAAAAAAACTTCAGTGTTAGTGACACTTTCTCCCTCTAAAATATTAAAATCTAAATATATTTAATAAAATATTTCAACAACTTTTTACAAGACAATAGTTCAGCATAAAATAGATTTTGTTTCCTATATTTTGCTGGTTATTCCAAAGATATTCCATATCCAAGCTCCTTTTCCATTCCACCTACATGTAGCATTTATGGATTTCCTCAATGTATTTCAAAACTCTAGAAAAGTTTGGGAAATGATGATTTAAAGAATTAAATCACAGAATCAAAGAAAATACCAAGATGCCAACAGGTTAAAAACATGGAAGGGAGCATTTACATTTTGAGGTTAAAGGAAAAGATGACAAGAGCAGAAAAAAATTGGAGCACAATCACTACATTACCTTGATGATCTCATGTACATCACTTGACTTTCACCCTCTTTCAGGGAATCCCCCCCCCCAAAAAAGTGAATCAAAAGCAAGATTTCACTGAAAAAGTGAGGTTTTAAAAAGTCAAGTTTTCCTGAGTAAATAGCTAACAAATTAAAAAATTTAGCTGACAGGAGCTGAAGAAGCTAATAGTTTTTGGCTGTAGCACAGTGACATAGGCTTTTTTATTGTTATTATATGAGAAATTATTCTAAGTTTTTGAATACTTACATTTTTCTTCTTATCTGCATTAGCTTCTTCAGCTGCTTTCTGGTACCTTCAGAAGAAAAAATAAGATGTCATAAAATCAATAACAGTTTCATAGGTCACAACCTAGAAGGGACACCAAATTACTCAACCTCTCATTTAACAGATAAGTTACCTAAGTTCCAAGAATGATCACAGGTACAGGAAACATAAAAGGTGGAACCTAAACCTACCAGATTCTTGATCTCTGTCACCTGGCACTTTCTACTCCACCCTGCTGGTCTCTAAGAAAGCCAGCTGGGGCATAATTCAAATGCCAGGGGACATGTGTGTGATGACTTCATCTCAGGTTGAGAGTTTTGAGGTGTCTGATACCAGATTAAATCAATGCTAAGGTAGATGCAGTCTGGTCCAGATTGAACTAGGTATGTTAAGTTTGAATATTGAACACCCTTAGTAAAAAAGCTAACTAGAATTCCAAGGCCAGTTGGGATGTTCAAGGAAAATAAAGAAGATCAAATGTGAACCTCGAAACAAGTGTAATAGACTAAAACAAGCTTACTGGGGGGTCTTGAGTCCAAAATTGGTAGGACATTGATCTCTTAAAGCCACAATCCTCATTATTCAAAAATCTGCCAACTCCTACTCATCCAGAACCCAGTCACTGTCAACTGTTCAATAGTTAGGCTGTCTGAGGCTACTGCTCAGACAGCAGGAGTATTCCAGGAATCAGACTAACAGCCAGAATCTGCTTAGGTTTCTAGTCTCCAAATAGATCATAAGAACTATTTACCAAATAGAAAGTCCTTAGGGTTAAGCTACCTTGAAGATTCTATTCAGTTGCATTCAATAATAGAGTTCCTCTACCACTGATACTCTGCCTGGATTCATTCATTCCTCAAGAGGTAGGAAACTCCCAACCTCTCTTACTTTCTTATTCTCTGTGATATTCTCAATCCCAAACTACCAAAGAGGAAACAGTCCTTTCCCAACTCTATTGTCTACTCTTTCATCTCCTTCCATTTCAATCTTATTCCCACCCATGTCCCTCTCCAAATCAATCCATCTCTTCTACTTGTCCTCTCAAAAATTATCACTTATAATGAACAAACTTACCTTCATTTTAGAGCACTTTCTCTCATGTTCCTTAACTTCTTTCTCTTGACATTTACTGATATTACATTCATCTCCCACATCTAACCCCATCAATGATACTGCATTCCTCACCATCCTTTCTGGTAGAGGTTGCATTTGCTTCTCATACCCATCCTCCAAAAAATTTGTCCTTGGAAGGGGAGTTGGAATAACACTTCCAGACTCTTTCTCTACAATTATTACTTAGCTATTGTCTCTTCTTGGAGGTTTTTACTATTCAAATTTATCAACTAACCCAGACCTGGTGGCTATTATCTCCTGACACCAAATTCATTCTTCCTTTTTTCTCAATGAATTGTTTACAGTCTCCCTCCTTACTTTAACTCCTACTTTCATATTAGGGGAGATTTTCAACTTTATAGTAATACTTTCTCACACTCTCAAACCTAAAATTTTATCAATCTACTCAACTTCCATAACTTACTCCATCATTCTGCCTCAGCTACACATAAAACTGACCATATCCCTTGTGAGACTGTTGCTGATAAAATGTTGCACTTCCATTTACAAGAACTCTGAAATTCCTTTATACTTCCATAATCTTTCTTAAAAAAAAAAAAAAACATTTATTAAAGACCTAACTAGGAACCGGTACTGAAATAAGCAGTTTAAAAAATGTTTTATTTATTTTTAGCATTCTTTTCTTTTTAAATTATCTCCTTCCTTGACACCTCTTTACACATCTTTTGAGAAGGCAAGGAATATGATATTCATTATACATGTGAAATTAAACAAAACAGATTTCCATATTAGCCATATTTCAAAAAAGTAAGAAAAATAAAATGAGAAAATTAAACTTCAATTTGTATTTAGGGTTTATTAGTAGTTCTCTATGGTAGATACTATTTTTTCATCATGAGTCTTTTACAATTGTCTTGACTAATGTATTGACCAGAGGAGCCAAGTCTTTCACAGCTGATTATCATTACAACATTGCTGTTACTGTGCACATTGACCTCCAAAGTCTTCTCATTTCACTTTGTTGCAGTTCATATATATCTTGTCATATTTTTTTTTTCTGAAACCATCCCTCTCCTCATTTTCTTCACTGGAGCACAATAGTATGCATATCACGATCATAGCTACAATTCTGAATTAAGCACTTTTAAAAATATTATGTCATTTTATCTTCACGACAATCACGAGATATAGTAACTATCTCCATTTTATAGTTGAGAAAACTGAGGCATCACCTAGGTGGTTTTTTCATAATCACTTATCTGTCTACTCATTGTTTGTTCTCACCAAAATTTCCAATCCCTCTAGCCCTCGATATTTTCCTGAACCATCACCTTTGCTTTGGCTATACTCTCTTCTCTACCTAGGCTTGGTCCCTTAGTGAACCAGTTCAAATCAATCCTCTCCTTGAAATTCCCTTGTACCTTTGTCCTATCACTGCTCACATCTTGCTGAACCTGACCACTGATTTGTACCCTTCTCTACAGGAAAGACAGTTTTGTCACTGAGGGCAAAGGAGTACAGATCTAACATGGAACGAGGAGGAGACCTATACCTAGAAGCAAGTGACTTGTTGACTTGTTGCTACAGTGTCAACCTAAGGCTCACTGCATACCAGGGCAAAGAGTGGTCATGGAGATGAGACTGTTTGCACGAAGCAAGAACTGGAATAAGCAGCACCTTTGTCTCTGACCAAACCAAAAAGAAACCTGTCTTCACAGATTCTCAAATATGTTATACTTTTTATAATCACTTTATATGTAATTTTTCTTTCTATCTCTTCCTGCTGGAAATGTACAGAAATTTGTTGGAAATGTACAGAATGCTGATGACTTATGGGAGTTTATTTTATTGTTCAAAACTCTGTAAAAGTAATTTATTATTTCAGTTAGTTTTTAAGTTGATTCTCTAAAATTCTCCAAGTAAAGCAGCACATCATCTCCTAAGTGACAACCATGTTTCCTATTTCTTCTTATTCCCTTAATTTCTTTTTCTTCTTTTATTGCTAGAATTAGCATTTTTAGTTCTATGTATTAAATAGTAATGTGGAAGATGGCGACAAGAGAGGAAAGTCTCTTAGGTGCTCTCTCATAAAACTTTGAAACTAAGGACTAATTAAATTTTCGAGAGACACAGAGGGACCCGGTGAGGCAGTTCTCCTACTCAAGGTAACCTGGAAAAGAGCAGAAAGGCTCTGCTCCCCGGGGTTGGAGGGGCGGCCCGCCAGAGCGAAAGAACTTCAGCCTCTCAGAGGCAGTCCCAGGGTACTGGGAGCCGTGGCTCACAGCAGCAGGGGAGTTTACTGACCTATGCCCTGGGGAGCACCAGGCACAAATTCGGAGAACAGCTATTGGGGGGGACACCTCTGCCAGATAGAGGATGTGAAGCCCAGCCCTCAGGGCACACAGCAAGCAGGGAGCAGCAGCATGGCCAAGGAAGAAAACAGAAGCAGGCGGACCCAGTAAGCAGGAGCCCCCAGGGCATGAGCCCATTGAACCTAGGGAGGGGAGTGAAGAGAGATAGACTGCAGAGCTCTGCCCCTGGAACAAGAATCTAGGGCTCTGACCACATTCAAATCCTGATCGCAGTCTAGGCCCCCCCCATAGAACAGCAGGGACCCTCTCCACCTCAGCCCTGCGGCAGAGGGGGGTGCATATGGTCATTCACAGACCAGGAGGGAGGACAGAGCCTCACACACTGAGACCCTGGTGGGAGTGTCCCAAAAGCTCAGGAAGCATCCCAAAACCAGGATTAGGCTGGGAAAATGAGCAAGCAGAGAAAAAAGAGGAACACCATTGAGAAATATTTCACATATGAGCCCAAGAAGGATCAAAACACACAGTCTGAAGATGAGGAAGCATAAGCTCCTGCATCTAAAGACTCCAAGAAAAACAGAAATTGGGCTCAGGATATGACAGAGCTCAAAAAAGACTTTGAAAATGAAATGAGGGAGTTAGAAGAAAAACTGGGAAAAGAAAGGAGATGCAGGAAAAACATGAAAATGAAGTCATCAGCATAGTCAAGGAAATCCAAAAAAAAATGCTGAAGAAAATAGCATGCTAAAAACCAGCTTAGATCAAATGGATAAAACAGTTCAAAAAGTTATTGAGGAGAAGAATGCTTTAAAAAGTAAAATTGGCCAGATGGAAAAAGACATAAGAAAGCTCTCTGAGGAAAACAAATCATTCAGACAAAGAATAGAACTCAGAAGACTGATGAATTTATGAGAAATCAGGACTCAATACTTCAAAACCAAAAGAATGAAAAATTTGAAGACAATGTGAAACATCTCATTGAAAAAACAACTGATATGGAAAACAGATTTAGGAAAGATAATTTAAAAATTATTGGAATACCTGAAAGTCATGATCAGGAAAAGACCCTTGACATCATTTTCAAAGAATTACTACAAGAAAATTGCCCTGATATCCTAGAAGCAGAGGGCAAAATAGAAATCAAGAGAATCCACCGATCCCCCCGAGAAAGAGATCCCAAAAAACCAACCCCTAGGAATATTATAGCCAAGTTCCAGAACTCCCAAGTCAAAGAGAAAATATTACAAGCAGCCAGAAGGACACAATTCAAATATCGTGGAGCTGCAGTCAGAACCACAGAGGACTTAGCAACAACTACATTAAAAGCTCGTAGGGCTTGGAATATAATATACTGGAAGGCAAAAGAGCTTGGAATGCAACTGAGAATCCACTACCCAGCAAAAATGAATGTCTTCTTTCAAGAAAAAAAGATGGAACAGAAGGTTTGATCTTCAAATACAGGACTCAGGTGAAGCATAGAGATTGGAGGAGAAGGGGAAAATATGAGGGACTTAATGATGATGAACTGCATGTATTCCCATATAGAAAAATGACACTGATAATACTCATATGAACCTTCTCAGTTAATAGAGCAGGTAGAAGGAGCTTTTATAGTTGAAGCACAGGAGAAAGCTGAATTTGAAGATAAAAATATGGTGTAAAAATGGAATCAATAGGAAAAAGGGAAATGTAATGGGAGAAAGAAAAAGGAGAGGGGTAATTGGCCAAGATATTTCATATAAAATTTTTCTTTATCACAATGAACTATTGCAATATTATGGAAGGGGGGAAGGCAAGGGGGAATGAGGGAATCTTTGCTCTCATTAGAGGTGGCTATGAGAGGAAACAGCATATATACTCAATGGGGTATCAACATCTGTAATAAGAAGGAGGTGGAGGACAGGGGGAAGGGGTGGGGATGTGAGTGATGGAGGAGAGTATGGACCATGGGGGAAGAGTGGTCAGATGTAACGCATTTTCTCTTTTACTTCTTGCAAGGGGCTGGGATTGGATGACCTGTCCGGGACTATAGGGCCAGGTGGATGCTGGGCCTAAGGGGTGGTAAGGGGGCTCGGGGCCTCTTGGCTCCAGGGCCAGGGATCTGTCTGCTGGGCCACTCAGCTACCCTATAGCAAAGTCAGAGTGAAAGGAAAGAGAAAATATAGTACGTGGTAGTGGAGAAATACGAAAGGAGGGAGTTGCGATCAGCAATGGAAATGGTGGAAAAATAGGGAAGTAACTTTTGCCATGGACTTATCATAAAGAATGTGATCCATTTATGACAGAGTTGTTGGTGTTGGAACAAAGACTCAAGCACATTTTTTTATTATTTTTTTTGGGGGGGTGCAGGGCAAATGGGGCTGGGTGGCCTGCCTGGGGCTGCATAGCAGGGTGATCCTTGGATGTCTGAGGCTGGATTGGGATCTGGGTGCTCCTGGCTCAAGGGCCAATGCTCTGTCCACCATCCAGCTACCCCTACTATTATTACCATTTTATTTTATTTTGATTTTTTCTTCTTTTTTTGGTTTTTGCAGGACAGTGGGGCTAGGGTGGCTTGCATGTCACACAGCTGAGTGATTATTGGGTGTACGGGGCCGGATATGGGCTTGGGTGCTCCTGGCTCCAGGGCCAGTGCTCTGTCGACTGCGCCATCTAGCCACCCCAATTATTACTATTTTTTTATTTTAATTTTTTTTCTCTCCTCTTTACTTTATCACTCAAGCGAGTCCATATTTTTTGGGGGGAGGGGTATTTTGTTTACTCTTAAACAAGAATATTTCATTAATGGATAAAAAACATTATTTGTACAAAATGAGAATAAATAAACATTAAATCAATAAAAAATAGTAATGTGACAATGAACATCCTTGCTATACCTCTGATCATACTGGAAAGGTTTTTTAGCTTATCATACAAATAATACTGGCTGTTCATTTTATATAGGTACTGCTTATCATTTTAGAGAAGTCATTCTTGTACTTTCTAGTGTTTTTAGCAGGAAAAGGTACTGTATCTTATCAAAAGCCTTTTCTCTATTATATGAACATGATTTTTGTTGTTCTTGTAATTAATATGGTCAAGTATGTTTATAATTTTTCCTAATACTGAACTAACTCTGCATTCTTGGTATACATCTAACCTATTTATAATAAGCAGACTTTGTGATATTGTTGCTAATTAGTCTCCTTATAATTTATTTAAAATTTTTTACACAAAGATTAAATAATAATATGATTATAGAGTTTTTTCCTCTATTTTGACTTTCCCTGCATATCCATTAATACAATATTTTGTATCACAGAAGAAACCTGCTAGGATTCCTTCTAATGTTAATTTTTTTCAATTTACGTAGTCCTGGAATTATTCTTAATTTAATTAATTATAAAAGATGAATTAAAGAGATCAAGGACAATCTTGAGAGAACTGTTATGGACAATGCCACCCAGAGGAAAAAACTATGGAGTCTGAATACAGAGCAAAGCATACTATGTTCATTTTTTAAAAACTTCTTTTATGTTTTTCCTTTCTTATGGTTTCTTCTTTCCCCTTAGTTCTAATTCCTCTTTCACAAGAGATGAATTAAAAATTTCTGCTATAGGGTCAATTTTTGTGAAGGTACAATACACAGAAACAGGTATACTTCTTTCTATTCTCATACAATATTATCTCATTGTCTTTCATATCTAAATTTTCCAATATTCTACTGAGGTCCTTTTGTTATTTCAATAATTAGACTTATCTAGAACTGAGAGGGACTAAATTGAGATTCCCTATTATAATTTAACTATCAATTTCTCCTGACAACATTTAACTTTTCATTTAAGTATTTAGATTTTATGCTATTTGTTGCATATGTGTTTATTATTGATATTAATTCATTGTGGTATCCTTCAATAAAATTTTCCTGTTTATCTTTTAATGAGGTCTATTTTTGCTATTGTTTTATCTGAAATAATGATTGCTACCCCTGCCTTTCTTATTTCAGCTAAAGCAAAATATAAATTATTCTAACCTTTTATTTTCATTCTCTGTATATCTTTCTGTTTCAAATGACTTTCTTGTAACAGATAAATTTTTTATTATATATTTTATGATGAATTTATCTCAATTCAAAATTATAACCTTGTAATTATAACTGCCAAGGTTGCACTGCCTCCTACCCTGTTCTCTTATAGTTTTTTTCATCCCCTTTTTAAAAATTTAATTTTTTTTTAATTTTTGGTTTTTGCAAGACAATGGGGTTAAGTGGCTTGCCAAAGGTGTCTGAAGCCAGTGTTCTATCTACTTTGCTACATAGCTGCCCCCCATCCCTTCCTTAAGAGAGCATTTGAGATTGATGATCCCTCCTCCTTATTCTTATTTTTCCCCTTTTCTGTTTATCTACTGAGTGAAATGTATTTCTATACCCTTCTCTGGGGGTGGGTATAATATGTGTATGGATACATTTTTCCTCCTTTCACCAGTTCAAATGATAGTAAATATTACATGTTAACCATTCCCCACCTTCTTCCTTTTTTGTATAGACTTCCACTTTTGGAACCTTAAGACATGAGAATTTTCCCTATTCTTTCCCCTCCCCCCAATCCCTCCCTTTCCAGTTTTCCTCTAAGATCTTCAAAATATAAGCAAAATCCTCCCAAGGTCCTCTGTCTAATAATACTCTCTCTATGATCCCTGATAATGATATTGTTCTGAGGGGATACATGTATTATCTCCCCATATTAGAATGTAGTCAGTTTATCTTTTAGTCCCTTATGCTCATGTTTATCTTTCTCTTCTTCCCTTCACTCTTGTGTTTGTATTTCAGATTTTTCTGCTGAACTTCTGTCTTTTCATCTGGAATGCTTTGAAGCCCCCAATTTCCAAGGTAAAGTCTGACCACTGCTCTTCTGGTCTGAATCAATAAGTTGCTGTCCCAGTTTTGCATCTGAGCAACAGACCCTGTCCCTGGTTAGAAATTCCAAGGAAATCACTGATCAAGATCTGAAAAGCAGGAGAAATTGGTTCAACCCTAGTATCTGGAGTCAAGGACTTTTTCCTTACCTTTTTTCTAGGTCTAAGGTCTCTCAAACATCAGTTAAATACCTGGAGTTCAACCACTCTCATGAGCCTCACTGCTTTCTGTCCAAAACTGTTCAACTGCTTTCTAAGTAACATATTTAATTCAAATTGTATATGTTATGTTTAATCTTTTCTTTATACTGATGTTTGACAACTTGTTTGGTATAGGTGAACTCATTCTGTGTTTAAAGAAAGTATGATCATGAATATTTAGACAAAGCTTGTGAAAGATTGCAACATTAAATGCTACAGGAATAAGATCAAATTCCCTATTATTTGGGTGAGATTTAGAATAAGTAATGAAAGAAAAGTCTGGAACCAGACTTAAGTCATAGCCTGATAAATTACAGCCTAAGTAAGGTCTAATTCTCTGAATGGGGGAGATTAGAATTGGGTTGGTGAGTTTTGAGGTTGTAGGATTCCCTACTATTCAGAAAAAGTCAAATGAAGCCCCCAAATGGAAGACTAAATAAGACTCCAGAATAGGAAAAATAAAAATAACTAACCCAAGAAAAACAAACATTTTAAAATTTCTTCACTTCAGAAATTAAATCTTTAATCTTTTTTTTTGTACAAATGGAACTAACATACTAGAGATAATCTAAACTATTCAGAGATAAACTAAATAATTTCAAAAGAAGGCTCCTCTGATCAAAATTTATACTCAGGAGATTTTTGGTTATATAAATTAGTTATCATCCATTCAAAGTAGTATTTGTCATTGTTTTGTATGTCAATGATCAAATGTTGTTCTGTAAAAGGTTTTTTTTATTAGTAATACATTAACAGAATTGAAGACAGTTGTAAAGGTGATCTCAAAAGCAAGGCAGTCTATGAAACAGTTCAAAACTTTATCCAATCCCTAAGAACCCTGACCTGGCAAGTACTATCATATTTATTTTATTTCTTCTCTTCAACTAGGAAAAGCAACTTATCTTTTTTTTTTTAATCCCTAGAAAATATCTTTGCGGCGATTCCTGTTCAGAGTAAAGATTCCAACTGGAGCTGTACTCCTGGTTGAGAAACCTCCTGGAAGGACATCAGAGTGAGCCTGCTAGCAAGTAGCAGTATACAGTTCTTACCTTCATGTTCTTAGCTTGCTTGGCAGCTATGTTTGATCTCTCCTAGAGACAAATTGTAGAGAGAAGACAAAAAGTGGGAAATGGGAGAAATTAAAGGAGAAGGAATCAAGAAATCAGCCTGAAGGTAATAAAGCATCATCACCCTCAGTCTCCATGTTGGCCACAGATGCTACCACATCAGTTTCAAGTGACACAGACAACAGTGGACATGACCAAAGTGCTGATGACGAATTCATGGTGCTTCCTTTGCCACCCCCAGTTTGTCCCAAGACACTTTGAAGAACTGGATAATGCTCTTAGGTGTCCTGACATTCCATCTGCCTACCAAACTAGTTACAGTAAAGACAACAATAGTGATGATAGCAATAGTGACAATTCAGATGACAGCAATAAGGACAAACATGATAGCAGCAGTGATCACAGTGACAGTCAAAACCACAATGATTCTGCCAATGATATCTTACAGCAATTGCAATGTCAAATTCCAAAAATAAGGAATGTTCACTGGTGACTTCTACCTTCACAACATGGAAATCAAGTTACAACTCAGTTCCAAAAAAGGTGCAGAAAGAAGTGGAAAACCTTCAGAAGAGTAAGAAAAAGAAGAAGAGCACAAAGAGTGTAAAGCAAGAAGTCAGCAGAAAGATCAGGAAGTCCCATCTTCAGGCTTCACTTTGGTCGATGGTGCCACCATGTGCGCTTCGAGTGACCCAGAGAGGAATGGAAGTGAAGGGCATTCTAATGAAGTCTTTGTGTTTTCTTTTTCCCTCCCATTTCATCTTAAGAATATTTTTTTGTGCTTCCTTTATAGTCCACAATTAGAAGATGTGGAACTTGACCTCATGTATCTGGCTATTTGATACAAAGCAATAGAGAATCAGAATTTGCAGGATAGATGGAGCTAGAGCAGTGTCCCAAGTACAGTTCCTCTGGTGACCTTTGCTTTTATGGGTTAAGCAGGGGGACACTTTTATTGCCATCTAGAAACCCCACACAATCAGTGTCCACTCAGACTCTATAGCCCACCAGTGACAAGTAGAGATGCTGATAGTGCTTTTGATGGTGAGGCTACTTTGGACACTTATCTGTGAGGCTTTGCTAAGATTGTCTCCCTATTTCTCTCCTGTTTTTTCTTTTTCTCAAGAGGTTAGGTGAACATAGAGAATACTTTACATAAGGGAAGCCAGTCTCACTGTACCTGTCTATACCTTTGTGAAGCAGCTTTGAAAACTACTAAAAATTCACATTAAGAACCATCTCAAAGCAATAATAGTAAAGGTGGCAAAATTAAACAGGAAAACACATCCTAAAAGAAAACTCCTTTATCCTACCACTTTGCAGTGATGGGAGGTCTTTGGTGTGTGTGTGTGTGTGTTTTGAGTTGATAAGTACCCAGATACATTTGGCTAACTTTTCTTTGTCCTTTTTACCCTTTTAATAAAACTCATTTACAATCTGTGTGGAAGAGGTTGGAGGATGAATACTATTGAAATTTTGGTGATGGAGAAAGCCATTTCAATAAAATTTATTTAAAAAAAAGAAAATATAATTGAAATGACAAATGTGGAAATTTATTCTGCATGGCTATACATATTTGTAATAGGTTTTATTTTCCTTGCCTTCTCATTGGGAGAAGGAAAGGGAATCATCTGAATTATCTTGAAATATCTTCAAAATATATCTTTAACTGTACCAAGTCTAAAACTATATTATTATAGAGGCAGTCACCAAAATTGTCTGGTATTGGTTAAGAAACAGAGAAGTGGATCAGTGAATTAGATGAGCATAAGAAAAAGTGGTAAATGTTTATAGCAATCTACTGTTTGATAAACCCACAAAATTCTAGTTTCTGGGATAAGAATTCACTATTTGACAAAAACTGCAGGGGGAAAAATGAAAAATAGTATGGCAAAAACTAGGCAGAGATCCACATCTCATACCTCATATCAAAATAAGGTTGAAATGGCTATGGGGGGAGCAGCTAGGTGGAACAGTGGATAGAGTGCTGACCCTGGAGTCAGGAGAACCTGAATTCAAATCCAACCTCAGAAAAATAATAATTGCTCAGCTGTGTGAATTTGAGCAAATCACTTGACCTCATTGCCTTAAAAATAAAAAATTTTAAAAAATTTACTATAGGATTTAGACACAGATGATATGATACATAAGCCAATTAGGAGAACAAGGAGAACAAGTCTGTCATATTTGTGGAATGGGGAGGAATTTGTGACCAGACAAGAGATAAAGAACATTATAAATTGCAAAATGGATAATTTTGAATATATTAAATTAAAAACATTTTTTTTTTACAAATAAAACCAATGCAACCAAGATTAGAAGGAATGCAGAAGGCCGGGAAACAATTTTCACAGCTGGTGTGTCTGATAAAGGACCCATTTATAAAATAGAGAGAGAGAACCGAATCAAATTTCTAAAATTACAAGTCATTCTCCAATTGATAAATGTTCCAAGTATATGAACAACCGTTTTCAGATGAAGAAATTAAAACTACAGTTATATTTTTAAAATGCTCTCTTTGGGATATGATCTATATCCCACCTCACAACTATTGGATTGCCTAAGATGACAAAAAAAGGAAAATGATCAATGTTGAAGAAGATGTGGGAAAATTGGGACATCAATGCATTGTTGGGGAGTTGTGAACTGATCCAAGCATTCTGGAGAGCAATTTGGATTATGCCCAGAGGGCAATAAAATTGTGTATATCCTTTGATCCAGCAACACCACTACTGGCTCTATATTCCAAAGAGATCATAAAAAAAAATGCCTCTACAAAAAAAGCTGTTTTTTGTTTGTTTGGTTTTTTTTGCTAAGAACTGGAAACGTGAGGGGATGCCCAGCAATTGGAGTGTGGTTGAACAAGTTATGGTATATGAATATTTTGGAGTACTATTCTGGTAAAAAAATTGAGTGGTTAGACTTTAGAGACACATGGAAAGACTTGCATGAATTGATGCTGAATGAAATGAGCAGAACCAAGAGAACACTGTACATATTGACAACATTGTAAGATGATTAACTATGATGGATGCAGCTCTTCCCAGCTGCATCAAGGATAATTCTGAAAGACCTATTATGGAAAATGTCATCCACATTCAGAGAAAAAACTATGGAGTCTGAATGCAGAGCAAAACATACTATTCTTTTTAAAACTTCTTTTATATTTTTCTTTCTCATTTTTTTCCTTTAGTTCTAATTCCTCTTTCACAACTAATATTGAAATATATAAAATACGATTATACAAGTACAATTTTCTTAAATGAACTATTATAATCCATAAATGTCTCATTTCATTTCAATCTTGAGACTAACCCTACATGGTCTACAAATGTTTCATTTTATTCTAATTCCAAGCCTGAACCAAGTGACTAGTTTGTATCAGGTAGATCCCAGAATATATCTGCTTTTTTCATGATTCACCGGCTATTACCTATTATCCTTCAATCACTTAATTTTTTACAACTGCTGCTGTTAATCCCAACTGCAAATGAACCATAACATTCTTGGAATATTTATAATAAAGACACTGACAAATTGAAGCATGTCCAAAGAAGTGGGGGGATCATAACTTATAAAGATCACCTAAAAGGAACTGGAATATTACACTTGGAAAAAAGAATGGGAGAGAAGGGTAAGTCATTCCCTCTTCAAATATTTGAAGATTAGCCATATTGTTTATTTGAAGGCCCCTACAGAGACAGATTTATTCAGAATTTCATTAGATAATTTCAACCATCTTCCCTATAATTAATTACTGTTTTCTTGAACTTTAGGTTCTTTCTTTCCTCCTCACCAATTACAAATTAACACTCTAGTAAGTCCTCCTGATTCAAAGATTCAGAATTTGTCATTTGAAATACTTGTTGTCCAGTGTTCACAGTAGCAGCAATATTGTATGAAGAGCAATTCTGAAAGACTTAGCTATTCTCAGCAATAAAATGATCCAAGACAATTCTGAAGGACAATGATGAAAGATGTTATCTACCTCCAGGGAAAGAAATGATGGACTCTGAATGCAAATCGAAGCATATTTTTTAAAAACTTTTTTTTTTGGCCTATATCTTCCTTTACAATGTAACTAACATGGAAATGTTTTGCATGAATGCACATGTATAACCTATATCAAATTGCTTGCCTTCTCAATGAAGAACGAGGTAGGGAAAGAAATATAGAACTCAAAAATTTATAAAATATAAATGTTAAGAATTGTTTTTATCATGTTAAACACAAATTTCTATATATAATATTCACCTGACTGTTCGCTTCTGAGGAAAGGGGGATGGGAAGGAAGGGTGGAAGGAAATTATGTAACTTCAAAATATGCATGTGGATAGATGTTGAAAAACTTTCATAACGTATAATTAGAAAAATATCAATTAAAAAGAGTTGTTTTAGGGGCAGCTAGGTGGTGTAGTGGATAAAGCACTGGCCCTAGAGTCAGGAGTACCTGGGTTCAATTCTGGTCTCAGACACTTAATAATTACCCAGCTGTGTGGCCTTGGGCAAGCCACTTAACCCCGTTTGCCTTGCAAAAAAAAATGGCAAAAAAAGAGTTGTTTTTATATTTAATAGGAAAATATAATTCCTTTTTTTTTTAAAAAAGAAAAGAAATATTTGTTGTCTTTTTCACAATCCATAATGGAGATAAAATGGTGAATTCAACTTGTAGTATTAAGTTCAGTGTTAGATAAATTCAAAATTATCTCTAACGCCTCTCTAAATTTCATGATTAAAATGACCCCTAAAGTTAAGATACCCTTAAGATTTCCTTCTATGCAGATGACTCTCTACTTAAACATCTCTAAACCCTCTCTTGAATTCTAGTCCCACATCACTTACATAGACATCAAAATAGATTTATCAGAGGCATCTCAAAATCAGTATGTCCAAAACAAAACTCATTATTCCTCCCTCCTCTGAACTTCTTTACTACCATCGAGGATACTATCATCCTAGTCCCCCAAGTTCTCAACTTCAGTGTTATTCTCAAGTATTCTCTCTCACTTAGAGTCAACTGTTACAGTCAACTTACCCAGTCAACTTGTCCTTTCTATTTTTACAATATCTCTTATATATTTCTTCCTTATTACTCACAGCACCACAATCCTAATTTAGGCCTTTATTGCCTCTCCCCTAGACTACTGCAATAGTTTTCTACATGGTCTCCCTGTTTCAAGTCTCTCCCAAATCCAACATATCCTACAGAGAACTGCCATATAATTTTCCTAAAGTATGATCTATTTATTCAACACCTTCCTGCACCTCCTTACAAACTCTAGTGGGTCTCTTTGCTCAAGCATCAAATAAACAAACTTCTTTGTTTAGCATTTAAAACTCTTCACAAGCTGATTCTTTTCAAATCTTCTAATACACTTTCCCTTCTCCATATGATCAAGCCACCCTGCTCTACTTCCCATTCCTGATCCCTAATGGTCTACCTTTCACTTCTGCCATTTTAATGGATGTTCCTCATATCTGGAATATACTCTCTTTTTCCTCTACTTCTCAAAATTTCTGGGTTCTTTCAAGACTCAGTTCAAACGCTACCTTATACAGGAGGCCTTTCCTGATTCCACAACCACCCTGTAAATTCAAAATGTGTTCATGTGTATGTCTGTAGGTCTAACACACACCTACAAAAAAATACACATTCCTTTTTCCATTAGGTAGGAATTTTGACTTTTATTAACACTTAGCAAAATGCCTAAGACCCAGAACACATTTAATAAATGCTTACTGATTGACTTTTCTAAGGATCATTAACTTCTAGTACTTCTAGTCTCCCGGGTCCACAGTTTTTGCTCCTCCCCTCTCTTCCTATATACATACATACATATATATATATATGTATGTATGTATGTATGTATATGTAAAAATCTCTTCTGAATCACCCCTTCCTTTCATTTTTATAGTCACTACTCCAATCGACTCACATGTGGAATATAACTGCCTCTAAGCAAACTTCAGTTTCTGTCTGTTCTGAACCTACACATGACTTTAAGAATAATCTTCCTCAAATAATCTCCATTTGCCATTTCACTTTCCTAATCCTAAATGGTCCCTAAAGTTTCATATTGCCTAGGATAAAAAAAAAATCTAGACTTGGCCTCTATTTATGGCCTTTTTATCATTTTTGTTTTTTTAGGTTTTGCAAGGCAGATGGGGTTAAGTGGCTTGCCGAAGGTCACACAGCTAGGTAACTATTAAGTGTCCGAGGCTGGATTTGAACTCAGGTACTCCTGACTTCAGGGCTGGTGCTCTATCCACTGCACCACCTAGCCACCCTATGGTCTTTTGTTTTGCTTTATTTTTTTTTAGGTTTTTGCAAGGCAAATGGGGTTAAGTGGCTTGCCCAAGGCCACACAGATAGGTAATTATTAAGTGTCTAAGACCGGATTTGAACCCAGGTACTCCTGACTTTATCCACTATGCCACCTAGCCGCCCCACCCTATGGCCTTTTAATCATTAAGCACTGCCTTCAAACTCTCTCCAATCTCCAAAATCTCTCCAATTTCAATATTCCTTAAAAATGACTTTCCACTCTAGCCAATCTGCTTTCCATCATAAATATACCATTTGTTAATCCTAATCTCTCTGTACCTTTATACCTATCATTTCTTCCACTCCTCTCTGCACATCTGTAGAAAGCTTTGTATTTATTGATATTTTGCTTTATAACTGCTCTCAGGTTTTTTATATATGAAACTTGAGTGGTAAACTCATCACTATATCTTCTATTATATGCTTCTTTGTAGATCTAATCCTTAGGGTTAGCATCTTTACTCTTAAATAATATGCTTCTTGATCCCTTATTCTCTTAACAAGTAGTAATATTTGCTCTAAAAAAAAACAGTACTTCTGGATGATTACAATACTTACTTGGAGAATATTTCTACAATAGCAGATGACTTGTTCTTATTAACAAGAGAAAGTTCCTTGGCAGTGATTCTCAGAGACTGTGAAGTCCATTGTCGCCTACTAAATGGAGCTGGGTTCATCTTGTCTGAAGATGCTGAAATTCCCCTGGAATAAGGAACATTAGATGATCAATATAACAATATCACCAAGGATTTACTTGAAGGAAACAGGACAACATACTTGAAAGAACACTGGACAAAGAGTTAGGATGCTTAATGTAAGTATGTGTGTGAATGTATATGTGTGTGAGTCTACATGTATATACATGTGTATATGCATGCATGTATGAATGAATGAATAGATCTTTGGGACCCCTAAAGTACTACATAAATGTGAGCAAGTAGTAATATTAGTAGTCACCTTGGCACTTACTAACTGGTTATGTGATATTGGACAAATCAGTTTACTTCTTTCCAGTCTATTTATGCATCTATAAAATAAGAGGATTGAATTAGATGCTTACTTCTGGCTCAAACGTTCAACGATTCTATGATTGGTCCCTCATGCAAATATTGATTGTGCTCTCTCTCCTTATATTCATTGTCAAAGTGGTATTTCTATAATCAGCATCTCAAAAAAAAAAGGTGTCATTAAGGTAAGGTAAGATACTGAACTTACATTTAGGTTCCTTTTTGTATGCCTTTTCCTCACTAAGGTCTCCAGGAATTCTATATTTTTAATATAGGTATATAAGTTCTACATATGCTTGTTAATATCATAAACCTTAGTTAGAGTATTCTTTTTCCTTTGTTTAAAAAAATCAAGGAAAACATTTATTTTTCATTTAGCTGATAAAAGTTCTATAATGGCTACCATGGCAATACTTTCTAGAAATCCTTCTACTATTCCTCAATGAATTAAATGTGTCCAATGTAACTGAAAGCAAATATAGAAGAACTGACCCCCCCCTCCAGCAACAGGTTCATTTCTGATTACTTTTTTAAAATAAGTTTAATTTCTGTACTAGTAAATCACCAAAATCTTCCAAATAAAAGTTGGGAGTTTCAACTTTTGTCACAATGAGGTGAGATTAGTAAAGATTCACTGGTTCCCTTGTTTTGCAAAACTTAAGATCAAATTTAAGTACTTTATTACTCTTGATACCAAGTAGAACACAATTATTTAGCAGGATAGAATCCTAGTTTATAGTCACTTCAAGTACTGACAATTCCTTTCTAAAGCTGAATTATTTTAGATGTATATTAATAAAGATTGAGACAATGTGATAACATCACACTGTTCTACTGTTCTATGTATTCATAAATCCAATCTACTCACAGTTTTAGAGCTGGGAGGATCCTTATTCTATTCTAATCTCTATCAAGCAATATATTAGTGTGTCTCTTTTCCCAAAGCCCCTCCACCTCTCTTTTTTTAGGTGGTGTTGACCAACTTTTCAATTGTTTTAAAACAAGCACCAAATAAGTTTTGATGGTTTCTCCTTTATGGTACAGTTAAAAAAGCTGGTCCTGCTAGGCTTCTTTTCTTCTCATTTCCTCCCACATAACAACTTCCCTTGAGACTCTTGACCTTTTGTTGCTATTGGATCCAACTTTCTAATCCACTGGGCTATCCCTCTCCTTCATTCTGTGTAAGAATTCATTCCATTCGGAAATAAAAAGTCACTAATTTCCAGGGATTTAATGAAAAAAAAGTGCAAAAGAAGGGGGCTTAGCCCTACCAGATCTAAAATTATATTATAAAGTATCAGTCATCAAAACTGTCTGGTATTGGCTAAGAAATAGAATGGTGGACTAGTGGAATAGACTAGGTGCAATGGCAGAAAATGATTATAGTAATCTTGCTGTTTGATAAACCCAAAGAGCCCAGCTATTGGAATAAAAGCTCTCTCTTTGATAAAAACTGCTGGGAAAATTGGAAGTTAGTATGGAAGAAACTTAGATTAGACCAACACCTATACCAAGATAAGATCCAAATGGATACAGGATTTAGACATAAAAAAAAAAACCAATACTATAAGCAAATTAGAAGATCAAGGACTAGTTTACCTGTCAGATCTATGGAAAGGGGAGCAGTTTATAAGATGGAGAATATCACTAAAAACAAACGATGATTTTGATTACATTAAATTAAAAAGCTTTTGCACAGATAAAACCACTGTAAACAAG
Source organism: Macrotis lagotis (assembly GCF_037893015.1). Taxonomy (NCBI): domain Eukaryota; kingdom Metazoa; phylum Chordata; class Mammalia; order Peramelemorphia; family Peramelidae; genus Macrotis; species Macrotis lagotis. The sequence goes on along the minus strand of NC_133659.1, from coordinate 257,953,458 downwards.
ATCAAAAGAAATGTAGTAAACTGAGAAACTATTTTTACAACTAATGTTCCTGACAAAGGACTCATTTCTAAAATATACAGAGAACTGAGTCATATTTCAAAAAAAAAAGCCATTCCCCAATTGACAAATGGTCAAAGGATATGCAAAGGCAATTTACAGATGAGGAGATCAAAGCAAGCCACAGTTATATGAAAAATTGCTCTAAATCATTACTTATTAGAAAAATGCAAATTAAAGCTTCTCTGGGGTACCACCTCACACCTCTCAAACTGGCCAATAAGACCAGGAAAGGATAATGATCATTGTTGGAAGGGTTGTGGGAAATCTGGGACACTATTACACTGTTGGTGGAGCTGTGAAGTCATCCAACCTTTCTGGAGAGAAATTTAGATCTACTCCCAGAAGGCAACAAAAATGTGCATACCCTTTGATCCAGCAATACCACTACTGGGTCTATACCCCGAAGAGATGATGAAAAGGGGTAAAAACATCACTCATACAAAAATATTCATAGCACCCCTGTTTTTTGTAGCAAAGAATTGGAAATTAAGTAAATGTCCTTCAATTGGGGAATGGCTTAGTAAACTGTGGTATATGTATGTCATGGAACACTATTGTTCTATTAGAAACCAGGAGGGATGGTATTTCAGGGAAGCCTGGAGGGATTTGCATGAACTGATACTGAGTGAGATGAGCAGAACCAGAAAAACAATGTATACCTAACAGCAACAAGGGGGTGATGATCAACCTTGATGGACTTGCTCATTCCATCAGTGCAACAATCAGGGACAATTTGGGGCTATCTGCAATGGAGAATACCATCTGTAAAGAACTGTGGAGTTTGGACAAAATCAAAGGACTATTCCCTTTAATTTAGGAAAAAAACTGATATCTTATTGTCTGATCTTGTTATTTCTTATACTTTGTTTCTTCCTTCATGGTATGATTTCTCTCTCATGATACTCAATTTGGATCAATGTACAACATGGAAACATGTAAAGACTGACAAATTGTTTCCTGTGGGGGGGGGGGTAGGGGGAGGGAAGTAAGATTAGGGGAAAAACTGTAAAATTCAAAATAAAATCTTTAATTAAAATTAAAAAAAAGAATTCACTCCATTTGTGTTCGTGGTTGTTAATTATTTATTTTCGTCCATCAAATGAGGCAGCTAGGTGGTGCAGAGAATAAAGATAGTGTGCCTGGCCTGGAAGTCAGGAAGACACATCTTCCTAGGTTCAAAATTGACCTCAGACACGTTGTGTGAAACTGTTCAAGTCACTTAAAACTGTTTGCCTCAGTTTCCTCATCTGTAAAATGAACTGAAAAAGGAAATGGTCAACAAAGAGTCTGAGGTGTTTGAAATGACTGAACTATGACAATGCCACCCTTCCTCTACTCTGCAGGCCCCTCACTCCATTTAAAAAGGTGACAAAAGAGAAGAAATGTGTACAAAGCTCCAATTCAGAAATGAAAGTTGGAGATATGAGCAAACAGAAGATGATACTGACCACTTTGAGAAATACTAGAGATCAGAAACACCCCAAAGTCCAACCCAAAAGAAGAATGACCCTTAGTAGCTAGGTGGTAGAGTGGATAGAGCCCTGGAGTCAGGACACGAGTTCAAATGTGATCTCAAACACTTAATACTTGCTTAGCTGTGTGACCTTGGGTAAGTCACTTTAACCCCATTGCCTTGAAAAAATACAAAAACAAACAAAATAAAAAGAATGATCCCACAGACATGAGTCCAAGAGGAAAAAAGATGTACGATGGAACCTTCTGTGGCCTGCCTCCTTTCTGATTGTCTTTTTGCTTCTACCTGTAATTTGGTAAAATTCTGTACTGATAAGGCATTTATTGTAGTTTCTCTTTTAATTTTTTGATTATTATTTAATCTAGCACAACTTTTAGTATTTTGCTGGAGTAGGTATATGAGAACAGAGGTGCCTGTCTTCATTCAAGCAGTCATCTTAACAGGAAACTCATAAGAATGACCTTAATTTTTTTTTTACTATTTTTTTTATTTTTTCTCAATTACATGTAATAAAACTTTAGTTTTTAAAAAATTTTGAGTTCCAAACTTTCTCTCTTTCTCTGCCTTTTCCCTCCTTAAGAAGGCAAACAATTTGATATAGCTTATACATGTGCAGTCAAGCAAACATTTCTATATTAGCCATGTTGCAAAAGAAATAAAGAAAAATATAAAAATATGCTTCAATCTGTATTCATGACATACTGAGAAATATTTTGTTTAAAGGAGACCAGTATTAAAATGTGAAGAGCTTATATTTATATGGCACTTGATATGATACTCATGATATTCAAAGCAATTTCACATACATTTCTCATTTGATCCTAACAAAGGAGAGTAGGTATGAATATTGTTGATCCTTTTTTACTGTTTAGGAAGTTGAAGCTCAGAGGGATTACGTGACTAACTTGCCCAAGTTCAGCAGGGTAGCAAGTAGTAGAGCATCAAAATCAAGTCTTCTACAACTTAACTTGCCAGTTCAATTAATTTTCTAAAAAAATGTGCAAATTAGTATGTAATTATATAATTATGTAAAATGTAATTATGACTTCTAATATAAAATTCTCTCTTCAAGTGCTATGCCATGAACTCTGCATTATTATTTCTTATATTAGAGGGCAATAGACTTTACAAATAATAATAGCTCATTCAGTAACATTTGATAATTTACCCTATCACAAATCTATGAACTACACAGTATGATTCATTATATCACACACTTTACCAATGAGGAAACAGGCTTAAATCCCCTGTTCTGAGACTGTAAAAGGGAATTCAACTCAATTTAAACCAATAAGCTAAAGGAATAGAAAACTCTTAAAACCAAAATTCTGGTAATAGAAATACAAATTATTTTAAAAAGAAAAAAAAGAGCTATATCTAAAGAAAACAGAGTATATGAATAGGAAGATAATTCTGAGGAGCTCAAGTCTTAAAAGGATACATGAAAGAGATGGAATTGCTTAACTTGAAAGAAATAGAAGACCAGTGATATTTTTGAGCATTAATAGTAAGTGATCTAAAATGTTGTATGAGACTTGTCTTAAAGGCTAAGGATTAGAAAACTTTTTAAGATTATATTGAGGGTAGGGCATAAGAATGAAACAAAGAAAAAACCCAACAGCAATTACTTATATTTATAAAGCTTTTTATTGATATTTACCTTAAATGGTACACCTATGTACCTGATTTAAATGGTTCAAGTATTAATTTCATTTTATAGATAAAGAAACTGAGGCACTGAGGGGTTAACTGACTTTCTCACAGTAATTCACCTACATAAATCTGAGTGATGTTAAGTAACCAGGCTATTTACTTGGAGAAAAGGTAGAGGTAATGAACTTGTTTTCTCAACCAAAGAGAATACCCTGAGGGCTAATGACAACAAAATAAAAGGCAAGATAAATGAGATAATAAAAGAGCACCCAGTTACCTCCAAGATCTTAAGTCACTATGCCTAAACTGATTGTACACATATTTTGGAGTACTGAATGATTTAGTCCAGCATAATAACCTGTAGTGATAGATATTTTGAATGTAGAAATAGGAAAATGTTCCACTTTCCAAAAGGTTAGCAGGCAGATAAATCAAAATATGAGTAGTGAACTTGACTTTCTCCTTTTAATAATACATATTAGAATTTTATCAGGAAATGATTTTCAAATATTTAAAAAGTTATCACTAAAAGTCAAGGTAGATTAAGGATAATTTATGTTATTGTTATTTTTTTTGATAGGATTACTAGCAGAGATCAGTCAATTGACATGCTATATCTGATTTTGTAACACCTTAAGGTTTTACATAAAGTATCTCACATGAAGTTCACAAAAACTGTGGGGTACATAACACAGGAATTAGTATTTATCATCCATACTTTAAAGATGACAAAACTGAAGTTTAGAAAGATCAAGTGATCTGTCCATGAACATAGCATATGACAAAGACAGCTGTGAATCCAGGTCTTCCTGACTCCAACACTCATGCTGCCTTCTGGAGGATAGAATATTTAACCAAGTCTCTCAAGGATAATGAGGACAAAGTCTCAAATTTATATTCATGTAAAAGATAGACAGAAATGGACTAGATGATAGTGTTAAGTTTAGAACGGGTTGAACATCTGGAACAAAAAAATATTAGGGTATGTTCTCTTTAATGGTCTATTTAACATATTTATGAAAGACTTGAATGAAGTTAATAGGTAGCAAGTTTACCAAATTTTCAGATTAAAGGAAAAAGATATTGAATTTTCATAAATCTTCATTAAGAAGCAACATGGTTCAGTGAAAAAAAAAACATTGTTAGGAGAAATATAGTCTTGAAAGCCTCACTTTGACAATAGCTATGTGATCCTGAGTAGGTAATTTAACTTGAACTGAGGTTTCTTCATCTGGAAAAAAGAAGATAATATACTTGTACATACGTGACAGAGTTGATGTGAGGAAAAACTTTTATAAATTTTTTCTGTGCTATATGAATGAGTTACTTTTACTGAATGGCATAAATAGATTTTTCAAAAAAAAACTCAACAATCATGAGCTATGTCTATGCTACATTTGGGTTAAAAAGTAAACTGTATAGGGGCGGCTAGGTGGTGCAGTAGATAGAGCACCCGCCCTGGAGTTGGGAGGTCCCAAGTTCAAATCTGGCATCAGACACTTAATAATTACCTAGCTATGTAACCTTAGGCAAGTCATTTAACCCCATTGTCTTACAAAAAAATAGTGAACTGTATAGAAACAGGGTTTATAAAAGTTGTGACTGGGATGCAGTTAATATGGGGGGAGGGAATAACAGGGGTTTTATTGGTATTTCAAGCTCATTATAAAGGGATGTAAAGTGACAGTTTAAAGAGCTAATTTAACATTTCCTTTTGGTTTGGAGATTTCACTGGCAAATGAACTCCCAATGAAGGGACTCCCACTACCAATGCAAATTAATATTTGTTCTTCTTCCACTTTTAATCTTAAGAAAGTTGTCTGGAGTACAGAAAAATTAAGCATCAAGTAGCCAGTATGGACTAGACTTCACACCAAAATGATGGTGTGAAGACAGTAAGCTCCCAGAGCTTTTCCCAAAACAACTTTGGCTGAAGCCTCTAAATATACCCTAAAGCGACAGAACCCACAAAAAAAAGTGAAGCAATTTCACAACTCAAGAGAATTGGAGGAACCTCAGAAAAAAGTCTTATCTCACATAGACAAAAAAGAGTATATATACATATATATATATATATATATATATATATATATATATATATATATATATATATATATCCCACATAGGTGGGAGAACTGGAAAGCCAGGGAGAGGCTTTTCACCATACTGCAACTCAAGTCCCAGATCAGCAGGCCAACAGGTCAGCAGTGAGGGTCCCAATCCCAACTTGAAAGGCAAAGTTTGAGCCCAAAATGCCAGTATTGTAGGCAGGATTGAGTGGGGGTAATTCTCATGTGGGAAACAAACTATGAGGCAGATGCCATATTTTACAACACAAGTCTTTTAAAATTGTCTTTGATTATTGGAGTGCTGAAGTGAACAAGTAAGTCCATCACAGTTGATCACCCCATGTTGCTGTAAAGGTATATAATGTTCTTGTGGTTCTGCACATCTCACTCAGCATCAATTCACGCAAGTCTTTCCAGGCTTTTCTGAAATCCCATCCCTCCTGATTTCTTATAGAACAATAGTGTTCCATCACATATCCATAACACAATTTGTTCAGCAACTCCCAAATTGATGGGCGACCCTTCAATTTTCAATTCTTTGCTACTACAAAAAGGGCTGCTATGACTATTTTTGAACATGTGAGAATTTCCCCCCTTTCCATGATCTCTTCAAGATTCAGATCCAGTAGAGATATTGCTGGATCAAAGGGTATGCACATTTTTATTGCCCTTTTGGTATATAATAGTCCTTTATGGTGAGATTCTTTTTCATTTTCTCATCCAGTATATTTTCTGACTTTGCATTTAAGGGCTAGGGCCTATGAACTTCTGGAGGGATGGTCTGGGATTGATCACAATGCTAATCACTTGGGAGTTCTGGTTATTAGTATTAGGTTATTTTAGGAACTCAGGGACAGTTTTAGGCTAGGGACCTACAAGCTTTTACTGTTCCCAAAATGGTTTGGTCCAGGGTAAATTCTTGATTACTGATTACCTTTCCCTAATCAAGTTCCTTACTTAGATTTGGGTCTGAACAAGAGTAGACAGCTACTATATTGTATCATTATCAGTCAGCTAGAAAACTCTCTTGGTTCAAAATGACAGGATTTTTAGGCTTTCCTTTAGTCTAGGATTCTTGCTTTCCTTATTCCTTCTGCCAGATGTAGATTGAGCTAGTAACTAGATCTGAGAAAGAACCTGTTCAGCAAGCCATATTGCTGTTTCTTGTTTCTGAACTTCCTCCTTGCTTAACACACAGACTAGGGACTGTAACCATTCCTATTGGCTATCCATACAGGTCTCTATTTCAGTTCACCCACAGTTGAGTTTTTTTGACCCAAAACTATACAGAGCTTGACACAACTGTCATTTGGCATCTTTTCTTAAACCCTGCATACCATGGTTTGAATCTGGGATGTCATCTTGCCCTTAGACCCAGTTCCAAGGCATGCTTCCAGTCAAGTACCCAAACAGTACCCACAGACCTCTTTGTCTCCCTATACTAACCTAGGATAGAAGAGTGATTCACTGTGATTTTTTTCCTTGGGGATTTAATCTGGTATATAATAGAAAAAGTTTGCATGAGTTTTGGTGAACAGTTCTTAGTACTTTTCCTGCTACTCTTCCAGAATCCAGAGGCAGAATTTGAATCTAGTTCTTCTAATTCTTGAATATTTTCCAAAGTATTATTAGTCCCTTTTCATTATAATAAATTATCTCTTTATGTACACATTAAAATTTAAGCCTTTCCTACCTCCCTGAGTCAAGGGTTCAATAATTTCTTCACCCAAATGAATAACAGAGATGGCTCTCTGGCAACAATGGGAGAAAAACAGAAAGCAGGCCAGGCCAGTGTAGAAGTGGGAGGGGGAGAAAAGTACAAGGTTTTTAGGTATAAGGGGGTAAGGTTGGAAAGGGTTTGAAATGCAAAACATTGTTTTCTGTTGGATCTTGGAGGTAAACAGGTCAGATCTACAGCTTTCACTTGAGCAGCTGAATGAAGGGTGAACAAAAGTAGGGAGGAATAAGGGGGCAATAAGAGCCTTGAATGGTGGGTAAGTGAAGGGTGATGGGGACATAAGATGAGAAACACTGAAATTAAAAACAAGTCTTGGTTACAGATTAGACAAGTGAGTTGAGTGTGGGTGATCATGAACCAATCAAGTAAACAATAAATATTGATTAAGCATCTACTTTGTCCCAGGCACAATGGACACACACACACACACACACACACACACACAAAGAGAATCAAGTCCCTGCCCTCAAAGAGTATGCCATCTAAAGGAAGAGACTTTGTGCAAACAAATGGACACAAAGCAAGCTTAGATAATGGGTAAATAGGAAATATTAACAAATTAAGAAGGGCTAAGGAAGGCTTCCTTACAACAGGTGGGGAATCTTTTTTCTGTCAAGGGCAATTTGGATATTTATAATCTAGGGCTATAGATGGTCAAACATTTGATTAATTCACCCCCAAATCTCCTGGATTTATTGAATTTACAGTCCCATTTGATCTGACCTTGGTAGTGTCAGATCAAATGATTTTAAGGGCCTTATAATGGCCCAAGGGTCAGACAGTTCCCTGCCCCTGTTGTAGAAGGTGAAGATTTAGCTGGGACTTGAAGGTCAGTAGTTGAGGTGAAAGAGGGAGAGCACACCAGAGAAAAGGCCTGGAGATGAGAGATGGACTACCAGAAGGCCAGTATATTAAGAAGTAAAGTATAAGAAAACTGATGGGTGTCTGGGAGAGTAGTGATTCTTATGAATAATAAAAGTGAAATTGGGAAGAAAGGATGCAAGAGGAAATATAATGAGCTCTGTTTTAAGTTTGACATGCCTCTAGGACATCAATTTGTGACATTCAAAAGGCAGATGATATGAGACTAGACCTCAAGTGAGAGATTAGAGCTGATATATAAACTAGGAACTAAATCTGGATAGAAATGACAACTGCATTCATTGGAGCTAATAATTTGTACCAAATGATATGATGCAGAGGAAGAAGAAAAGAAGGCATAAGGCATAAACTTGGAGAACATCCCTGTTTAATGAGTCTAACTTAAAAGAAGAATAATCAAAGGAAATGAGAAAGAATAATTGGACAGTTAGCAGAAAAGGAGAGAACAATTATCACGAAAAACTAGAGAAGAGCATATACAGCATTAAAAGTTTCAAGGATGGGAAGGCTAGGTGGTGCAGTGGATAGAGCACCGGCCCTGGAGTCAGGAGTTCAAATCCAGCCTCAGACACTTAACAATTACCTAGCCTTCAGCCTTGGGCAAGCCACTTGACCCCATTGCCTTGCAAAAAAAAAAAAACAACTTAAAAAAAGTTTCAGGGATATAAAGGAAGATGGGGCTTGAGAAAATTCCTTTGCATTTGATAATTATATTAATGGTGAGACTGGAAAAGCAGTTTCAGTCAAATGATGAGATCAGAAGCCAGATTTCAGTTTAGAAGAGAAAGGAAAGGCAATGGAAGCAGCCAATATCTTTCTTAGAACATTTAGCTGAAAAGAGATTTTTAAGTATGGGGGAGACACAAGTATTATTTGTAAACTGTAAACAGTCAGAAGACAGGGAGAGACAGAAGATTAGAGAAAGAGAGTAGAGATGATGGAAAGAACAATCTTCTGGAGAAGGAACAGAATGGGATCATTTCTCATGTAGAGAAGTTTGCTTTCCTAAGAAGGTCCACCTCTTCATGAGACAAGTATGGAGGAAAGAGTAAGGAGAGATGACCAAGTAAAGTGAGATGAAACTCAAATGACCTCCATTTTTTCAGTGAAATATCTGGTGATATCCTCAGGGGTAGGACAAAAATGAACAGGAGCTTTAAAGAGAGATGAAAAAGTGTGGAATAACAGCTGTGGGTAATGGGAATATCAATTCAGATTGGGAAAGTATAAAGTGAGTTCATTGTTGCAATGATGGCCCAGTTGAAATTATGTGACATAAATTTGTAGTGGATTCAGTCAGCAAGGTTTTGTAACTTTTTCCAACTAAATTCATCAGAAATTGAATAGGAATAAAAGCAACAGATGTTGCAGATAAGCAGATACTAGTTTAGCAAAATGTGTGACCAGTTATAGAACAAAGAGGCAAGCAAGAGGATAACATAGCACTGAACTGACTCTACAAGAAGTTGAGTTAGGGAAGAGAAGAAATTCTAGTCAGTATAGGGATTATGGAGAGAAAAAGTTGAGGGTCAGCGGGACTGGAGATCATGGTGAGAACAAAGAAAAGAGCTTAAAGGTCATAAAGCAGAGAGAAAAAACAAATGATAAATGGTTATGATCAGATAAAATAATTGAGTTTATGAATATGAAAATACGACACTTGGGTGATGGGAAGCTCAAAAGTTTGACCAAATCAATATGTAGCTGAGGGGGAAGAGGAGTAAGTCAAGGGAATTGAATAAGGAACTGTGAAGTTAGGGTATAAGAGGGGAATCTCTCTCTCTACACATACACACACACACAAATATATGTATAAGTTCACTTGTATGAGGGCACGTGTTGGAGAAGAATGTATATCATGGGTATTAATAGATATCAGAATCTGGTATGGGCAACAAATCTGAATAATATGAACCCAAAGGAGGAAGGGTTTGCTGAGTAATGTTTTGCATGACTATACACATATAGTCTATATTAAATTGCTTGCCTTCTCAAGAAGGGGGAAAAGAAGGGAAGGAGAGAATTTGGGACTCAAATTTTTTTTTTAAATGATTGTGAAAAATTGTTTCTACATTATTTGAAAAAATAAAATATAAAAAAAATCATCTATATTTCTTTATTTCTATGCAAATGAGTCTCAGATCTATTTATCCAATCCTAACCTCTTTCCTGACCTCCAGTCTCACATCTCCTGGACATTGCAAACTGAGATGTCTTATAGACATCTTACACCCAACATGTCTAAAACTAAAATCAAATTCCCTCACAAAATCTCCTCTCTTCCTAAATTCCCTAATTCTGTCAGAATATCACCCATCCTCTCAGACACTAAGGTTCAGAATCCCTAGGTGTTGTCTCCTCATTTTCATGTCTCCACCCCTATGTCCAATCAAGCCCTATTGATTCTTCCTGTGTAATATTTCATATATATATATATATATATATGTATATATATATGTATGTATGTATATGTATATATAGCCCTTCTCTCCTTTGAATCTGCTACCAAAACCAGTACTAGCATTCATCATGTCACATATATGGACAATAGCCTTCTGGTTTGTTTTCCTGACTCAGGAGAGAAAGCCTCATATCAGTCTATCTACCGCTAAGCTACCAAAATGTTTTTTTAAAAATGCACATCTGATCACGTTACTATTAACTCCCCCATTCAAAAAAACTTCAGTAATGCCCTTTTTTTACCTCTAGAAGCAAAAATTCTCTGTTTAGTTTTAAAGTTCTTCCCATCTTTCCAGTCTTCTCCTACTCAAATCTCTTATTCATACTTCCTGATACAATGACATTGGCTTTCTTGCAGTTCCTGACACAAGCTCCTTTCTCCCCCATCAGGGCATTTTCATTGGTTTTCTCAATGCCTAGTATTCTCTCACTCCTATTGTTTCCTGGTTTCCTATAAGTCTTAGCTAAAATCTTACCTTCTCAAGAAGCCTTTCCGAATCCCTCTTAACTCTAGAGTTTAGAGTTTATCTTTCTTAGAAAATTTAGCTGAAAAGAGATTTTTAAGTATGGGGGGAGACACAAGTATTATTTGTAAACTGTAAACAGTCAGAAGACAGGGAGAGACAGAAGATTAGAGAAAGAGAGTAGAGATGATGGAAAGAACAATCTTCTGGAGAAGGAACAAAATGGGATCTTATATTATGTTATGTTATGTTATGTTATGTTATGTTATATTATATATTATTATACCTTTATTTCATTTGGCTCCCCATTTAAACTATGAACACCTTGAAGGCAGGGACTTGACTTCCTTCTACCTTCAGAATTTAGCACAATGCCAAGAATAGTATTGGCCTTTAATAAATATCTGTTGATCTGGTTTGAATTAACTTCCCTCACAGTATGAAAGGCAAAATATGAAATAGAGGGCGGAGCCAAGATGGCGACAAGAGCAGACCATGTCTTAGGTGTTCTCTCATAAATCTTCAAAACTAAGGACTCTAACTAAATTTCCAAGAGACAGAACCCACAGAGGGACCCAGTGAGGTAGTTCTCCTACTCAAGATAACCTGGAAGAGAGCAGAAAGGTTCTGCTCCCCGGGTTCAGAGGAGCGGCCCACCAGAGCAAAAGAACTTCAGCCTCACAGAGGCAGCCCCAGGGCACTGGGAGGCGTAGCTCACAGCAGTTGGGGAGTTTCCTGAGCCCTGGGGGGCACTGGGCACAAATTGGGCAAACAGCAGGGGGACCTCTGCCAGAGTGAGCACGTGGAGCCCAGCCTTCAGGGCACACAGCGAGCAGCTTGGTCTTTAGGCAGCCCAGATCCAGAAACAGAAGCAGGTGGAGCCGGTAAGCAGGAGCCCCCAGGACATGAGCCCATTGACCTGAGGGAGGGGAGTGAAGAGAGACTGCAGAGCTGTCCTCTGTCTCTGGAACAGGACTCTGGGGCTCTGAACACATTCAGACTCTGATCGCAGTCTAGGCCCCCCCATAGAAGAGCAGGGGCTCCCTCCACCTCAGCCCAGTAGCAGAGGGGGGTGCGTATGGTCATTCAAAGACCAGAAGGGAGGACAGAGGCTCACACACACACTGAAACCCTTGTGGGAGTGTCCCAAAAGCTCAGGAAGCACCCCAAAACAGGCTTAGGCTGGGAAAATGAGCAAGCAGAGAAACAAGAGGAACACCATTGTGAAATACATTATCTATGATCCCAAGAAGGATCAATATACTCAGTCTGAAGATGAGGAAGCACAAGCTCCTGCATCTAAAAGACTCCAAGAAAAATAGAAATTGGGCTCAGGCTATGACAGAGCTCAAAAAAGACTTTGAAAATCAAATGAGGGAGTTAGAAGAAAAACTGGGAAAAGAAAGGAGAGAGATGCAGGAAAAATATGAAAATGAAGTCAGCAACTTAGTCAAGAAAAATCCAAAAAAATGCTGAAGAAAATAGCATGCTAAAAACCAGCTTAGGTCAAATGGATAAAACAGTTCAAAAAGTTATTGAGGAGAAGAATGCTTTAAAAAGCAAAATTGGCCAGATGGAAGAAAGAGATAAGAAAACTCTCTGAGGAAAACAAATACTTCAGACAAAGAATAGAACTCAGGGAGATTGATAAATTTACAAGAAATCAGGACTCATTACTTCAAAATCAAAAAAATGAAAAATTAGAAGAAAATGTGAAACATCTCATTGAAAAAAACAACTGATATGGAAAACAGATTTAGAAAAGATAATTTAAAAATTATTGGATTACCTGAAAGTCATGATCAGGAAAAGAGCCTTGACACTATTTTCAAAGAATTACTACAAGGAAATTGCCCTGATATCCTAGAAGCAGAGGGCAAAACAGAAACGGAGAGAATCCACTGATCCCCCTGAGAAAGAGATCCCAAAAAACCAACCCCCTAGGAATATTACAGCCAAGTTCCAGAACTCCCAAGTCAAAGAGAAAACATTACAAGCAGCCAGAAGGACACAATTCAAATATCATGTCAGGATGTCATGTCAAATATCAGTCAGGATCACACAGGACTTAGCAGCAACTACATTGGAAGCTCATAGGGCTTGGAATGTAATATACCAGAAGGCAAAAAGAGCTTGGAATGCAACCAAGAATCAACTACCCAGCAAAACTGAATGTCCTCTTCCAGGGAAAAAGATGGACTTTCAATGAACCAGGGGAATTTCAAATGTTCCTGTTAGAATGGCCAGAGTTGAACAGAAGGTTTGATCTCCAAATACAGGACTCAGGTGAAGCACAGAGATTGGAGGAGAAGGGGAAAATATTAAGGACTTAATGATGATGAACTGCATGTATTCCTGCATAGAAAAATGACACTGACAATACTCATATGAACCTTCTCAGTTAATAGAGCAGGTAGAAGGAGCTTTTATAGTTGAAGCACAGAAGAAAGCTGAAGATAAAATGTGGTGTAAAAATGGAGTCAATAGAAAAAAGGGAAATGTAATGGAAGAAAAAAAGGAGGGGGGGGAATAGGCCACAAGATATCTCATATAATAAGATTTTTCTTTATTACAATGAGCTATTCCAATGATATGGCAGGGGAAGGCAAGGGGAATGAGGGAATCTTCACTCTCATTAGAGGTGGCTAAGAGAGGAAACAGCATATATACTCAATGGGGTATAGGCATCTGGAGTAAGAAGAAAAGGGGAGAGAGGGGGAAGGGGGGGATGTAAGTGATGGAGGAGAGGATGGACCATGGGGGGGAGAGTGGTCAGATATAACACATTTTCTTTTTTACTTCTTGCAAGGGGCTGGGATTGGATGGACTGTCCAGGACCATAATGCCAGGTGGATGCTGGGCCTAAGGGGTGGTAGGGGGTCTCGGGGTCTCTTGTCCCCAGGACCAGGGATCTGTCTGCTGTGCCACTCAGCTACCCTACAGCACAGTCAGAGTGAAAGGAGAGAAAAAAAACATGAAATAGAAATCTTATCCCAAGGTCTTTACTTTTTGTTGTTGTTATTGTTTGCTTGCAAGGCAATGGGATAAAGTGACTTGACCAAGGTCACACAGCTAGGAAGTTATTAACTGGATGAGGCCATATTTGAACTCAGGTACTCCTGATTCCAGGGAAGGTGCTCCATCCACTGTGCCACCTAGCTGCCCCCAAGGTCTTTACTTTCAAAGAGAAACACATGAATTGAAATAACCAGGAAAAGGCTTCATGAAACAAGTGTTTTAACTTCGATTTTGAGGAAGCAATACAAATTAGACAGACAAAAGGGAGAAATAGGGCCATTAAAATGGAAGTGGAAGAGGAAACAACCTTAAAAGTGAAGCAGAAGAATTTGGATTTAATGAGAGGAAGGAAGAAGGAAGGATGGATTATTTATTGAGCACCTAGTACTATATAAGAGACCCTGTGTTCCTTACAAAAAAACTCTGGAGGAAGGTGCTTTTATCATCCCCATTTTACAGTTGAAAAAATTGAGGCAAACAGAGGTTAAAGGACTTGCCCAACATCACATGGCTAGGAAGTGTCTGAAACCTCATTTACATGCAGGGGCTCTATCTACCATGCTACCTGGTGTTGAACGCTTCCAGTCATGTCTGACACTCCGTGCTTCCATTTTGGACAAAGATAGAGGAGTCATTTGCCACTTCCTTCTCTAATTCCTTTGACAGATGAGGAACCTGAAGCAAATGGAATTAAGTAAGTGACTTGCCCAGGGTCACACAGCTACGAAGTATCTCAGGTCAGATTTTAACTCAGAAAGATGAGACTTTCTTCCTACAGGTCTGGCATTACATCCATCACACCACCTGATCACCTTTTATTCATGTACCACAATAACTTCTTTGTTTCCAATTATTTGCAACTAAAGAAAGCATGCTATATTACTTTGATGCATGATTTTTTTTTTTAGGTCACTGATCTCCTTGGGATGTATCTCTAACAGTGGGAACTTTAAAGGCTAGACCTTTTCTCTGTTATTTTCTTAACTCCAAACTGTTTTCCAGAATAGTTGACCAATTCAGTTTATTAGCATACTCCTCTTTCCACAATCCCAACTTTGACTAATTTCCATCTTTTGAATGTTTAATTTTCAACTATCTCCAATAATCTCCAACTAAAGAGACAAGAGGTTAAAGAAGAAAGCAACATATCCAATATTCCTCAACTACTGCTCTTTCAGATTCCAAGTCTTCCAGAAATCAACATAAATTACTGGAATGGGAAACTTGGCATATTAACCCTATTTTTTGCTAGTTCTTACAAGAACAATGTAGGGTAGCTAGGTGGCGCAGTGGAGAGAGCACCAGCCCTGGAGTCAGGAGGACCTGAGTTCAAATTTGACCTCAGACACTTAATAATTACCTAGCTGTGTGACATTGTGACATTGGACAAGTCACTTAACCCCAATGCCTTCAAAAAACAAACAAAAAAAATGAAGGTAAGTGACTTTTCACCAATGTTTACCTAGTAAATCAGGTTTAAGTGACTGATCAATTAGAATGATTTTCTTGTCAAATACAGCACTGAGAAGATAATTTTTCCTTGACTAGACAACTTATCCTAGCAAGCTAGAAACTTCATGAAACTTTTAGTTTCATTTGCAAGTCTTCTTCCTAACATTTTTTTTCATGGCCAACACTCACTTCTGGGTTTCTGAACTTACCTGTTTGCCTCTCCTATGTTTTTGAAAGCATTGGTCTTCAAAACAATAGGCACTCACAAACCAAAGGAGCTCCAGAATACAAAGCAGGCCTGGTTTGCTTATAGTGCCAAAGTAAGCTCATTTGTGGGAAAAGTAACAATAGGAACAAAAACAAGTGGAATTAAATTGAATCCCATCAATCTAGACTGGATTAATAGACTCCCTCTGAACCTTTACGGAGGTATTTCTTACAAACACTAATAATTTCCTTTGGTTCCATTGGTAGTAGAGCTAAATGGTAAGCAGAGGTAAAAGAAAAGCATTAGCTTCATTTGAATTTAATCATTTAAATTCACAGGGCTTCAAATTAATGAAAGTTATTAAAAAAACTTAACTACTAAATCAATTAAATTATAATTTTATACCAGTTGATATCAATATAATCCTATACACCAATAGCTTTTCCTAGTATAAAAATCGTCCATGTCACTGGGGAAATTTTTTTTTATTAAATATTGCTGATAAGGCTAAGACACATAGGGAACAAAAAAATTTAGACCAAGGATATCAATAAATAGCTCACATATTCTCAATAACAGAATAATAATAAGAGGGCTGCTAGATGACACAGTGGATAGAGGAACAGCCCTGGAGTCAGGAGGACTTGAGTTCAAATCTGACTTCAGACACTTTATAATTACTTAGCTGGGTGACCTTGGGCAAGTCACTCAAATCCATTGACTTGAAAAAACCCCCCAACAACTTAACATTTATATGGTGCTTGCTATGTGTCAAGCAGTGATAAGCACTTAATATTGATTATTTTATTTGAGACTCACAATAGCCCTAGGATTGTAGATGCCATTAAATACGTTCATTTTGCAGATGAGGAAACTGACTAACAGATGCTAAATGACTTGCCTAGGTCATTCAACTAGTAAGTATCTGAAGATGAATCTGAACTTGGATTTTACTGACTCCATGCCCAACACTCTATCCAGTGGGCTACCCAGCTACCCTAAGTATATCAAAGAATACTTTGGCAAAGATGACAAGATATGGAAAAGTCAATAGTGAAAGAGTTGTGAGAAAATGGGCACTGCTGGAAAACAATTTGGAATTACTGAAAGAAAGTGATTAAAGGGGCGGCTAGGTGGCATAATGGATAAAGCACCAGCCTTGGAGTCAGGAGT
The DNA here is from genome assembly GCF_037893015.1 of Macrotis lagotis. Lineage (NCBI taxonomy): Eukaryota > Metazoa > Chordata > Mammalia > Peramelemorphia > Peramelidae > Macrotis > Macrotis lagotis. The sequence continues at coordinate 257,936,807 of NC_133659.1, read as the reverse complement.
ACCTGGGTTCAAATCCAGTCTTAGACACTTAATAATCACCTAGCTGTGTGGCCTTGGGCAAGCCACTTAACTCCATTTGCCTTGCAAAAACCTAAAAAAAAAAAGTAAAAAAAAAGGAAAGTGATTAAAAAATCTGAAACCTGTGACCCAGAGATTTTATAGCTGGGAATATGTCCTGAGGAAATTTATGACAAAATAAAGGTTCCCATATATACCAAAACATTTATGGCAATACTCTAACATCAAAAAAACTCAAGCAGATGCCCATTGATTGGGGAATAGTTACATTAACTGCATACATAAATGTAATGGAATATTATTTACTGTGTTGTTTGACATGATGAGTCTTATATGAAGTAATGAAAAACAAAGTAACCAAAACATCCCCCCCACGCCCACAAAGACTATTCTTAGAAAGATGGAAAGAACAACAACTGAAACATGATATGAAATTATAATAGTCAAGCTTGAAGCCAAAGAAGAGACATGAGAAGGTATCTCTGATGGACCCTGATAAGAGTAAGCTAGGGACCCAGAAGCCACAAGCCTTAGGACTAGCATGGGCACCCACATGCCCTCTTCAATCACCACCCTTGCTTCCAGTGCAGTCATCATTGAGGGGAGAAAGAATTGTGGAGAGGGGAGAAAGAATTGTGGAGAGGGGAACTACCTTCTTCAATATCACTAGCAATGACTGCTCACCAAATGCCATTAATAGAAAGGCACAGCATACCCTTTGATTCAGCAATACTACTACTGGGTCTATACCCTAAAGAGATGATGAAAAAGGGTAAAAACATCACTTGTACAAAAATATTCATAGCAGCCCTGTTTGTGATGGTAAAGAATTGGAAATCAAGTAAAAGTCCTTCAATAGGGGAATGACTTAGCAAACTGTGACATATGTATGTCATGAAACACTATTTTTCTATTAGCAACCAGGAGGGATGGAAATTCAGGGAAGCCTGGAGGGATTTGCATGAACTGATGCTGAGTGAGATGAGCAGAACCAGAAAAACACTGTACATCCTAACAGCAACATGGGGGCGATGATCAACCTTGATGGACTCACTCATTCCATCAGTACAATAATCAGGGACAATTTGAGGCTGTCTGCAATGGAGTGCCATCTGTATCCAGAAAAAGAACTATGGAATTTGAACAAAGAACAAGGATTATTAACTTCAATTTAGAAAACAAAACTGATATTTTATCGTCTGATCTTGCTATCTCTTATACTTTGTTTCTTCCTTAAGGATAGGATTTCTCTCTCATCAACATTCAATTTGGAGCAATGTATACCATGGAAACAATGTAAAGATTGGCAAATTGCCTTCTGTGGGAAGTGGGGGAGGGAAGATTAGGGAAAAAATTATAAAACTCAAAATAAATAAAATTTTTAAGTATAAAAAAAAGACAGGCATAGGATCCCAAGAGCCCCAAAATAGCCATGACTCAGCACAATAATTTTCTGTAATCTTTGTGGAGATGCTGCCTGAGCACTTTTCCTCTAAGTGCTAAATAAAGTTAAAGCTACTGAATAACCAATAACCCAAGCTTCTGGTGCTGTCAACTGATTCATGGGCCTTTTTCGTTTCCCCTGGGTTGTTTCCCCTGTTAGAATGGGAGCTCCTTGGGAGTGGAGGCATTTGACTTTTCTCTGAACTCCCTTACAAGGGCTCTGTTTATTCATCTACCTTCCTTACTCATATGGATGGCAGATGATATCAGACTGTCTCAGTGTGATGTTTAGTTTTATTAAACGGAAAGGTTTTTTACTCTTTGTTAGTCAATATTTATTAAGTGTCTCCTATGGGGCAGGCAACACTAAACAAAGACAGCTCTCAAAAGAACTCCCCAGTGGAAGGGAGGAAATACTATGCAAAGTGTGTGCAAACAAGACATATCCAAGATAAATTGTAGGCAATTAACAGAGGGAAAGCACTTGCAAAAAGAGATCAGGGGAGATTTGAATTGGGTCTTGAAGAAAACCAGGGAGTCCAAAAGGCAGACAGACACAAGGGAAAAGAGAATTCTAGGAATGGGGACAACTGGAGAAAATGCAGGGGAGATGGAAACATCTTGTGAGGAAAAACAGTAAGGTGGCTAATGTCACTGAATCAAAGAAAAGGGGGGCAATTCATGAAAGGCTCTGAATGTCAAACAGAGGATTTTGTATTTGAGGATGGACATTATAATGTCACCTATGGGTATAAATCAATACAAACTTTTTTGACTCATGGGTCCCAACTTCTCAAAACGTATGTATGCTAAGGCTAATTAACTAAGATAATGGGCATTACCAATCTTCCCCTTGCTGTATGGCAGCTAGAGTTGAGTTCCATAAGTCCTGACCCCTCATTTCTCAATTCACATGTGGCTGCTAGTTGGGGTCTGTCTAATGAGTATAATGCTATAGATGTCTGAGACCTAAGAACCTGTAGGTCATTGCATGGTTCCACATCTGGAAGCTATCCCATTGTGTGCTGCCCTCAACTAAGAGCAACTGGGGCCCCACACCAGTCTTTATAAGCATTTGTTCTTTTCCTCTTGTAATTATCTGAATTCAGGGTCACTCTGCTCCTTCACTGAAACTCCTGCACCATGAGAAGGACCTAGATGAAGATGCAGCAAAGAACAATGAGGAATGGATAGCCTTGGTAAGAAGGGCCCACCTCTTCATATGTGACAGAGGAGAGGTGACATCTAAGTGATATAAGACAATAGGATACAAGAGGGAATATTTTTGAAGAGTGAACTCAAGTATTTCAGTGAAATATAAGCAAAGGTTCTCAGTTGAAAATATGGGATGGGGAGAACACTGTGGAATGTTTGAGGAGAGATGACAAAGCGTGCATAAGGCATTCTGGTGAGTAGGAGAGTGAATTGATTAGAGAGGTATAAAACTACTGCCTTGCCAAAGTGAGGGCCCAATTGAGATTATGTAACAAACTTGTAGTGGACCCTGACTCAACAAGGTTTTAATTTTTTTCCAGATTCATTCAGCAGTAGAATAATCCAAGAGGGAGATTTGTCAGGGCAAGACTGGCAAGAGGGGGGCAAGGCACTGAAGAGAACAGTGTTGAGTTGAACTGGTAAAAGAGGCGTGTGTAGTCAGTGCAGAGGTGAGAATATAGAAAAGAACTGAGGACTAAATGGAATGGAGGTCATGGGGAGAATGAAGAACGAGGTTTATATATAGTTCAGAGAGAGAGAGAGAAATAGTGGACTAACAACAAATTATGTTTAGAAATAGGATTTTCTCAATTCATGACCATAGAAGAGGATCATTTTTTTTAGGTTTTTGCATGGGGTTAAGTGGTTTGCCCAAGGCCACACAGCTAGGTAATTATTATCAAGTGTCTGAGACCAGATATGAACCCAGGTACTCCCGACTCCAGGGCCGGTGCTCTATCCACTGTGCCACCGAGCTTCCCCTAAGAGGATCATTTCTAAGTAATAACAAGATCAAGGATATGACAACTGAGAAAGGGTAGAAGGATAATTCATATAAAACGAGTAAGCTGAGAAACCAGGGTGTCAAATAAACATCAACATGTATTCTGAAATAATTCAGCATGAGGGCAGGAATTGGGAGGACACAAAGAATTTGAGTCAGGAAATGAACTGAGAAAAGATGGAGAGTATTCAGGTGCTCAGTAGATAGCAGCCACCAGAATCTTGATTGGGTGATAACTATGAATTGAGTGACTCTAAATGGTAGCAAAATTACAAAATGATGGAGCTAGGAAAGTCTAGTATTCAAACTCTTTCACCTTAATAGTGAGTTTGGGGCTATGAAAAACATAACCAGTGCTGAAAAGGGTGACAAGGGAAGCTGTCTTCAGGAGTCAGGTTTTAATAAATGCAAGAAGATGGAAGGTACAGGGAAAAAAATGGTTTAAGATGAAAATAGGCTTGTTATTCATGGTAACCCAAAGAGCATAGTTGTGATAGGAGTGATATCTTTCTTATTTTATTTTAATTTTAAATTCCCCCCAACTACATTTGCTTCCAAAACCTTGAATTCCAAATCCTCTTCCTTCCCCAAACCCCACTCCCCCATTGAGAAAACAAGTTACTTGGTATACGTTAAAAAATGTGTAGCTATGGGGGGTAGCTGGGTGGCGCAGTGGATAGAGCGCCTGCCCTGGAGTCGGGAGGACCTGAGTTCAAATGTGACCTGAAGACACTTAATAATTGCCTAGCTGTGTGACCTTGGACAAGTCACATAACCCCATTGCCTTAAACAAATAAATTTTTTTTAAAAAGTGTAGCCATGAAAAACATTACTTCAATAGTCATGTTGTAAAAGTAAACATAACCCCATCTGACAAAGAGAAACATTGAGAAAAATAAAGTGAGAGGAAAAAAGTATGCTTCAATCTGTATTCATTCACCACCAGCTTTGTCTATGAAATGGGTAGCATTCTTTACCCTAAGTCCATCAGAGAAAGTGCTTCAATATTTTTTCCCCACAGTTGCTACTGCTAGCTGTATTCTCTTCCCTCCTATTCTCCCCACCCTCATTTATACTATTCTTTCTCTCCTTTCACCCTGTCCCTCCTCAAGTGTGTTGTATCTGACTACCCTCTCCCACAATTTCCCCTCTCTTCTATCACCTACACTCCACTCCTTTCCCCTGTCCCCTCTTTCCCATCCCTTTCCTCTCCTATTTTCCCCTAGGGTAAGATACAATTTCTATACCCAATTGAGTGTGTGCTATTGCCTCTCTGAGCCACTTCTAAAGAGTGTAAGGCTCACTCCCTCCCTCTCACCTCCCCCCTCTTCCACTCCACTACAAAAACTTTCCTTGCCTCTTTTATGTGAAATAACTTATTCCATTCTACCTCTCCTTTCCCTTTCTCCCAGAACATTCCTTTCTACCCCCATTAATTCAATTACTTTCAATATATTATTACCTTGAAATTCATTCCTACTTGTGCCTTGTCTATATATGTTCCTTCTAATTTCACTAATAAATGAGGAGGTTCATGAGAGTTATCACCATCATCTTCCCATGCAGGAATATAAGCAGTTCAACATTACTAAGTCCCTCAGGATTTGCCCTTCCTGTCCACACTCTTTATGCTTCACCTGAATGCTAGGATCAGTGTCTTCTTACCACAGCTTCCCTGAATTCTTTCATACAACTTTTGACTGACCTCACATTCCCTAATGGAACTTCATGTTTGAAGGACAAAAGGTGCCAATCAAATTTAAACAGGACATCTGAGATTTGATAACTAAGGTAAGACTATATGAAGTCATCATATTCCAAAGACCTGTTGATCAGATGTTTCCATGAAGATGTGAGGAGGTCATTTCTACCAAAACTGAAGATAAGTTATGAACTTGCTTTATTATCATTGCTGTGTTCAGGTACAGTAAATCTTTTTTTTTTAGGTTTTTTTTTTTTGTAAGGTAGACGGGGTTAAGTGGCTTGCCCAAGGCCACACAGCTAGGTAATTTTTAAGTGTCTGAGACCGGATTTGAACCCAGGTACTCCTGACTCCAGGGCCAGTGCTTTATCCACTATGCCACCTAGCCGCCCCTACAGTAAATCTCTTTTGTTAAATGTTCAGTGATTTAAGTCAATTCATCCCAACACTGAGTCTGAACTCTGAAAATGCTAGCTTTAAAAATTCCATCTACAACAACAGTTTTAATATCTCTGGGAGGTTATATAAAAACAAAAGATACCAATAAAATTCTAATTTTGTTAGATGGCCCAAATCAATATATCCAAGTTATGAATAACTATAGAAAGTAGCTGGAATGTGAAACATTAATAAACCTGTGACAGTGAGCTAGAAAATTTTGTTAAATTGTTTGACATGTAGGTTTACCTAATGTTTCTCAAATCACAGCTGCGAAACATTGAGGTACAGATGAGTCATAATGAACAAAGCCACATTCACTTCATTCTTATTGTTCCCAGGCTCAATAGTTTCAAGACACTGCATGAAAATATGTAAATGTATCAAAAAGTATCCAATGAGAAATTGTGTTTCAACCCTAAAAAATTTGGCATTTTATCCATTACTAGCAAAGCATATACAGAGGTTGCATGGCCTGGTGCACAGAATTGACTCTGGGTCAGGGAGATCCAGCTTCAAATTCCTGCTACAAATCCTAGGCAAACCACTTAGCTTCTTGGAATCCCTGAGCAACTTTCTAAAACTATAAATAGCAGAGAAATAACTGATCAGGACTGACAGAAGAAATTTCTCCCAGGAAACAAACTACTCATACTGACAAAAATTACATCTAATGGCATAAAATTTTTACTCTGATAAAGAGGTAATTATGAATTATAAGGCTTCAAAAATTATAATTACATGAGAGAATCGAGAGATGGTTTCTGAATCTATTCCTGCCATGGACTAGTTTAACTATGCATATATTTCCTATTAGTACTTACCAGAACAGAAATACTAAGTAAGTAAACTTATACACTGGCACTTGACAACTCTTTGTTGAATCCATCAGGAATGCTAAAGATAACAATGAGACTAGTGAGGGACTTAAAAAAAATTTTTTTTAACTTTTGTAGGATTTGTTTTTGTTATTTGGAGAAAAAAAGGAGGCCCAGAAAAAGTACAAGACCTTTACTTGGGATGATACAGAAGGCATTGCTGCCCAATTATTATTTTACTTCTAGTTCCTCTGTCAAGAAAGGTAACTATGCACTGGAAATGAAGAGAACAAAGTGACTAATAGAAATTTAAGATAAAAATGATATTCAAAATAAAATAGTAAAAGCACATCTAACTGTCCTTAATAAATTCAAGTCATCTGGTCCAGATGAACTATATATCCTTGTGTCCTAAAAGAATTTATAGATGTAACTGCTAGGTCAGTCTCAATGACATCTGAAAGATCATGGAAAATGGGAAGAGACACCATAAGATGGGGAAAAGACAGAAGTGTCCCAATTTTCAAAAGAGAGAAGCACCTGCAAACTATAGACCCATAAGTTTGATTTCTTTGTTCCAGGGAAAATTCTAGAATGGATCATTAAAGGAATCACTTTAAAAAAATCTAAAAAGGGAAGGTGTGATTTCAAAAATCTTACTGGTATGAGGAAATGATGAAAAGGATAGATTCAAAGAAACCTGAGAGAATATATATAAATTGATGAAAAGTCAAAAAAGCAAAAGCAGATGCAGGAGAACAATTTATACAATGATAGCAATACTGTTAACTATGAAACACTGTGAAATTGTATGTAATAGTGAAATAATGGTGAAAGACTATGATTAACACAACAACAATTAATAATAAGTCCAGAATGAATCCATATGATGAATCACATTTTCTACTTCATGGTAGAAATATTATGAACTAGAGATGCAGAATGAGATATGCATTTTTAGATAAGGCCAATATAAAACTTTGTTTCATGTGCTTATACTTGTTACAAGGCAGAGAGCTTTTTTGGTGGGAGGGAGTAAAGATAGTTGTACTGCAAGAAAATATTGTTCAAGAATTACTAATAAATAATTAACAAAGAGAGCAAAAAGAAGCTCAGAAGGTGACAGACACATGGGATAGTACTGAAATTACCATGCAAAATTTGAAATATTAAAAAATGCTAATCTTGTCAAAGAAAAATAGCACTATTGTACTTTTAGACACAAATATGCTAGGAAATTGTAAAAATTAATTCAACATTATTCTATGGTGGAATTCATTTATATTAGAAGAAATGAAGTGGATGATTTCAGGAAACCATAAAGACTTATATGAACTTATGTAGAATGAAATGAGCAGAACCAGGAGAATAATTCAATTTTGTAACAATACTGTAAAAACAACTTTGAAAGACTTAGAAATTCTTAGTAATGCAATGACCAACCACCATTCCAGACACCTCATAAAGAAACATGCTACTTACCTTCTACAGAAAGGTGATAAATTCAGAGTAAAGATTGAGATATGTATATATTTATGTATGTATGTATGTATGTATGTGTATATGTATTTGTAACACGGTCAATTCAGGGATTTGTTTTATTTGATTTGATTCTACATGTCTACATATTTTAATAGGACTTTTCTCCCCTTTCTCAAGGTGTATGTGTGTGTGTGGGGGGGTGGAATAGGAAGAATAAGCAGATTTTTTTTTTAAGTTTTTGCAAGGCAAATGGGGTTAAGTGGCATGACCAAGGCCACACAGCTAGGTAATTATTAAGTGTCTGAGGCTGGATTTGAATTCAGGTACTCCTGACTCCAGGGCCTGTACTATATCCACTGTGCCACCTAGCTACCCCAATAAGCAGATTTTTTTAAAAATTTAATTTAAAATATATAAATAAAAAATTTTTAAATTAATATTATTATAAATCCACATATTTAGAACTTTAAAAAATGTCCAAACTGATATAATCTGCCACACTTTGAATGCCCCCAGTACTTTCCCTAACACAGGACAATTTATTGGCTTGTTGAACATCGAGAAAGTCACAAAATGATAAAACATGCAGAACTGTGTTCACATTCTATTTTATCTAATAAAACAATAACAATAGTAGATTAAACATTTTAGAACATCCAGAGAGAATCATCCAGCTACAATCATCCCTCTTTGACCATTCCCTTCAGGTGCTATCCATTCCTTTTTAATTCGTCACAAGAAATTGAAGTAATCAAAAGTACCTCCTCCACTGATCAAACCCCTAATTCTGCAAGGAAATGGAGATCAAAAAGACTAAGCTACTCTTACTTAATTCTACATTTGGAGATCCATTCTAATTCCTAGGTTTTTGGTCTTTGATCTTAATCTTTTAATCAGTTTCTAAGAAAACTGTCTAGAAAAGACTTTTCTTAGGCTAAATAAAATGTTATTAATATTGTGGAACTAAAAGAATAGTTTTAAAAAAAATTTCCATGCTATTTTTGTGATAAACACTCAGTTTCACAGACAGCACCCTTTCTGCTCCTTTTTTCTATGGGGAAAAATTAATGTTTGTCAAGTTCATGACAATAAAAAAATACATTTTAAAAAGACAAAAAAGAAAGAACCAGTAAAGATTATAAGTCGTTTTCTTTTTTGAATGAATTATATAATTGTATTTGAATAGTATGCTATGAATATAGTTTATTTAGAAATTAAGCAAAGCTTTTGATAAAGGTTCTCATACTATTCTCATAGAGAAGATAAATATAAATTAGATGGACAGACAACTGGATGAATTCAGAAAAGAAATGTTTCAAGGTCATGATGGCGGGAGGGATTCGGTGATGGGTCCCAGAAATCAGAATTATTTAACATTTTTTTGAGTTTTTTTAAATTTTTTTATTCTCATTTTGTACAAATTTTCTTTTACATTAACAAAATATTCTTGTTTAAGAGTAAATGAAATACCCCCTCCCCCCATGAATATAGACTTGCTTGAGCGATAAAGTAAAGGGGAGAGGAAAAAAAATTAAAATAAAAAATAGTAATAATTGTAGGTATGGCCAGGTGGCGCAATGGACAAAGCACCAGCCCTGGAGCCACGAGCACCCGAGCCCACATCCAGCCCCATAGACCCAACAATCACCCAGCCGTGTAACATGCAAGCCACCTGATCCCCACTGCCCTGCAAAAACCAAAAAGAAGAAAAAAAAAGACCCAAAATAAAATAAAAGTTATAATAGTAGGGGTGGCTGGGTGGCAGACAGAGCATTGGCCCTTGAGCCAGGGGCACCCAGGTCCAAATCCGGCCTCAGACACCCAAAGATCACCCTGCTATGTGGCCCCAGGCAGGCCACCCAGCCCCATTTGCCCTGCACCCTCCCCCAAATAATAATAATAATAAAAATGTGCTTCAGTCTTTGTTCCAACACCAACAACTCTGTCATGGGTGGATCGCATTCTTTATGGTAAGTCCATCGCAAAAGTTACTTCCATATTTTTCCAACATTGCCATTGCTGATCGCAACTCCCTCTTTTCTTATTTCTCCACTACCATGTACTATATTTTCTCTCTCCTTTCACTCTGACTCTGCTGTAGGGTAGCTGAGTGGTGCAGCAGACAGATCCCTGGCCTGGGGCCAAAAGGCCCTGAGCCCCCATACCACCCCTTAGGCCCAGAATCCACCTGGCCTTATGGTCCTGGACAGGCCTTCCAATCCCAGCCCCTTGCAAGAAGTAAAAAAGAAAATGTGTTATATCTGACCACTCTCCCCCATGGTCCATCCTCTCCTCCTTTATTCACATCCCCACCCCTCCCCCCTGCTCCCCCCTCCTTCTTGCTCCAGATGCCTATACCCCATTGAGTATGCATGCTGTTTTCTCTCCTAGCCACCTCTGATGAGAGCAAAGGTTCCCTCATTCCCCCTTGCCTCTCCCCTTCCATATAATTGCAATAGCTCATTGTAATAAAAGAAAAATCTTATTATATGAAATATCTTGGCCTATTCCCCCTCTCCTTTTTCTTTCTCCCATTACATTTCCCTTTTTTTTCTATTGACTCCATTTTTACACCATATTTTATCTTCGAATTCAGCTTTCTCCTGTGATTCAACTATAAAAGCTCCCTCTACCTGCTCTATTAGCTGAGAAGGTTCATATGAGTATTATCAGTGTCATTTTTCTATGCAGGAATACATGCAGTTCATCATCATTAAGTCCCTCATATTTTCCCCCTCTCCTCCAATCTCCATGCTTCACCTGAGTCCTGTATCTGAAGATCAAACCTTCTGTTCAGCTCTGGCCATTCCAAAAGGAACATTTGAAATCCCCCTGGTTCATTGAAAGTCCATCTTTTTCCCTGGAAGAGGACATTCAACCTTGCTGGGTAGTTTATTCTTGGCTGCATTCTAAGCTCTTTTGCCTTCTGCTATATTATATTCCAAGCCCTACGAATTTCCAGTGTGGTTGCTGCTAAGTCCTGTGTGATCCTGACTGCAGCTCCACGATATTTGAACTCTGTCCTTCTGCCTGCTTGTAATATTTTCTCTTTGACTTGGGAGTTCTGGAACTTGGCTATAATATTCCTAGGGGTTGGTTTTTTGGGATCTCTTTCTCGGGGGGGATCGTTGGATTCTTTCTATTTCTCTTTTGCCCTCTGCTTCTAGAATATCAGGGAAATTTTCCTGTAGTAATTCTTTGAAAATGATGTCAAGGCTCTTTTCCTGATCATGGCTTTCAGATATTCCAATAATTTTTAAATTATCTTTCCTAAGTCTGTTTTCCATATCAGTTGTTTTTTCAATGAGATATTTCACATTTTCTTCTAATTTTTCATTTTTTTGGTTTTGAAGTATTGATTCCTGATTTCTGGTAAATTCATCAATCTCCCTGAATTCAATTCTTTGTCTGAAAGATTGGCCAGAGAATTTTATTATCTCTTTTTCCATCTGGCCAATTTTGCTTTTTAAGGCATTTTTTCTCCTCAATAACTTTTTGAACTGTTTTATCCATTCGACCTAAGCTGGTTTTTAGCATGCTGTTTTCTTCAGCATTTTTTTGGATTTTCTTGACTAAGCTGCTGACTTCATTTTCATGTTTTTCCTGCATCTCTCTCATTTCTTTTCCCAGTTTTTCTTCTAACTCCCTCATTTGATTTTCAAAGTCTTTTTTGAGCTCTGTCATAGCCTGATCCCAGTTTCTGTTTTTCTGGGAGTCTTTAGATTCAGGAGCTTGTGTTTCCTCATCTTCAGAGTGAGTATATTGATCCTTCTTGGGATCATAGATAATGTATTTCTCAATGGTGTTCCTCTTTTTTTCTCTGCTTGCTCATTTTCCCAGCCTAAGCCTGTTTTGGGGGTGCTTCCTGAGCTTTTGGGGGCACTCCCACAAGGGTCTCAGTGTGTGAGGCTCTATCCTCCCTCCTGGTGTGTGAATAACCATATGCACTCCAGTCTGCCACGGGCCTGAGGTGGAGGGGGCAGCTGCTGTTCTGTGTGGGGGCCTAGACTGCAATCAGGATCTGAATGTGTTCAAAGCCCCAGAGTCCTGTTCCAGGGGCAGAGGACAGAGCTCTGCAGTCTCTCTTCACTCCCCTCCCTCAGCTCAATGGGCTCATGCCCTGGAGGCTCCTGCTTACCGGGTTGGCCTCCTTCTGTTCCTGGATCTGGGCTGCCAAAAAGACCACTTGTTAGCTGTGTGCCCTGAGGGCTGGGCTCCACGTGCTTGCTCTGGCAGAGGTCCCCTGCTGTTTACCCAATTTGTGCCCAGTGCTCACCAGGGTGTAGCTCAGGAGACTCCCCCATGCTGTGAGCCAGGGCTCCCAGCTCCCTGGGGCTGCCTCCAGGAAGCTGAAGTTCTTTTGCTCTGGTGGGCCGCCCCTCTGGCAGGCCACCCCTCTGACCCTGGGGAGCAGAGCCTTTCTGCTCTTTTCCAGGTTACCTTGAGTAGGAGAACTGCCTCTCTGGGTCCCTCTGTGGGTTCTGTCTCTCGAAAGTTTAGTTAGAGTCCTTAGTTTAGAAGTTTTATCAAAGAGCACCTAAGACTTGATCCTTTCTTGTAGCCATCTTGGCTCTGCCCCCCTATTTAACATTTTTATCAATAAACTGGATGAAGTGATTGCATGCTCGTCAAAATATGCAGATGAGGACAAATTAGGAAGTATAGCTAAAGTACTGGATGGCAAAATTCAAAAGCATGCCTGACTGGTTAAAGCACTGAGCTGAATATAAAAAGATGAAATTCAATAAGAGTAAATGTAAAATCTCACACCTGGATACAAAAAGCTTCACAAATTAAAAGGATGATGGAAGCCAAGTCAACTAACAGTTCTGAAAAAAAGATCAAAAGGATTAATGAATTGTAAGATCAATGAGTTAGTAGAGTGATTCATTAGCCAAAACAGCTAACACAACCTTAGGCTCTAGAAAGAAGTATAATTTCTAGGTATAGGGAAATGAAATTCCCACTGTATTCTGCTGTCATCAGACCTCATCTGGAATATTATATTTAGTTCTGATTAAAGGAGTTCATAAGCTAAAGAGTTACTCAGAGGAGAACAACCAAGATGGCAAATGTATTTAATATAAGAACTAGGTGAAGAAACTGAGGATGTTTTAGCCTGGAGAAGAGATTAAATTTCTTCTGTTTGGTTCCAGAATCAGAACCAGGAGTAGTGGATGGAAATTGTAAAGAAGCCAATTTAGGCCTAACATCAGGAGAAACTTCCCCCAAATTAGAAATGTATGAAAATGGAGTGGCCCACCTCATTTGTTGGGTATTTTGTAGTAAAGATTTTTTTTTATGTATGGGTTAGACCAGATGACACTGAGATCACTTCCAGTATTCAAATTATGTGATTGCATGATCCTTAGTTTTCATGTGTATAAACAAAAGGCAACATGGTTGTGGAAAGAGCACCAAATTTGACACAAGTAGGCCCACATTCAAATCCCAGTTTTGCTACTTACTGACCTATGTGGGATTGGATCGGTCACTTCCTCTCTTAGGCCTCCATTTCCTCATATTTAAAAATGAGACATCAGGATAACATGATCACTAAAAGTCCTTTCCAGTATTCATGATCCTATGATGATAATAATAAGTGTAAGTATCTACCTAATAGGGTCATTGTGAGGTAAACTGTGAAATGCTATATAAAGATGAATCATGTTATTTGCTGCCAGTCCAGACTCTAGACATCCATGTCTAGAGGAGTGAACCATTTAGGAATCAATTAGGGAAGTGGCTAGGTGGCACACTGGATAGAGCACTGGCCCTGGAATCAGGAGTACCTGAGTTCAAATCTAGCCTCACTTATTACCTAGCTGTGTGACCTTGGGTAAGTCACTTAACCTCATTTGCCTTGCAACCCCCCCCCAAAAAGAATCAATTAGGGGGTCCAAAATCTCATGAATACAGGTTTTGGGCTTCATATTCCAAAACAAGCTCCTGGTTGCAACTAGAGTTGCAAAAAGCTAGAGTTGGCTTAGGAGTATCTTATCTTTGGGGGCAGCTAAGTAAGGCAGTGGATAGAGCCCTGGAGGCAGGAGGAATTGAGTTCAAACCCAGCCTCAGACACTTACTAATTGCCTAGCTATGTGACCTTGGGCAAGTCACTTAACTCCATCACCTTAAATTTAAAAAAAAAATTGCACTAACTTCTCAAAGGTCCCAAAATATCAAGGACTTAGAACTAGGGCATCCAGAACTCTTGTAGACTCAGGACAAACAAGCCCCCATGCCCATCTTAGGCCAGGGGTACATTCCTAGGCAGCTGAAGAGTGTGTGATTACATATGCTATGTGTGTGTGTTTGTATGCATGTGTACACATGCAACCTAATTTCCAGTAGATGTAAATAATTTACCATATTTGATAAATTTTTTGGGTCACAAAATGTTAATGTGACTCTGGATCAAAAAAAGCTTAAATCTACCTCAAATTGTAGCTTATAAGAGATAAATAAAAAAGTATAACCCAATCTCTTTGTAAAAACTTCCAAATTGAAAATTTCTTATTACAACTCTACTTACAGTCTACCTTGTAACTTCTTTTTTGTTTTGTTTTGTTTTTTAGGTTTTTGCAAGGCAAATAGGGTTAAGTGGCTTGCCCAAGGCCACACAGCTAGGTAATTATTAAGTGTCTGAGACCACATTTGAACCCAGGTACTCCTGACTCCAAGGCTGGTGTTTTATCCACTACGCCACCTAGCTGCCCCTACCTTGTAACTTCTTATATCTTTTCTGCTTAAAAAAAAAATCAGATTTTGCATTACTATTTTATAATTAGTATTCATATCATTTGCACAAGTGAAACACTTAATTACCTAAAATACTAAATTTAAGATTACTGCCTAAGACATCCCAGAACCTAGGAATTAACTAAATCTTTCTAGTCCATTTAATACTAAGAAATATCAAGGGCAATCCAAGTTATCTAGAAATTAATTTTAACTCCACCTCACTTTTAAATAATGCTATTTGTAAAGGTGACTTAGGTGTTTTTCCTGAGAGTTGATAATTAACTAAAAATTTACTGTTAGGGCAAGGACAATTCAAATAGTTTTTAGGCTTTAATGAATGTCTTTCAATACAGACAACATAGCAAGATAAATAACTATACTTATTTAGGAGTAAGGATAATGGATTAAAAAAGAAAATTGAGGTCTCCAAGAAAAGAATGGCAGGTAATTTACAAATTACTGAAGTCATGACACAAACCACATGTAAATTTGCAGGACCAGTTCTCTTAACCTTTGCACCATGTCCTGCAAAAAAACAATGTGTCAGATAGAAAACGCTCTGGGCACAGTAAGTACTCAACAAATATTTGAAGAAATTTTGAAGCATTAATCTAGAATTCTCACTTGTCAAGTTCATCAGTCACAGTTATAGAAATGTCTATTGGTAGACTGACAGGGTAACTAGCTTAGATTCTTAAACTTACAATTTCAAAAGCACAAAGGATAGATTAACAAGCTACTTCCCTAATGATACTGTCACCTTTCTATACAGGTCTTTCTGATTAATAATTAAGTTCTCTCCAAGTATAAGGCTTCTTAGTTTCACTTCAGACCATTTCCAGGAAAGGACTGGCTTCAACTGCTGTCTGAAATTTTAGCTCACTTGTTGGTTTCAGAGCTTGCACAAACTTAATCACCCCTTTAAACAAAAGAAAATGTTTACCTGTTAAGTTTAACACAAGGGTGAACATAATAATAATGTTAGTAGTAAATATACAATAATTGCTCCAATTGAAGACAAATGTAGTTAAAAGTTCAAAACAGGGCTTGAAACAAAAGTATTATATAACAACCTCAGAAAAGATCCACAGTACAGAAGCATTACTTTTTTTAAAAAAGTCAGCATTGTGGTCATATATTTTGTAAGGACTGACAGCTATGAAAAAATCAGTTTATTTTTAAAATCAAAGGATTGTACTTGATTATCTCTAATGATCCTTTCTAGTTCTAAAATTACTATCTTAAAACAATTTGATATTTCATCTCCTAAATGCTAGACAAAAAAATGGTACTAAAAATATCTTTAAAAGTATTCATTTTTCCTACACATTTTTCAAATCAGAGTAAATACAATTGAAAAACGATTATGTGAACCTAGTTCCAGTAACATTTAAATCAAGTAGAATACTAAGAAATTGTAATCACATCTTCTGATTAACTAGAAAATCCTTTTTATTTCTAGCTCTAGTTACTGAAAAACTAGTTACTCTGGTTACTTACAAAACAAGCAAAAATCCTGTTGTATATTTATCTGACTTAAAGGCCCTATATAACATGGGGGATCTGGAATGGAGTACTGATGAAGTTCAAATTTAGAATTTGAGATGCCTGTCCCCTATAGTATTCCTAACACACCATATATAAATGTCTTCTGCTGGGACTACACTGTTTGTTTCACATGTGTTAATTCTGGTTGCTTGAATAAGATCAAATCTTATTATTCAACTGCATCCTTCACTGCTCTAGGCCTACTTACTATTACAATAGTAATTACAGTCTCTTACATTCTTCTTCACCATAAAAAAAAACACAACAGTAATCTAATGCATTCCTCTGTTCAAAAAATCTTCGGAAGCTCAGCAGTGCCAGCTAAATAGGAGTATAAATTTAGCCCAATATTCAAGGCTATCCACAATCTGGTTCCCACCAACCTAGAAAACTGTCTCTTGCAAATTATCTTTTAAAAATTCTATGTTCCGGTCAGACCAGACTACTCACTGACTTTGTCTCCATGCCTTTGCTCAATTCATCCTCTATGATTCCTATAGGTCCTCTCTGCCTCTTAAAATTCCTCCCTTACTTCAAGGTCTAATTCAGGGATACCATCACCTCCATGAAAGCTTTTCATGACCGCTGTAGGCAAAAAAAAAGTTCTCCCCTCTTCAAATATGACATTTTCTATACCTTTCCTTAATATTTGTCATATTTTTTCTTTTTCGGTTTCTTCTCATCAGTTCCAATTCTTCTTTCACAAAATGACTAATCCATATGTTAAAAATGTAAATATACAACCTATATCAAATTGTTTGCTGCCATGGGAAGAGGGGGAGATGGCAGAAAAATGTAGAACTCAACAGCCTGCAAAAGGATGAATGTTAAAAACTATCTTTGCATGTAAATGGAAAATAAATATTTTAAATTTTCCATATTTGACTTTTTATTTAAGCTTGCATTTACTTCAATCATATCCAATCATTTGCCAAGTTTACTTCTATCTTCTTGCATTCATCTCTCTATTAAAACCACTATCACTATCCTAGTCTAGTCCCTTAATGCCTTTTGCATATTTAAAAATATCTTGTTTTTCCTTTTTAAGTCATCAACAATTTAAACACTGCATTAATGTATCTTTATTTTTGTATCTTTATATTCCTATCCTAGTAAATGTTTAAGTTGTTGAACAGTCAATGCTAAATATTTGTTAATTAATTAGGAGAAAACATAAATCACACAAATTAGGAAAACAATTTCAAGAAAAAAATATTTTAGAAGACTACACAACAAACACCTAAGATATTTAAATGAAAACTTTTTTGAGGGAGAAAAGGGACACTATTAAGTAATGAGGGAAAACCCTCATATCTCTCTGATTCAAATAAGACTCATGGGTTCATTTACCAGCCTCTTCTGATCATGTTCACTAAAATAAAGTATAAATGGGGAACTTGGATGAGTAACTTCTAATGAAATGAGATAATTGTAAAGCCCTTAGCAGTGCCAGGCTTTGTCTCCTTCCTTTCTTATAATCCATCTTCCCTTTGTCTCCTTCAAACATTCTTGGAGCATCCACCAAAAAATGCATGGTTACTAGATGTGCTGCCCAACAGTAACCCTCTATCAGTGAAGTGCTGCTCAGAGGCTGTAACATGTAACAAGAATGACTTAAGTCCAACTGAAAGTAGCAGCAAACCTGAACCTGACCCTTAATTCCTCAGACTTTAAAAGTAACAAAAAATTTATACCTCACTGAAATGATTCAAATCAGGAGACCCAGACTTCATTATGTTACTGATCAAATATTCCATAAAAAAATTTTTTTCCTGCTGTAAGATCTAATGGGACTTGAGAGACCATCTTTGTCCATTCCTTATTTGACAATTAAATTGAGTCAAATAGGTTCCAGTTCTCAGAAATAGTAAGTTGTAGAAACACTAGTATTCTCATTCTAAATCAAGTGTTCTTTTAAAAATTATTAATTGCCTTCCCCCACCTTTTTTTGTAGTTTAATATCACTGTCACTTTTCCTGAGTCCCAGAGAACTTTCCTCCCTTGTAAGAAATAAATTCAGTTGGGGGCAGCTAGGTGGCACAATGGATAGAGCACCGGCCTCGGAGTCAGGAGTACCTGGGTTCAAATCCGACCTCAGACACTTAATAATTACCTAGCCGTGTGGCCTTGAGCAAGCCACTTAACCCCATTCATTGCCTTGAAAAATCTAAAAAAAAAAAAAAAATTCAGTCAAGCAAAACAAATTAATACCTTAGTCACATGTGAAAACTTAATGCCTCATTTCATGTCTCTAGTTCACCACTTCTCTACCAAAGAAGAGCCATGTTTCACCATAATTCATCTGAAGCCATGACTGGTCAGTCACTGCACTAATCAAAGTTTTGAAGTTTTTCAATATTATTATTATTATTATGTTCACCATGTAAATTACTCATATAGTTCTGCTCACTTCTCTATGTGAGTTCATACAAGTCTTCCCAAGCTTTTCTTCATAATCACTATTTTTATTGAACAATAATATTCCATTATATTTATAAATCATTTTTATCAGTTATTCCTCAATTGATAGGCAGCTCCTTTGTTTTCCCTTCTTTGCTACTACAAAACAACTGTTCATTCAAAATATATATATATATTAATAAATATATGCATCCTCTTACACAGACACACACACACACAAGCACCCTCACCAGAAAGGTATACATCCAAAAGCTATTTCCCCCATAAAGGTGCCCTCAAAAAAAGTTGCATTCCCTTAGCCAATTATCAAAGAATGTTCCCCCAGTATAAGAGAAATACCCACTAATAATAGGAGAAAAACACATTAAAGCATCTATGAAGTTTTTCCAGTCAATTAGTAAAGATGTCAAAAAAAATGGTCAATGTTGGAAGAGAAGACAGAAATACTGATGCTTTGCTGGGGAAGCTATGAATTAGTACAGACATTCTGGAAAGTAATTTGGAATTATGTAGAAAAGTGTATTAAATGATCATTATTTTTAACCTAGAGATTCCATTGGCTTGGCATATATACCCCAAGGATGTCAGTGACAAAACAAAAATTCCAAATATACCAAAATCTTTTATACAAATGCTTTTTGTAATTTCAAAGGTCTAAAAATAAATGAGTAAAATGCCCATCAACTGGGGGAATGGCTAAACTATAGGGTATATTAATGTTAAGGAATATTACTGTGCTGCAAGAATCATAAATATCATGAATAGAAAAATATGGAAAGATTTGCATGAATTGATAAACAGTGAAGTAAACAGAACCAAGAAATACACAATGACTACACATAAATGCAAAGAGCAACCAAAAAAAACAAACAAAAGTTAATGTGGTATGTTTGTACATGTACAACCTATATCAGATTATTTGCTAACCTAGGGTAGGGAGAGGGAAGGGTTGGAGGGAGAAAATATTTATCTCAACAATAAAAATAAAACTTATATGAAGCCCTTACAAAGAAAAAAAAGTGTATGTTGTAAATGACAAAAACCAAGAGTGGTCACAGAGAAGAAATAGAAGACAAGTCCCAAACACACCTTTGCAGAAGTGGGGCAAGTATCCACATGTGTGGAAAGAATGAATGTACTTGTCTAATTTTTCACTTTTTTAGTTTCTTCCTCTTTTCTTTTTTAAAGGAAATTCTTTGTTACAAGTAAAGTCTCCTGTAAGAAGAAAGGAAGAGAGATTCAGGGGAAATCTAGGTGATGTTAAAGCTATACATAGGAATGAAATGTATTTACAAAAAAAACAAAAAAGGACTTATATTTTTGTATCTACGGAACATTTTCCTCTATACTTTATCCCCTTAGAATATGAGCCTAGTGTTGTTGATTCAAAGGATTTAAAGAGTTTCATGACTTTTTAGGTAAAATCCAATTTATTTTCCAGAATAGTTGGTCCAAATTATATTTTCATCAAAAATAATTTAATAGTGTCTCTGTTTGCACATAGTCCTGCCAATTGACCATTTTTTACTTTTTAGATACTTTGTGAACCTAATAGATGTAACATAAAACCTTGGAGTTGTTTAATTTGCATTTCTCCTGTTTTTTTGAGTATTCCCTCAAAGTTGTTGATAAATTAAACTTCTCTTTTGAAAACTGATCATTAATATGCTCTGAACACTTTAGATTTCCACAATACTTTTTGCTTATGCCTTTTTTTTTTTTTGGTGCCACTGTCATGGTACTAAAAGTATCATTTGGTGAGGAAGTAGTGACTTGCACAGGATTACACAGCTAGTAAGTGTCTGAGGCTAGATTTGATTCAGATCTTCCTGACTCCAGGGTTGGTATTCATTTTTACTTATTCCTATAATTGAATAATATACACAGAATGCAAGAAACTTAGTATGAGCATGAAGTGCACTTTATAATCACCATAAAAGCAGTATATTCTCAGGATAATGTCATTTGTACTTTTACGAGTCTCATTTTGAGGTAAAAAAATTTGCATAGCACTGTGTTATGGAAAGAGCAATATCTTATACCATATGTCCTAATAAACTCCAAATGAAAAAGGTCATGCATCATTTTAAAAAAGGATAATGGAAGGAAATATTTTTGGACAATTGTGACCAGAAGAATTCTTTTCAAAACAAGGGATAAAGATAAAGATGGAGATAAAAGAAATGGTCAATTTTGATTACACAAAATTGAAAATCTTTTGTAAAAGCAAACTCAATGAATTTAGAAATATTGCAAATTTTACTGTGTTCTTATGTATGTTTTATCAAATCCATGAATATCTTGTAAATCAAGCGTTTTTCAGATATTTGCTATAAAGATTTCCCCCGACCTGGAATATTCAATTTTACAAATGCAAAAGCTTTTATAAAACTGAAACTATCTCTATCTTCTATAATCACTTTTATCTTTGTAAAGAACTCATCCCTTAGCCAATATTGCACAAGAGACCTTCCATTATTTTCTTTTTAAAGTGAAGAGACAGTTCATATTTATTTCATGCACTCATTTGGGGCTTATTGTGGTAGATGGTGTATTATGTTGCTTTTCCGGAATTCACTGTAGCTCTTCCCCATTGTACAAATTTTTTAACTCCAAGATACATTTTTTAAAAGTGCAAATGGAATTGTAATATATAATCCTTAAAGTGTTCCTGTTAGATTATCATGGTCTTACACTACATTATTCTTCAATTTTGGAGGGGAAAAAGTATAAATTATTTTGGAAATCTAAAACCAAGATTATATTACAAGAAAAGAACTATTACAGTGATTGAAAAGTTTTCTAAACTTTAGATTTGCTCCTGAAAAGGAAAATAAACAATTCCATATTTGCTCTTAAAAGTGTGGAGTCAAAGGGAGGGGACAAAAGCTAACAGAAATGTTATATTTCTCCTCTTTCCCCCTAAAAGCACTTTTTTGAGCCTAGATTTTCATCATTTTATAGTATGATTAAACAAATTATTTGAGAGATAAAGAAAAAATGTTTTGGTATCATGGTACATACTAACTATGACAACGTATAATGAATAGTCTACAGATTTTAAATGTAAAGAGAGCATATAAATAACCAGAATAATGCATTTTTTGTTGGTTAAACCATGACCTTTTTGTGAAAGGAATAGAGATCTTCAATAATACAATCACTGGCTTGAGTCTTGAGGACTCAGAGTCCAATTACAGAGTAACTGTGCCAGTGTCACAGTACTAAGAGTACCATTGGCCATTGAACCACACCATTACATTTATTTGATCATAGTTATTAAGTATGTATCCACAAAACTGGTTCAAAGTAAAGGGTTTAGACTTTAAAAGTTTAATATAATTCATTATATAATTATAAAGTTTAAGAGTTTAAAAAATAACCAAGTATTAAGTATTTTAACTTCACATGATACCAAGTCCTAAATGAAATACTCCTCTTGAAGCCTCTTATTATCCTGCAAATTACTCTGAATTTTCAAAGTATTACTATGTCATACATGTCAGGCTATGACAATAGGCAGCACAAGCTCTGGCAGGTCTTACCTCTCTGAAGAAAAAGGTTTTAACTATGAACTCCCATCTTCCTAAGTTCCCAGAAGTTCATCACTAGAAGATTGATCATTGAGTAATTAATTTTTTTAAGTCACTGTAACTTACAAATATTATGTAAGGTATGGTGTAAGGAGTATCTACATTAATGAAATTATAGCTCTTTTGACATATTAATACATTCAAATTATTATCTCAAGAAAATGTTTTTATCCAGAAAAACTAAATGTTTATCAAGAAAAACTAAATATTCCATTAAAGAGATAGTTTTAATCCATCTATATGATATATTTCAGAGTATTTATGCATTTAAGTATGAAATCATGAAATATTTCTCAGTCAACTGATTATCTGGTTGATAACAATATTCTCCAAATTTTTTTTGATCCAGCAATATGACTATCAGGCATATACTCCAAAGATTTCAAAGATAAGGGGAAAGACTCTATACATACAAAAATATTTAGAGTAGTACTTTTGTTGTAGCAAAGAACTGGAAATTAAGTGGGTGCCCATCAACTGGGGAATGTCTGAACAAAATATCAAAAACAAATGTAACATGATATTATTGTGCTTGAAAGAAAAGATGGAGGAAATGGTGTCAGAGAAACCTGGGAAGATTTACATGAATTGATGTGAAGTGAGCAGGACCAGGAGAAAAATATATATGACTATAATAATATAGCAAAGGAAAAGAAATTCAAAAATCTTAAAAACTTTGATAATGTAAAGCCCAATCACACCTCTAAACTAACGATGTATAATGCTTCCCACATCTTGAAACAAGTGAGGGGCTCTGGGTACAGGATTCTGAGATGAAACATTTTCAGACACAACTAATGTCCTATTTTTTTTTTGCTTGATTATATTTATTATTTGAGGAGAGAAAAGAAAGCAGAGACAGAAATAATAATATATAAGAAAAAGAAAGAAAAGAGCAACAATGAAACATCTAAAAATATGCAAAAGAACAAAAGGAATTTCAGATAGGGACAATGTTAATTAAGCAGGATAGTAGGTGTCAATGCTAACATCCTTTTTGCTGGATCTGTGATTTTATTGCAAACTTCTAACAATGCAGATTAGCAATTGTTTTGCAGTTTATAATCTAACAGATTTGCCTGGGCCCCTGGGAATTTAAATGATTTATCCAAGGTCACTTGGTCTTGTGAAAGTCAGAACTTTGTATATGAAAATGTTCATGCTTGCTAAATTTTTTTTTTTAACTTGTGACCCGAAGGTCATTTAACTAAGTAGTTGTCACCAGAGAATTACAGATTTGGAGTTGAAAAGTTATCTGAAGAGTCATCTCAGCCAACAATTTCAATTTACTGATAAACAAAATACTGGGATTCAAACTCAAGTCTTCAGGTTACAAATATATCATCTTTTCACTACATCATACTTTCTTTCCATCTCTCATCATATTCATCATACTTGAATCTTTTCTTGTCTTTATAAAGTACTTTTTCTGACAGAGTATCTATGCTCATTATTGTAGATTGATGAAAGAACAAAAAGAAGGACTACAATTCGAATTTAACTTAAAAAGTGTTTGGAAAAAATAGGATCGTTAACATATATGCAAATTCTGTAGAAATACATTCCTTCTAGAAAAGAAAATGGGAGAGAAGAAATGGAATTAAGAGTATCATAGTTCAAATTATAAAATAAAAAATTATCTAAATTTTTATAACCTATAGGTTCATTATATCAACTTTAAACTTTATTATTAATACAAAATATTCATGCAAGCTGGTAAGACGCATGTATGTATTTTCTGTATTACATTCATACAGGAAAGTAATTAATTCTTTGCATACCTAAAAAAAAAAAGCCCTTTTCCTTGAAAGCAGCATTTTCTCAACTATAACAGGGTCAACAGTTCATTGTGGTATCCCCAAAACTTTAACTGTAAAAGCAACTCCAACAAACACAAGTATATAAAGCAAGGAAGAAACTTAAGTCACAATAAGAAAGATATTCTCTACAAGTCAAAAATTGAATTTCAATGGAGCTTCTAGTTAAATTTCAGTTCTAAAGTTTTCCTTTTAAGACATGAGATTAGAAGTTTTAATTTAGTCTCAATCAAAATCAGAAATATACAAAGTTAAAATCATAAATGGAAGCAACCAATAGGCAACAATTCCTTTTCACAAAATGGCACCGGCCACCTTTCAGTTACTAATGTTGTCAGTCCATTTCCTCTGGGAGAGATAGTTTACAATTCTGGGACCAACAGGTAACATGTACTTCCAGGGCATAATTAAGAAAATGAGTACTGCTGTACTTTTACTAAATCCTCATAGGCTCAACAGAAGGATGGAGATGGAGACAAATTAAGCAGATTCTTGTACTCAAAAGGTTTGCAGATTTAGAGTTAAATTAAGAAATATAGAAATGACAATAGACTTGATAGCCATTATTATTCACAAGGTGAAAATAATGTTCTAAGAGGAAGTAAAACATCACCTCTCTTCTTCACTAAAGCAGCAGTGACCTAATACCAATATCCAAAGGTAAATAAAATGATGATAAGTTACACGTGTCTCTCTTTTGGTTTCAACACTATGCAGTGAATGAAAGAAATGAGGAATACGTTCCGTACAAAGAAAGCCTTTCTTTGGTAAAAATAGCATTCTCTTAAGGCACTGCTGCCTTAAGCATATTTTTTTTTAAAGTGAGACCAACGAGAATTTATTAGATTAGGGAAGTTAAGAATGGGGGAATAGGAAAATAAGTATCTTTTTATTATAGCATTATTACCGATAAGATGACAAAAGCACAGTGCCAGATGATTTACTCCTAACATCTTTGAGCTTAGTAGGTGTAGCCAAAAGTATACTGTTAGCTTATATTAACACCTAAATATCTAAATAGATGTTTCTGAAATGCTCAGTATTATATATATATATATATATAATATATATATAAGACACACAGTATTATATATATAATATACATATAAGACACACACATTAGCACATATACGTCCTCTTCCTGGGTGTGATGTCTCAAACATCTAGAGACCTCCCCATTGAGAGGCTGAGAGAGAAATCCAGATAATTCGGTATACAAGAAAGACAGAGGTAGGTAAAGAAAACTGGGGGGAACGGAGTGGTGGGGGTCAGAGGGAAAGCTTCGGCTTCTCATTCCAAAACTCAAAAATTCTACCAAGGCCGGCTTCTACTTTCCTTCTGAAACCCCTCCAGGTAGGGAAGAGGGAGGAAATGGGCATCCGTGGAGGATGAGGGCGGGTCATTCTGGCCCTAACCCCCTCCCCCAAACAACGGAATGCTTGGCCTAGTCTCCCCACCCCCATTCCCCTCAGTAGTGCCCATCCAGCGGCCACCTCTCCCCGCAGCCCCCTGGGGGGCATGCGCAGTCAGCAGGGGCGCACCTGCCTCGCCCGCACCTCTCCCGCCCCGAGGCCTCCCCAGGAGGAGAGACCCCCCTCGACCCTCGGCTTAAGGGGAGAAAGGCTCCGAGAGCAGCGACGTGTACCTGGCCCACCGGCTGCCTCAGACTCGGCGCTGCCGTCCGCCCCGCTACGGGTCCTCCGAGCTCGGGCTCCCGCGACGCACCTGTAGCGACCCGGCCGGCCGCACCTACGGCGCCGGCAGCCCCGCCCCAGCCAGGCTCCCGGCCGCGCCCCCGGCCCCGCCCATCGCCCGAGGGCGCGCGCGCGCCGCCCTCCCCCCCGCGCCCTTGACGTTGCCCGGCGCGGGCGCGCGCGCGCACGCCCGGGGCTGCGTCCGGGGCCGCGCCTCCCCGGCCGGGCACGAGCGCGCCCGCAGGCCCCTGGAGCTCCCCTCCGGTACCCCCCATGCAGTTGGTTATCCAGAGCTGTCCACGGGCCCAGAGGACCCGTCCAACCTCACATTCTGGCTCCTGTGGCAAATGGTGTCTAATTAAGTGATGCGCGTGGGGAGGGGGACAAAGTCACCGTTTTACATTAAATCTTTATTCTCTATCCATCTATATATAGAATCAGGGGCGTGGGGGAGGGGGAGGCAGAGCTGCGCCTCACCTGCGCCTCACCTGTTCACCATCAGAAGGCTGAGGCGCATCTCTGCCTCCCCCTCCCCCGACTGCCCTGATTCAATTTTACATATATAGAGAGAAAATGTGTGCATTAAATGCATGATGTGTGTGTGTGGATAGAGATAGTAGGGGTATTCTGGAACCAGTTCCTGCCCTGCAAATCCCCGGGGTGGGGGGGGGGGGAGGAAGCAGAACAGGGTCGCACTGCTAGGAGCCCAGGCTAGATTGAATTCCGCATTTTTCCCACTGTGCATCCTAGCTGCCTCTAAAAACCATAGTTTGCGATTTGAAGCGCTTCTCCATTATCTCGCTGAATGACCTAGGGCAGGTCTCCAGCTCGGTTTCATCATCTGGAAACCAACAGGGCTGGACTTTATGACAAAATCCCAGAGTTGACATCGTGAGACATCTACTCTGGCCACTTTTTGGATGAGGAAATTGAGATTCAGGAAGGTCAAAAGACTTGCCCAAAGTCACACAAATAGTAATGTATCAGTGTTAGGAATAACGGAGAGTCTCCTGATCCAAACCTCTTCATTTTACAGATGAAGAAGCTGAGGTCTTAAATAGTTTAATTGATCAACCCAGGTCACACAAGGTATAGGGAAATCTGTCAGAGTTCTGCTTTCTCCATTGTACCTCACTGTCTGCATTTGAACCCAAGACTTCTCCCTCTCCATCCAATACTCTCTCCATCACATTGTTATGTTTAAGCCTTTTTCTAGTCCCTGATAGTCTATTATCTCATCTCTAGAAGGAACAAAAAATATTGCCTCTTTTGGCCCATAATAGGCTCCTGGCTTTTCCCTACACCAGGTGCAGTTGGATTTTGGCCTACAAAGAGCTTGTGAAACTTCCCAGATTGCCTACCACAGGTTGACAGCAGCTACTCCCAGCAGCTGTTAGACTTGTTTGTTGAACACTGACATCTAACAGAGCCCTCTGTGTGCTGTGCTGGAAGAAAGAGATGAACAGGGGCCCTACTCTTTAAGAGCTTGCAGTGTAATGGTGGAGAGAAGGGCACCAAATGAGTTAGAACAGGTTTCAGATTTTTTTTTGAATGACTTTAATTTTATTTTGCTTCTTTCCCTTTCTACCTTCCTTTTAATGCGCCAAGTTCTTGTGTGGAAGTTCTGACAGGAAGTTGGAAGAGCTTTTCTCTCCAGGACCTCCTACTTTTGCAACTCTCATTTGCCACAGATTTTTGTTGTAGGTATGGGGAAAGAAGTTTTTATAGTAAAGGAGGAAAAAAGAACTGTTGCAGTTTATAGGAAAGCAGTGGTCAAAAGGGGTATATAGGGAGAGCTGAGACAAGTTGTAATTAGTGAAGGTTAATTTATTTCCTCTATCTTCCAAATACCTAATCTATGTTTCTTCTCCCTGGAACTCTATCCAAAAGAAATGATTCATTGTTAGCAAAGTTACTCTGTATATATGTGTTTACACATATATGCACATATGTAATAAATACTATGGATACACTGTATATACATGTATAGTATGAATATATACATATGTGTGACCATGTAAAAATAATGACTTGGAAGACCACTCCAATAAAAGTAACACAGAAAAAATGAGAAATTATCAATTTATATGTTTTTCCTTCCCATCTCTATGAATAGAAAATAATCTACACATGCATGAAGTACATCTTTGATAAAAACTTGAGAAATAGGCAGAATGTCATAAATAATAATCTAAAGCAAACAACACTGTTAATATAATTTCCTGAATATTGCATAAAGAAAAAAAAGGGGTCAAATATTTGATCCCATGGAACAAGAGGTCTCTCCACAGGTCACTTCCTGAAAGAAATTCCAAAATGAAACTCCCAGGAACATTGTAGCCAAAATCCAGAACTTCTAGCTCAAAGGAAAAAAAAAATACTTCAAGCTGTCAGAAAGAAAGAATTCGAATACCAAAAAGCCACAGTTGGGATCACCTATGCTTTAGCAGTCACTGCAATAAAAAAGCAAAGAAGTTGGAACGTGATATTTCATAAAGCCAAGAATATATTAGGCTTCCAGTCAAAAATAACCTACTCAGGAAAACTAAGTGCAATACTATTGGGGAGAGAGAGAGAGAGAGAGAGAGAGAGAGAGAGAGAGAGAGAGAGAGAGTCAGGGAGAGTATGTGTATGTTTCTGTGTGTTTGGGTGGGATGAGGTGGAGTGGAGTGGTGAGTGGACCTAAAGACCCATTAGAGGACTCAAGCATTCCTGATGAGCAGAGAAACTCTGAAATTCAAACACAGGAGTTAAAAGAAACAAAAAGAAATAAAAGATAAAAATAAAAAAATAATAAAGAACAAAACAAGAATAAACTTCTTAAGTTCAGATATGGAGACTTGATATATGTCATCACTCTCAAGGCATAAAGAGGAGTTGTATTAGACAAGGTCAATGAGTATTAGGGCAACGAAGTAGTGGAGTGGATAGAGCTTGGATCCTGCAGTCAAGAAGATTCCTCGTCTTGAGTTTAAATCTGGTCTCAGCTCTTGGGTAGATCACTTACACCCCCTTTTTTTGCCTCCATTTTCTCATCTGTAAAATTAGCTGGAGAAGGAAATGGGGAACTACTACAGTATCTTTGCCAAGAAAACCCCAAAATGGGGTCATAAAGAGTCAGACATGACTGAACAACAACATGGGAGTGTTCTGTTATATCTTGATGATCTTAAGGGGGGAAAAATGGAGAGGGGGAAGAGGAATACACCAGGGTGGGAGTAGGAAAGGGAAAGGAAGGTTAGGGGAAAATTACATAGTCATGGATGAACAAGTAAACATCTAAACAAACAAGAAGTAGGAGATGAGAGGGAGTGGCTAACACTTTAGCCTAATTCCTTCTGAATTAATAAAAAAACAGAACACATATTCACATACATAAAAAAATGACAGGAGGAAAAAGGGATATGGAGGAGGGGAAATTAGAGTGAGGGTAGATTAAGGGAAAGATTAGTCCCAAACAAAACAAGCTTGGAAGATGTATAAAATTATTTATAGCTCTTTTGGAAATGTCAAAGAATGGGAGACTAAGGGGTTTGGCCTCACAATATGGAAAAATGAAACTCATTATGGTATATAAACGTGATGAAATACAATTGAGCTGAACTCTTATCAGCACAATAACCAACCAGAAGTAAAGTATTCAAAATGCAGAATGAGATAAATATTTTGCAGGGAAAGGGAACTTGGCCAAAAATTTGTTTTGACTGACTGTACCTATTTGCAAAAGATTTTGTTTTTCTTAAGTTCTCAATGGAAGGTGAAGAGGCTGGGATATGAGGACAAGAAGAACAAGAGGGTGAATACTGACTGAATAAAACAGATAAATCTTTTTGTTTGTTTGTTTTTGCAAGGCTAGGTAATTAAGTGTCTGAGGCTGGATTTGAACTCAGGTACTCCTGACTCCAAGGCCAGTGCTCTATCCACTGCCCCACCTAGCTAGCCACCCCAATAAATCTTTTTTTTTTAAAAAGAGGTAGCCCTTTTCCTTCAAATCCAGTTCCTTTCTTTGAACCCTTGATCCCCAACTCTTTTTGTCTCCTCTTTAAGCTTGGTCCTTCAGTCACTCCCTTTTCTCTCCTTTCTCTTACTGCTTAGAAACATTTTCACATAATTCCTTAAAGAACCTTGATTCAATCCTAGTGTAACCAAAGCTTCAGTAACCTTTCCCATAGCCACTATAAATACTGTATCTTTAAGAGGCTTCAGAATGGTTAGCAAATTAACTGTCCGATAAGGAGTCGATTATAGAAAGACTATAGCAGTTATGGAGAAGACAGAAAAAGATAAAGAGAACTTATTTTCTGGAGAGAATCACTTTTACCTTTATGTAGTGAGGAAGATGAAGAGAAATCTTTTTTGTGTGTGTGGTTTTTTTTCCCAAGGCAATGGGGTTAAATATCTTGCCCAAGGCCACACAGCTAGGTAATTATTCAGTGTCTGAGGCTGTATTTAAACTCAGGTCCTCCTGAATCCAGGGCTGGTCCTCCTGTCCACTGTGCCACCTAGCCACCTCTATGAAGAGAAATCTTGAAGAGAGATTTGAATTCAGATTGCTGTCAAAAAGAGAATTGCTATACTTTGAAGAATATTTGGGAAATAAGCAAACATAAATATTGGAAACTATATGAGTACCTATGATATATACACATCTTTAAAAGGTGGCACACATTTTATATTTGCTTGATGAGAATGAATATGATAGATCATGTTCATTATCTCAGGGGTGAATTAACCACACAGTAGCTACAAGTAAGTATGGTTGACAGCAGAACCTTGATACACTAGCATTCCCTCAAGTTAGCATCCTATTTTTCTCCTTTAAGACCAAATTCCTGGGGGGGAGGGCTGTCTATTTCTTGGCCTCTTCTGCTCCTGAGCACCTTGTAATGTGGCTTCTCCTCTTATTCAACTGAAATTGTTCTTTCCAAAGTAAACGGTGATCTCATAATTCCCAAATATGATGGTGTTTTCTCAGTATTCATCCTTTTCCAGAGAACATCATGGGATAGTGGAAACATATTTTTATCTTCTCCATTTCAATCTTGTAGAAGAGCAATTCACCTAGAAGGAGACATTGCACCCAATGGATAAGAGGACCAGAGAACCTAGTTTGGACCTCAAATTGAATTGTGAAGAGGAATAGTGGACAGAGCACAGGTCCTGGAGTCAGGAGGAATCCATCCTCAGATACTTAATACTTACTTAGCTGTGTGACCTTGGGCAAGTCACTTAACCCCCTTGCCCTGTTTCCCCCCCCCAGAAAAAAAAAAGAACAGGATCAGGGAGCCCAGGAGAACAAACTGAACAGTAGATATCCTTTGTCTAGAGGGAACAGCTTAAGGATGACACAAGAAAGAAAGAAAAAATCAGTGCCTTGAAGTGTGGAGTTTGAATTGCCTCTTTCATATGAATTCGCTAAATGGATTTCTCTCTCTACTAGTATACTCTATATGTGTCCATTTTCCTCAGTGACTATATTTGTAGGAGGCTAAACCCCAGATTTGGAGCTATGTATTACTACTTTTCATACTATGTTGTCATTGTTTTAAATCATTGAAAGTAATCACAGTGATGGGGATTGTGAGCTATAGTTTTAGGAGTAGAGAGTCACAGAGTCCATTGAACCTGGGGTAGTTATCCCAGGAAGGATACAACTAATGAAGGGTAAGTAGTCCCAGAGGGTATGCCATATGTAACTTCTTGTAATATTATTTATCAGTTTGTAAATAGGGTTAGAGGAGGTAAATGATTTAGCAAAGCATAAATAATAGGGCAAGTAATTCTAGACCATAGG
Organism: Macrotis lagotis; assembly: GCF_037893015.1. NCBI lineage: Eukaryota > Metazoa > Chordata > Mammalia > Peramelemorphia > Peramelidae > Macrotis > Macrotis lagotis. The sequence goes on along the minus strand of NC_133659.1, from coordinate 257,905,299 downwards.
ACAGTATCAAAATTACACTGATTAACTATAGTATGGGGTAAAGATTGGGAAGGGAGGAAAGTGAATAAAAAAACAATAATAATGACCTGGAAAAACACTAAGGGATGGAAGGACTTGAGGTCATTGCAAAGTTGAAGAATAGGCTTAAGAGGACTAAGTAATGGTGAAAGTATATGCAATCATGAACTGTTATGGATAATGGCTTAGGTAATTGTCATAGGAGTTGAGGGCATCACTGATCTGAGAGGTCAGAGTATTTGTGGGAATATAAATATATCTAAGACCTTTACTATAAGGGTGGGGGTTAGAGTGAAGAGAGACAAGTACAGAACTCCATGAAAAAGGAGAGAGAATGACCTAGAGACCAATGGGACTAGCAAAGGGTAATAAATGTGGATGATAAGAATCTCAAAGGAGAGATAACTAAATGAAGGCAGCATGGGAAAGGAATAGAAATATTGGTTTCAAGTAATAAATATGCTTACTCCTCTTTCTTGGATCCCAGGGCATGAAAGTAAGTAAATTCAGTATTAACAGGAAGGCAAGGGTTACACTGTTATCTGGGGTTTGAGAGAGAGGGAGTGGGGAGCTGAGTCTCAATGAATACCAGAAGATGAAAAGAATTTAAGAGAAAAAAATCTAAACTGAAGGGAAGTTTAGGAATGTAAAGAATTTCAGAGCTTGAGCCTTGGGGAGGGAAGGAGTTGAGATGGAATCTTTTCATCTGATCATTGGAACATGCTTGTGAGGTAGGCAAGATAGTTTATTGTCCTCTTTTTACAGATAAAGAAACTGAGACTCAGAGACCCAAGGCCACAGAAGTTGTGGACATTGGAAGAGACCATAAATGTTCTGACTCCCTTAAGAGATAGGGCAGAGAGAGTTGGAGGACTGGGGTGGGAGTGGGGAGGTAGGCTAGGGAATGCTATCACTCCTAAACTTCAAGCTCTTCAGGTCCTCAGCATTTTGGGAGAGACAGCAGCTTCTGGAAGGGAGCTAACAGAGGCCTGAAGATTACATTTTGTCAGAGGAAAGAGGATTTGGTAGATTTTTATTTCTCAACAAAAAGCCATGTGATGTTGCTGAAAATTGGGAACCAAGAAAAGCAAGTCTGAGAGAGCAGTGTGTGATAATTAATGAACTGGGGACTGAAGAGAAGGTGGAGGGACAGACATGTGTGATGAGATATCTAAGGTTGGTTGAAAGCCTATTTTGCAGACTTCTTAGTGATGAGGTTGTGAATTGGTTCAATCATTCTGGAAAACAATTTGGAACTTTGTGCAAAAAAATTACTAAACTATATATAACCTTTGATCCAATGATACCACTATTAGCCTCTGGTAGGAACAATATCCTAACCCCTTCTTCTGTTAAAAGTACAGAGACATTCTTGGAGATTTGGTTGGCTCAGGGAACTAATCCTCAGATAGCTGATGTCACTTCTTCATCTTTGAATACAAAGGAGCCCTGGAGGTGGAGGGGCCCTTTAGATGCTTTTCTGGTGAATGTGGATAGAAGCTTAGAAGAGCTCAATTAACTCAATGACTTCTTAATGCCTATTCTTGATGTATATCCTACTTCTATAGAGGCTTAGTAAATCTACTTTTGTTAACTGTTGAATGATCTCCAAGTGTCTCATTTTCAGACAGACTAGAACCTAACCTATCAAGGAACGGACCTGAGAAAGGCTTATACCCCAAAGAGATTAAAGAAAAGGGGATGAGGATCCACATGAATGAATATACTTATTTCTTTTCTCCCTCTTCCCCTTTACTGAGCACTTGGTTTTTTGAGCCCACACCTATTTCCCATTGAACATATGATTTCCTTTTCATTATGGTTCTGAGATCCCAGGGATGGGCAGGGGGGAAAAATAAAAGGAAATCTAGTAACTTTGCCATGCCACAATATGCAATTAAAAGACTTCCTTTAAAAGTTTATTTTTGTGTAAGCTTTGTAAATGCTGCAAACAAACAATGGTTATTTGTCATGACTTTTATAAAAATTTTTGAATGAGAGTCTTGAGATTGAGAGAGGGGAACTTATTCCTAAAAAATAACATAGCTTTTTTTTTTTGAAAACCCTCAATAGAAGATGGAGGAAAGTAGAAGGAGAGGGCAAAGCTGATAGGTAATATTTATTACAACTACTAATCTTCCAGAAGATAATTGGGTTAATTAAAAAAAAACAACCATCACATGGATATGGGGTTTTCTTAGCAAAGATACTAAAGTAATTTGTCATTTCCTTTTTTATAGATGAGGAAACTAAGGCAATCAGGGTTAAGTGACTTGCCCAGGGTCACACAGCTATTTAGTGACTTAGGTCACACAACTATTTAGTAGTGGAATTGGAGCAGAAGCCCAAGTCTCCTTATTCATAATTCAGTTAACTTTCTACTATGCCTTAATGTTTTTCTTTCTGTACTCTTTGTGTTCATCACACTTTAAAACAAAATCAATATATTTGGTCAAGTTTTTACATGTCTAACATGGAGATGACCCCAAACAGGTATAGCAGCCTAGTAATTCTTGAGATAACCAGTCAGTCTACATTATTTGTTGTCCTCTCTGTTTTTTGGGGGGGGATACACTCCTTAAGTCTCTGCCCTAATTAAGTGATAGGAAATCCAAAAGGAAGCCACTGAAGAGACACATTTATAGAACAAACTAATAAAATACAAACCAAGTATATATGCATTCATATTACCATGAAATATAATGGATAGATTAGGAGTGAAGTTAATATCATGGGGCAAAAGCCAATGGGAAAATTTTACATTAATTTTTTAAATGCATCAAAATATGAACTGGAAAAAAATTCCAGTGAAGAAACAAAATTCAAAATTAGAATAAAAAAGAAAAAATTTCCAGCATGAAAAGCAAAGTCAAATTAAAATTCAGTTCAAAATTCAAAATAGCAAAAAAAATTTTCTTGAGTTTTCTCCCAAGCATATTTTTACTGAAGTGGACCTCATCTCTCCCCCATCCACAAAATAAATAAATAAAACTGTACTTGATGAGCAACCCCATAAATGACACTAGTTAACTGGATGTGCACTTGGCTATGTTTGATTTGAACATCATATTCCCCGGTACTATGTCCCACCCTCCCCATCTCCACCTCCATTTTCAGCTTCCTCTTTTTTTTTTAGGTTTTGGGTTTTTTTGCAAGGCAATGGGGTTAAGTGGCTTGCCCAAGGCCACACAGCTAGGTAATTATTAAGTGTCTGAGGCTGGATTTGAGCTCAGGTACCCTGACTCCAGAGCTGGTGCTCTATCCACTGTGCCACTTAGCTGACCCTCAGCTTCCTCTTATATGTCACCTTCTCCATTACACTGCAAGCTCTTTGAGGGTAAAGATGGTCTTTTGCCTCTTTGTCCCCATTGCTTAACACAGTTGCATTGAGGACACCTTTGATAAAAGTTTGAGAAAGAAAAAAGGCATTGAATTGAATTGAATTGTGTATGAAAACATATCACAGTGTATGGGAAGTTGGTCCTGGAACCAGTAAGAACTGGGTTCATGGCCCACCTCCAACACTTACTGGTTATATGACCCCTGGACAAATCATTTAACCTCAGAGTTCCAGTTACCTCTCTAAGACTGTTACAAAAGAGATGGCAATCCACATTGGTAAAGGAAATTTCATCTCTGGGCATGTAATCAAAGTTCTGTTGCAAAAGTACAAAAATCTCTTGGGTTACTAAGTACTATTAATTGTATTATTAATTATAACTATAGCCTTCAGCTAGGATGAATGGCAGTTTGCAATTAAGGATTGTGAAATGACAAGACCCAAAACTTAATTACATAAAATGATAATAACTAAACTTATCTCAGAAAAGAGAAAATATCCTCTACTGCAAAGGTGAGAGAGTATGAATTTAGAATATACTATCAGATATATCTGTATATTAGTTAATTTTGCTAACATCCTCTAGTTTCTTTGGAGCTCTTTTTCCTACATTCACTTCCACGGGCATGTCAGGTCCCTAGGAGAATGGCTGCTATCTCCCCTCAGGTTCCTAGTATCCCTGAGGGGTTAGTGTAGCTTTCTAATTCTTCAGTTCATGAACTAGTGTTCTTCCCATTGTAATCACAGATGAAATTAGATTTTATACCACTAAGGTGGCATAGTAACAATACAAAAGTCTGTGACACAATCTCCTACCAATACATACATTCTTGCTGTTTAAAAGGTAACTCATGGGGGTGGCTAGGTGGCTAGGTGGCGTAGTGGATAAAGCAGCAGCCTTGGAGTCAGGAGTACCTGGGTTCAAATCCGGTCTCAGACACTTAATAACTACCTAGCTGTGTGGCCTTGGGCAAGCCACTTAACACTGTTTGCCTTGCAAAAACCTAAAAAAAAAAAAAAAAAAAAAAAAAAAAGGTACCTCATGGTTCTCAGAATTCCTAGAACTGAAGTCCTCAAAATTACTGTTTAGTTGTGGTGTGGATAGGCTTTTCTGCTGCACTGGTTCAAGTTTTCCTTATTTTGTCCAATATGTCCTCAGATCCCATGTAGACATTACTATCAATTGGATGGCTATTGTTATCTTGTATACATGGTTAGAATGCCAATGAAATGCCAAATTCTCTGGTCCTTCAAAGTTTGTGAGCATCTGCTGTTGGTAGTAATGGTGAGGATGTGTGGGTACGCACATGCTCGTTTTTGTAGGAGGCCCAAACTGTCACTGAAATTGGGTTTGAGTTCCCAAGTTATTTTTCTTAGAACCTTGGATAGAAGGCTTCTATTCACTAGAAACTTGAAATCTTCAATTTTCCAAATAATCAGTATAAGTTAAATGTTGCACCTGGTTACACTGGTTTTTTTTTTATTGATATATGACCTTGTTCACATGTAGTTCACAAAACACACACCTCCCACTCTGTGATTGCTTCAGATGTGTTCTCATATGAAAAAGGCATCAAGGATAATCAATTTGCTAAATGACTCCTTTTTTTTCCTTTTAAATTCTTTGTTAACAGGGGATACTTGCTAGATATTAGGTTGCTAGGTAGCACAGTAGATAAAATACTTGGCCTAGACACAGGAAGAACCAAATTCAAATACAGCCTCTATCACTAGCTGTGTGATCAAGGTAAGTCACTTAATCTCTGTTCTGAATTTCCTCAACTGTGAAGTGAAGGTGATCATAGCACTTATCTACCATCATAGTTGAGAGGACCAAATGAAACTATATTAGTAGACTTCTGGGATGGAGCCAAGGTGTTGGCATGAAGCTAACATGCTCCCAGAGCTTTTCCTACCAAAGATAAATGAAGCCTTTACCCTGACATTAAAGCTACAGATCCCACTAAGAAAAAGGGAAGATCCAAAGGTTTCAATAGTAGACATTGTGGAGGATCTTCAGTGAAGGTCCACCTCTTTGAGGGAAAAGGGGGAAAGTAAAGCCAAGTGAACCTGGAGAGGGAGAAAGCCAGCAGGATGCTTTAAACCACAGTGCAGTCCAGGTCCTGACAGTATGACAATAGCATAGGTCCGGGCAGCTAGATAGCAAGCCAACAGGGAGGGTCCCAACACCAAACAAAGTCTAAACCCTGGAAAGACCAGGGCAAAAGACAGGACTAGGTTGGGAACAAACCAGACATAAAGGAGGGAATAAACCTCTGCAAGGATAAGGCCTAGACTACATAGGCAACATCTTTAACAACAACAAGCTGGGAATCAGACCCCAAATCCAGAATAAAAAAGTTTAGATCTATATTCCCTATACTCAGGAGCAGAACTCAAACAACAATGATGAGCAAAAAAGCTAAAAGAATGCTCACCATAGAAAGCTAATATGCAGATAAAGGTGATAACAATACCATGTTGGAAGAAGAAATCAGTGAAAAATTACTCACAGGTGAAGTCTCAAAAGAGGCAATGGAATTAGAATCAAATATAAAAGCTCATAGAAGAGCTTAAAAAAGAATTTTAAAAATAAAGAAGAGAGGAAGAAGAAAAATGGGAAAAAAGAAATGAAAGTCATGTGGGAAAATTATGAAAAATTGATCAAAGAAATCAACTTCATTAAATGTAAAAATAACCAACTGGAAAAGGAAACACAAAAGCTAATTGAAGAAAATAATCCCCCCCCCCCCAATTAGAATTGAGCAAATAGAAACCAATGAATCCATGAAACTACAAGATTCCATAAAACAAAATAAAAAGGCTGAAAAAAAAATTGAAGAAAATGTAAAGTACCCTTTAGAAAAAACAAATAACCTGCAAAATAGATCCAGAAGAGATAATTTATGAATCATCAGACTACCAGATCAAAAAAAAAAGAACCTGGAAAACATCATGTAGGAAATTATCAGGGAAAACTAGCCAAATTTACTAGAAAAAAAGAAGACAATATAGCCATTGAAAGAATACACAGAACCCCTGCAGAAAGAGACCCCTGGATAAAAAACTCCAAGGGCTATTATGGTCAAATTCCAGAATTCTCAAATAAAGGAGGAAATTCTTCAAGCCACCAAAAAAGGAAACAATTTAAATACAAAAGAAATACAATCAGACTTACACATGACTTACAGTCTCAACATTGAAGGATGGAGGACCTGGAATACATTATATCAAAGGATAAAGGACCTGGGATTACAACCAAGAATTTACTAGCCTGCAAAATTCAGCAAATATTGTCAGGGTAAAAGAAGGATGTTCAATGAAATAGAGGACTTCCAAAATTTACTGACAAAAAGACCAGAACTAAACAGAGAATTCAATTGCCAAATACACAACTCAAGAGATATATAAAAAAGGTAAATGAAAAGGGGAAGAACAAAACAAAATAAAACATAACAAATGTTAGTCAAGACCATCAAATTGTACACAACCCTAAAATAGAAGATATAACATTTATGACTCTTGAGAATTGTAGTTCTCTTAGGATAATTAAAGGGTCGAATATAATTGAAGAGACTAGACTTAGAGGATATGGGTATGGTTGGATCTTGTCTCTCCATTGAAGAGGTGCAAGATGACACTATATTTGAGACAAAAAGACCTGATGAAAAGCAAGGGTGTTTACTTTAACCTTAAGTGTCTCAGTTTCCTTTGACCTATTCTAATTCTGCTGAGCTTGCAAAATTTAGCACTTTCCCTGATGAAGGCTTCATAGGTGGTCCTGAGTTAGTGTCTCCTATAACCTACAATCAATTCTAAAGTTCTTAAATGAGACATTAAGAGATTCCCTATACTTAGAACCCTTTGGGATTCTTATAGTTAATTAAATCAAGGTTGAATTTAGTCCATACTTTACTTAACAAAGGGTTAAGTACCCTGGGTAGGAAGGGGGGGTTGGGTGAGAATTGTGGGAAAAAATGCTTGGGGGGAGGGGTACAAATAGTTCATGAAATGATTTGACTTTGGATGATAATTTGGTTCAGGAGAATTATGTGTCCTTGGAGGGTATTTAAAAAGGGGTAAAAAAATGATTATAATTTGAAGTAAATGAAGACCTTGAAAAGTATACTTCTCATGAAACAGAAGAGGGGAGGGTACTTAGTGACTCTGAGGCAATACTGCTTATCAAACAATCAAGCAAGCAATTAATCTGTGATGGTACTTTGATAACACATTGAGCTTATTAACTAATCAATTAATAAAGCTGTGATTGATGGTAACTGATTAATAGTTGAGAGATAAATAATACCAAGTGAAGAGGCACAAAGATTTATAATTTTAGAGGGAAAGAAGGGAAGATGTGAACACTGAGTAAATTCTATTTAATAGATTTGGCCCAGAGATAAGATATATTCTAAATTGGGTTTAAAAATCCATCCTACTCTACAGGGAAGGGGAGGGGGTGATAAAAGGGAAGGTGAAAGTATAAGTGAAAATAAATTAAAAGTTAAATTTTAAAAGAAAAGTTAAAGGGGAAAGGGAGTGAACATTTGGTGAGGAGGAATAAGAGGAAAGGAAAGATAAAAGTATAAATGGGGAAATATAGCATTGAAGGAAATAAAGAATTAGTAATTTTAACTGTAAATATGAATGGGATGAATTGTCCCATAAAACATAAGTGGATAGCAGAATGGATTAAAAACCAGAATTCTGCAATGTGTTGTTTACAAGAAACACATTTGAAACAGAGAGATACACACAGGGTAAAGGTAAAAGGATGGAGCAAAATGTATTATGCTTCAGCTGAAGTAAAAAAACAGGTAGCAATCCTGATCTCAGATAAAGCAAAAGCAAAAATATAAATCATTAAAAGGGATAAGGAAGAAAACATCTTCTTAATAGGCCCCAAAGTTAATGAAGCTATATGATTATAAAAACATGCATGCACCTGGTGATATAGCATCCAAATTCCTAGAGGAAAAGCTGGGTGAATTACAAGGAAATATAGACAGCAAAACTTTAATAATGCAGGATCTCAACTTCCCTCTCTCAGACCTAGAAAAATCTAACCACAAAATTTAAAAAAAAAAAAGAAAGTTAAGAAGGTGAATGAAATCTTAGAAAGCTTAGATATGATAGACCTCTGGAGAAAATTTAATGAGGATAAAAAAGAATATACCTTTTTCTCAGCAGTACATAACACCAATACCAAAACTGACCATGGGCATAAAAACCTTATAATCAAATACAGAAAGAAAGAAATAATAAATGCATATTTCTCAAATAATTTATAAATTACTTATAAAATATTTATAAAAATTACACATAATAAAGAGTCATGGGAAGATAAACCAAAAACTAATTGGAAACTAAATAACTTAATTTTAAATAATGAGTGGATCAAACAGCAAATCATAGAATAATCAATAATTTGATCCAAGAAAATGATAATAATGAGTCATTATACCAAAATTTATGGGATGAAGCCAAGGTAGTTTTGAGGGGGAAACTTTATATCTCTAAATGCTTACATGATTAAAATAGAGAAAGAGGAGATCAATGAATTGGGTGTACAACTAAAATAGCTAGAAAAAGAGCAAATAAAAGAACCCTAATTAAATATCAAATTAGAAATTCTGAAAATCAAGGGAGAGATTAATAAAAATTGAAGAAAGAAAATCATTGATCTAATAAACTAAGAGTTAGTTTTGTGAAAAGGCCAATAAAATAGATAAACCTTTGTTTAATTTGGTTTAAAAAAGAAAATAACCAAATTACCAATATCAAAAATGAAAAAGGTGAACTAACCAACAATGAGAAGGAAATTAAAGAGATAATTCAAAGCTCCTTTGTTGAACTGTATGCCAAAAAATTTGATAACCTGAATGAAATGGATAAATATTTACAAAAATACAAACTATCCAGATCAACAGAAGAAATAGCATACTTAAATAACCCCATTTGAGAAAAATAAATTGAAGACTCCATCAATAAACCCCCTAAGAAAACACCTCTGGGTCCAGATGGATTTATAAGTGAATTCTACCAAACATTTAAGGATCAATTAACATACTATTTAAAGAAATAGGAGAAGAAGGAGTTCTGCCTGATTCCTTTTATGACACAACATGGTGCTGATGACTAAACCAGGAAGAACCAAAACAGAAAAAGAAAATTATAGACCAATCTCCCTAATGGACATTGATGTAACAATCTTAAATAAAATTTTAGCAATGAGATCATAGCAAGTTATTACTAGATAACATGCCATGATTAAGTAGGATTTGTATCATGTAGGATTTATACCAGGTAGGCAAGGATGGGTTAATATTAGGAAAAACGCTCATCATAATTGAACATCTCAATAGCAAACCCAATAGAAATCATATGATTATCTCAAAAAGTCTTTGATAAAATATAGCATCCATTTCTATTAAAAATACTAGAAAGTTTAAGAATAAATGGAGTTTTCCTCAAAATAATAAATAGAATCTATCTAAAACCATCAACAATTATATGTAATTGAGATAAACTGGAGGCGGCTAGGTGGCACAGTGGATAAAGCACCAGCCCTGGAGTGGGGAGTGCCTGGGTTCAAATCTGACCTGAGACACTTAAAAATTTACCTAGCTGCCACTTAATCCCATTTGCCTTGCAAAAACCTTAAAAAAAGAGAGAGATAAACTCAGAGCATTTCCAATAAGATCAGGGGTGAAACAAGGATGCCCATTATCACCATTACAATTCAATAAAATATTAGAAATATTAGCTTTAGCAATAAGAGAAGAAAAAGAAATTGAAGGAATCGGAATTGGCAATGAGGAAGCAATGCTTTTACTCTTTGAAGATGATATGATGGTATACTTAGAGAACCTGAGTAAATCATCTAAAAAATTTGAAACAATCAACAAATTCAGTAAAGTAGAAAGATATAAAATAAACCTGCATAAATCATCAGCATTCTATATATGAACAACAAAGTCCAAGAGCAAGAAATTCCATTTAAAGTAACTGTAGACAACATTAAATAGTTGGGAATCTACCTCCCAAAAGAAACACAAAAACTATATGAACACAATTATAAAATACTTCTCACCCAAATAAAATCAGATCTAAATAATTAAAAAATGTCAATTGCTCAAGGTTAGGTAGAGCTAATATAATAAAAATGACAATTCTGCCAAAATTAAATTACTTATTCAGTTCCATACCAATCAAACTAACAAATAATTATTTTACTGAGCTAGAAAAAATAGTAACAAAATTCATCTGGGGTAACAAAAGGTCCAGAACAGCAAGAGAACTGATGAAAAAAAAATGTAAAGGAAGGTGGCCTAGCTCTACTAGCTCTAAAAAACTATACTATAAAGTGACAGTTATCAAAACTGCCTGGTACTAGTTAAGAAAAAGAGTAATGAATCAGTGGATTAGTATAGGTTTAAAAGAAACTGCAGTAAATGACTACAGCAATTTAATATTTAACAAACCCCAAAGACATCAACCTCTGGGATAAGAATTCAGTATTTGATAAAAATTGTTGGGAAAACTAGAAAATAGTATGGTTAAAAACTAGGCATTGAGGAGAAGGGGGAGGAGCTCAGGGGAGCCCGGCGGCGGGTGGGAGTGGCGACTGGTAGTGGCGATGGGGGGTGGTGCGGCCAGGGAAGATGGCGGAAGCTGAGGACTTTTGGTAGATTCTAATTTAAAATGAGATTAAGTACTGATGAAGAGTCTTTTGACTACTGTGATTGTTTGAAGTTATTGAACTTATGAAACCATGGCAGAGCGAGAGACAACATCATCTGTGCTTCCAAAGTGTGGGCCTTACATTGCTTCTTTAACTACTCGGAGTATGAACTTGGTGATTCGTGGAATAGTTTTGTTTTTGACTGGAGTGTTCCTTGCATTAGTATTAAATCTACTTCAGATTCAGAGAAATGTCACACTCTTTCCACCTGATGTGATTGCAAGCATCTTTTCTTCAGCATGGTGGGTACCACCATGCTGTGGCACAGCTTCAGCTGTGATTGGGTTATTATACCCCTGCATTGACAGGCATCTGGGAGAGCCACATAAATTTAAAAGAGTGGTCCAGTGTAATGCGATATGTAGCAGTCTTTGTTGGTATAAATCATGCCAGCGCTAAAGTAGATTTTGACAACAATATACAGTTGTCTCTCACACTAGCTGCACTATCCATTGGTCTGTGGTGGACTTTTGATAGGTCACCAAGTGGTTTTGGCCTTGGAGTAGGAATTGCTTTCTTGGAAACTTTGGTCACTCAACTACTAGTCTATAATGGGGTTTATCAATATACATCTCCAGATTTTCTTTATGTTCGTTCTTACCATGTATATTTTTTGCTGGTGGCATTACAATGGGAAATATTGGTCTACAACTGGCTATGTATGAATGTAAAGTCACTGCTGAAAAATCTCATCAAGAATGAAGAAAGGAAAAGTATGTTTTTGTACAGAACCTCCCCTCCACAAGATTTAAAGAAGCATGTAAAATGATAGAGATACCAAGAAAACTTTGGACTGTAAAATTGCTAAGATGCAGTTTATCCCTTCAGTGGTATACATTTCTGCAATCTGTGATTGCTACTTGTGTAAATCAGTTACAAACCTTTGTGTATTTGATTTAAGTAACTGTAAAAAATGATGATGCACCACAAGCAAGAATTTTGGTTAATAGATGAATTTAAATTTTTTTAAACATATATTGTATCACAATGTTTATGTGCCAAAACATTCTATTATTGTCATGCAGAAAATTAGTATGTTCATTTTTTAAAAAAATTATCAAAATTACATAACATAAAGAAGAAAGCCAGGAATTCACTTGAACAACTGATATTTTCTCTTTTATTTTTTATTTTCTTGCCCTTTATTTTTCTATGAACAGCAGTGTGAGTTATGGATACCCTACTTTGTGGTTGGGTTCTAGTTTAATTTGTAAACAAAAGCCTAGAGTATTTGAATTTTTTGTCTTTTGTGACAAAAATGAACTTTTTTGTGAAATGTTTTAAAATATATGTATCTACCTGCAATACTGGAGAGGATCCAAAAAACAAACACCAATTCAGACAAATGTTACTAGTATTGTATGTGAAGTTCATGAGAGATTATCAGCATTACTGTTTTTCAGTTGAGGTTTAGGAGAGTTTAAGAGTAGGTAAAAATAAGGGTCATGAATGAGCAAAATTAGAATAAATGAATGTGAATTTTGGGGAGAAATGGCTTCCTACAACTGCGCAATGTTTATAGTGACTTTTTAATAGTCACAAGGAATTTAGCACTTCTTAATTCTTTTGCATACATAACAACCCCCCCCCCAAAATCTGTAGAAATGAAGATTCTAATGATATTTTGGGGTTCTGGAAATTTTAGGTAACAAACCACTTTGGCTTAGTTGACTAGTCATTGGAACCCTTGGATTTGTAGCCTCATTATATGTAATTGGGGCATGTAGTTTTTTTATGTGCTAATATACCCAATAGTGAAGAATTCCATTATATTGGTTAATATGTATTGAGAGTTTTATGCATATTAAAGGTCTTGTTTAAAAGTTCTATGCATTTTAAATATGCTTTTTAAGATTATAGTCACTTAAGAATAGTTTTAAGCATATTATCAGTTAATTTATTTCCAAATTTCATATTTAAATTTGATAATTTTTTGCTACATGAGGAGATTTATTTCAAAATAGTATACATATGTATGTATAGATGTGTGTATATATATGTGTGTGTGTGTGTATGTATATAGATACACATATACCCACATTCTTCCCTGATATTAAATAGATTTTTAAAAATAAACTTTAGTTTAAAGAACTTATTACCAGACTGAGACCTTTTATGCCTAATTTTAATCTGCTTTCACATTTTAAGGCTGGTAGTTATGATATCCTAAAAAATAGAACTCATACTGAACATGTGGACTCAGCCTTTGCTACAGTAGCATGTCTAGGCTACTATAAATTACTATTCTATCTTCAAGAAGCTGTTGTTAATTTAGAATAAAGAAATATATATTTTACATACAATTTTGTAAGCACTATAAAATCTTTGCTAATAAGTTATAAGATCTCTGATGTATTTTAAAGCTTGCATTTAAAAGCAATACATATTAAATATAAAAAAAATTAGGCATAGACCCACATCTCACACCCTATATGAAAATAAAGTCAAAATGGATACAGGATTTAGACATAAAGGGTAACACCTTGGATAAATTAATAGAGCAAGAAATACCTATCAGATCTATAGAAAGGGGACAAGAAATAGAGTACATTATAAACTGCAAAATGAATGATTTTGACTATATTAAATTAAGAAGTTTTTACACTAATAAAATCAATGTTGCCACAATTAGAAGGAAAGCAGAAAGCTGGGAAACAATTTTCATAATAGTTCTACTAAAGGTTTCATTTCTAAAATAGAGAACTGCATCAAATGTATAAGGTTGAAAGACATTTGCCAATTGATAAATGGTCAGAGGATATGACTAGACAGTTTTCAAATGGTGAAATTAAAGCTATATATAATCATATAAAAATGCTCCAAATAATTATTGATCAGAAAAATGCTAATTAAAACAACTGAGCTATCACTTCATACCTGTCAAATTGGATAAGATGACAAACGTTGGAGATATAATAGAATAAATGACAATGTTGGAGAAATTGTGAGAGAATTAGGACATCAATGCATTGCTGGTGGAGTTGTGAATGGATTCTGGTAAACAATATGGAACTATGCCCAAACAGTAATAAAACTGTTAATACCCTTTGACCCAAAAATTCTAATTCTAGGCCTGAATCCAGAAGAAATCATTAAAAAATGAGAATAGTCCACAAAATATTCATAGCAGCTCTTTTTGTAGTGGCAAAGAATTGGAAATTGAGGGGATACCCATCAGTTGGGGAATGGCTAAACAAGTATGGTATATGAATATTATAGAATATTATTTTTCTATAAGAAACTATAAATGGTTGGACTCTAGAGAAGCATGGAATGACTTACAGGATCAGATGCTGATTGAAGGGAACTGAACCAAGAGAACAATGTACACATTAACAATGACATTGTGAGTTGATCAACTCTGATGGATGCAGCTGTAATCAGCAGTTCAGAGAGCTAGGACAAGCCTATTAGACTACCTATGGGCTATGCTATCCCCATCCAGAGGAAGAAAAAAAAACAAAAAAAATCCTTCAGAATCTGATGAACACTACATTCACTTTAAAAAAAATATCTCTTATGTATTTCTTTCCCTTAATCCTAATTCCTCATACTGAAAATGATTAATCTATAAACATGTTTAACACAATATGGACTATATGTAACACAGTTTGTACAATATCAGAGAGAGAGACAGACAGAGACAGAGACAGAGAGAGAACTGACTTTTCTCCACTGAGGAGAAGAGGATATGAAGGGAGGGTGCAAAGAAATTTTGTAACTTAAAAATATGCATAGGCTTATGGATGAATGTTGAAAAATTTTCATAACATGAATTTGGAAAAATAAAATATCAATTAAAAATATTTTTAAAAAAGAGATTATATTTGTAAAGTGATTGGCACATTGCAGACACTCTATATATCCTAGCAATCATTACTCTTAGGTTATGAGTTCTAGGTGGGGAAGATATATTCACAAACAAATGTAATATGACAATTAAATTAAAGGTATAAATTAAAGGCAACTTATTTTAAACTTAGGGGAACCATAATGTCCTATAAGATGCATTTAGTTTCCTCTTCTTTGATCTAGGGAGCTCAGTTTAGATGACAAGTTCTGAGTTCAATCATAATCTCTGAGTTCAGTCTTAAAGACCCAAGCAAAGGTTGGGCTCTTTGCCTAAACTTAAATTTATACTTTTTTTTTCTAGTTAACCTCTGTCCTTTTTGTGGTTGAAATAAAATTCCATTTACCAGAAACACTTAGGTAATTGGGACATATAGGAAACTGGATTATATAAAATGTCTGTGAATAGATATGAACGGGAAGAGATTGTTAGGGAGAGGAACTCATCTTTTTAGGAAATTTCCTACAACCTAATCCCTCTTTTCTGAGATGCCTGTTGAGTCAATAACTCTTGATATATCACCTTTCTGTCACTACTCAGTCCTCTTTTTGCCCCATGTTTCCTCCAACCCCCTTGAAACAAGACTCCCAGATTTTGAGATAGCTTCTCCCTTTTATACAAATTACATCAGCCTAACTCATCCTCTCACATGATGGCTTTGATTGATTCATGGAAGTATATAGGCCCCTTTCACACTCACTCTTGATTTTTTATTTAATCAAGAGTATTTTCACTATTCAAGGTACCAAAGTCAAATGGAGTAGTTTAGACCCCATCATTTAAAAAAAATTTTTTTCTAATGAAGCAGATCAGTAGTCTCACATTATTGCCTGGGGAACCTGGTAAATTGTTAGTTCAAATAAACAAGGGCTTACTGTGTGGCAGGCCTGTGCACTGACCTTGGGAATAAAAATATAAAAAATGAAATGATTCCTGTTTCCCAACAGCTTTCATTCTCAGATTGAAGACAGCAAATACATATATAAATATATAAAGAATAAATATAGAATGAATAAATACAAATAAATAGAAAGAGGTTAACTGAGAGATAGTTTGGAAGAGAGGGCCCTAGCAGTTGCAGGATTAGAAAAGTATTCCTGTAGAAGAAAGAGCCTGAGAAATCTCTTAAAAAGAAGTCTCTTTAAAAAGAGAAGGAATAGGAAAGAGGAGAGTAACTCCAGGAGTGGAGGAGGGTCAGTGCAAAGACAAGTGTTCTGTGTGAAAGAAACAGAAGGCTAGTTTTGACTGGATTGCAGAGTACAGGAAAAGGACTAATGTCCAATGAGACTGGAATGTTAGATTGAAGCCAGATCAAGTGGGACTTTAAAAGCTAAGCAAAGTAATTTATATTTTAGGAGACAGGCAAAAAGTCATCCCTAGGATTGGCTGAGTGGGAGAGGCATATGGTTAGATATGTTCTTTAAAAAAATTGCTTTGGAAAAAAGTCAGTCAAAAAGCATTTATTAAAAGCCTACTGTTGTGAAGTACTGTGTTAAGCTCTAGGGATCCAAAGAAAGGCAAAAGATTTTTCCCTGCCCTTGAGGAGCATGAAATGTAATGGGAAAAACAATATACAGGTACAAACAACAATGTGTTGGATGGATTGGAGCGGTAAGAAACTTGAAACTAGGAGGTCAATTAGGAGAATATATCTAGGTGAGAGTAAAAAATGATGAGGGTCTATGGTACATAATACTTTTCAAAGAAGTTGATCTTAGGAAGGAAGCATTCTGATAATGGCACATGACTGAAATAGAGTAAGTTCTTGACTTAGCTATTGAAGTTAATCAGCTTTTTTCCTTTTTTTGCAAGGCAATGGGGTTAAGTGACTTGCTCAAGGTCACACAGCTAAGTAATTGTTAAGTGGCTGAGATAGTATTTAAACTCAGGTTCTTCTGATTACAGGGCTGGTGTTCTATCCACTGCACTACCTAGCTGCCCCTAACTTTTTTCCTAACCTAAATATTCCCTATTTGGACTTTTACACAGAAGAATAACTTGACTTAAAAGGGGGGGGGGGGATCCCAGGTTCTTTTTATGAAAAGGCTGGGGGAGAGCCCTCAAACTTTTAACACTGACCATACTGATAATTTTCAGTCAAGATTATTTCCTTATTCTGTAATAAAAATCTTTTGAAAGCTACAATTTCACACAGGTAGAAAAAAATCTTACTGATACTTCTAATACCCAAGGGAATTTATGTTCTAAGTAAGATGTTCTTCCCATGTATTAAAAAAATATAGCCTTAACCTGTTTTTGATAATATTTTTAGATTATAAAGTATTGTAAAGGATTTTGTGCTTTTACCAGGAATCAGTCACACTTATATTTGATTATTATTCCATACTCTCAAAATATAAGGGGAGAGGAAAATCAGGGTTGGCATGTGAGGTCTTTAGGATAATCCAAATTCTATCCTGTTAGAGAAAACATTTTTAAAAGGTCCTTAGAAGTAAACCAAAATAAATCCCATTGTTCTTTGGGAAAAAAAAAACAATCTGCCTGACAAATACCATAAATCAAGGAATGAAATTTCCGACTTTTGATTCTTTAAAAAAAAAAAGGGAAGTGCTTTTGTTCCACACCCTCTACCCCTCCTTGTTGTTGGCATAAGTCATGGGATCTTAGAGTCAGAGCTGGCTGTATTTCTCTTCTGATCCCTTTGAGGATCTTACTTGGACACACAGGCTCCAGTCCTCCTAAACTTCACAAATCCTTCTGGTTCTGGTTAGATTAATTGATTTCTTTCTTTCATTTTTTTTTTTTTGCAAGGCAATGGGGTTAACTGACTTGCCCAAGGTCACACAGCTAGGTAATTATTAAGTGTCTGAGGCTGGATTTGAACTCAGATCCTCCTGAATACAGGGCCAGTGTTCTATCCACTGCGCTACCTAGCTGCCCCATTCTAATTAATTTCTAATGTATTAATTCAGATAAAATACTTTTTTTGCAGCAACAAACAAGTTTTAAAAATATAATAGTACAAAGGAAGAATATTGAAGTATCTGGGTACACTTTCCTGTCACATCCAGTCATCCTCCATGAAACATGAGCTTTCTGGCAACACACCTCTCTAGGAAATGTCTCACTGTTCTGCTTCCTTGCTTTCTTTTCTGTGCTAAAGCAGGGAGAAGCTTAGAGATACATAGAACTCAAGGGAGCATCTGAGGTACAAGCAGAAGCAGAGGCAAGGGTCACACTCAAGGATAAGAAACTAGTTCAGCAGGAAGTGGGCATCCTAGGCCTGCTAAGGATCATGTGGTCAGAGTGTCCAATCCCACCTCAGATGTTTATACAGCAAATGTCACTTGATGGTAAAAGGCTCTCTAGGGAAAGTAATTAAGAACAGTAGGTTGCTGTAGCCGGAAGGTTGACCTGATAGCACCCTTCAGTCTTTCTCTATCCTTCTTTGTGCTCAGGTAATTTTAACTACTCACTGCCTAACTGTGACTTTTTCATTCAAAGACACTTTATTATCAGTGTCTGTCATCTTAAATTACCAGAAAGGAGAGAGGGGAAGAGGAGAGGGGGATGGTACCCTTTACCAACTCCTTTCCCTCTATTTGCTGGGACAATAGTTCTGTCCAACTAGAG
The DNA here is from genome assembly GCF_037893015.1 of Macrotis lagotis. Taxonomy (NCBI): domain Eukaryota; kingdom Metazoa; phylum Chordata; class Mammalia; order Peramelemorphia; family Peramelidae; genus Macrotis; species Macrotis lagotis. The sequence continues at coordinate 257,886,750 of NC_133659.1, read as the reverse complement.
TGAGTATGCTTTCCCCCCTAAACAAGGCAAAAATTTTTCCTTTGGTTTCCTCTTGCAATTTATAAGAAAGTGCTATGAATCTTTGATGCTCATAAGCCATCTGGATCAATCTGCTCAGTTTACAGATGAGGAAACTAAGGCTCAAAGAGGTCGAGATAATAAATGACAAAGCGTGAATTTGAATCCAGGTCCTCCAATCCCAAATTCAGCACTCTTCCTCTGCATACTCCTGATATATAGTGAACTTTGTGCCTATCATTTACCAGTTATTCTCTTTTCTTTTGTACTTTGAAGATGATACTTCAGAAGAATGTGATTTTCTAAGTGTAATAAATTTCTTTTCCCTTTGCTTCATGTAGATGCTTAATGATTAGGAGATATAATAAGTTGTAGGATCATAGAAGTTAAGGGACTCATGTCCAAGGTGTGATTTGATTGGAGATATTCCTAAGCCCCCTATTTCCAAAGAATGACCTATCTAGACTTTCAAAGCACAGTACAAACATTGAATGATCACCATTCTTAAACCTTATCTCACCTGTTTGAATTAGATGAACATTAATGCTCCCATTTTACAGCTGGCAAGAGATAATAAGATGGGTGTACCTTATTTACAAAGATAATTGTTGCATAGATAGTCTTATGTTATTTACCATGTGCCTAACAAGAAGTAAACTGGCATGTTGGATGTAAGGCTAATGTCAGCAATCTGAGTGAAAGTCCTGTCCCTTAACACATTCCATGAAGGGTAAGTCATTAACCTCTTAGTGTCCTCTAAGGCTATAAACTACAAATCAATTGTTAGACCTGTATTATTAGATGAGGAATTGAAATTTTCATGCCAGTACAATGACAAACCACAGATTCAAAGGACTTATGACAATAATAGGCTATTCACCTCCAGATAGAGAAATTATGAATTTAAACTGCAGCTTAAAGCAATTTTATTTTATTTTATTTTAGACTGGACTAAATTGGGAATTTGTTTTGCTTTACTATATATATTTGTAGTGGATTTTGTTTTTCTTGTATCCTTAATAGGTGGGGGGAGAAAAGGAGGAGGAATTTGTTACTAAAAATAAAATAAAACTGAATTTTAAAAAATGACAGGAGTGCTATACAAATACCAGACATTATTATTACCATTCGTGAAATGACTCATTCATAAAGTGGGTACTGAGGCAGATAAGGGATTAAGAATGAGGTCACCTTATAGTAGTGCCCAGAGACAAAAGTAGAGAGTATCTTGGGACACCCTGCACTTTTGAGCTTTTTCTCCCAAATGACTTTACCAGAGGCACCTTATTTTGACTATGGTAGATTGCTCTCTAAGGATCCTTAAAACTATTGCTTCCATTTGAGATTAGGTGAAGGTGTACAAGTGAGTCAATGTGTTGATGTATCTGTGGAGGTGCCAAGGATGATTACAAACTGTGTGAATGACTCTTTGTTGAAGCTATGATCTCTTTCTTGAACTCTCTGGAACAATAGTACAATAATAATGGTGACATGTACCCAGTCTATGTTAAAAGATTGCAAAACACTTAATTATCTCATCTAATTCTCAACATGACCTGGGAGGTAGGTAATCCTGGCAATATTATCCCCAATTCACAGATGAAGAGACAGTTTCTGCTTAAGAACAGAGATTCTTAACCTGGGATCCTGAACGTTTTTTAAAAAATGTTTTGATAACTGTATTTCATTATAATTGATTTCCTCTGTAATCCTATATATTTTATTTTATGTGTTTAAAAAAGATTATTCTGAGAATCAAAACATAGGGTTTTCCAGTCTGCTAAAGGGGTCATTTCTGATTTAAGAGGTTAAATGGATGATTCCATTAGTCAAATTCAGAGCAGGATTGAAACTCATGATACTTTTTGTGTTCTTTGGAATCTTAATGAGTTTGCCAGGACCAGCCTAAAACAGAAAGGCAAGTTACTGAATTTTCAGTCCATCTATAAATACATTTTTATTTTGAGTTGCTTTTACCTATTTTTTTTTCATTTTTCTTACTTGAAACTTTATCCCTCCATGGGTTTTAGATTGGAAAATCTACCCCGTCCTCCACATACTCCAGGTTCTAATTAAGTATGCTTTTATCCTTTCTGTAAAGTCCTAATGGATGTTACCTTATTGCATGCATCAGTCCTTTGGCCCTCTTTGTAGCCCAAAGACCAGGAAGAGATTTCAGTTAGTTGTGCTGTTTATTACTCTTGGAAAAGGTTTGCTCCTCTATCTCCCAGATAAAGCTAAACAACCAGAGCCACCTGGACTTCCTTTCCCTTTACTAATGTAACAAAGTTAAATATTAATGTCATTCTCAGTTCCTTGTGTTTAAAGGTGAAACTTCAAAAATGACTGAATAATGATGTGGCTAACCCTAATCTAAAAGTACTGTCCTGGTGGGCAACCTCTAAAAGTAATGGTAAATACCTCTTCTTGCAATAGGTTGAAATCAGGAGAACCCTATGTTCAGATTATTTCTTTTAATTTTTTCTCTTTTAAAATGTTCACTAGATGTTCTTTTCTTTGTTTATACTATTGTCACTTCCCTATGACCCTCCCTATCTCCCTTTAGCTCCTCTTAAATAGAACTCACTTTTTTTAGGTTTTTGCAAGGCAAATGGAGCTAAGTGACTTGCCCAAGGCCACACAGTTGGCAATTATTAAGTGTCTGAGGGGGCACTTGAACTCAGGTACTCCTGACTCCAGGGCCAATGCTCTATCCGATGCACCACCTAGCCACCCCTAGAACTCACTTTTTTTTTTAGGTTTTTGCAAGGCAAATGGGGTTAAGTGGCTTGCCCAAGGCCACACAGCTAGGTAATTAGATAATTATTAAGTGTCTGAGGCAGGACCTGAACTCAGGTACTTCTGACTCCAAGGCTAGTGCTCTATCCACTGCGCCACCTAGCCGTCCCTAGAACTCACTTTTGTAATAAATAGTACAGTCAAGCAAAACACTCCAATACATTGGCTAGTGGCTATGGCCCTGGAGCCTTTGCTTACTCCTTTATCCTGGTCCAACTATTGTTGTTCATTTGTTTTATTTTGTTTTGTTTTTTAAGAATTTATTTACCTTATGCTGTGGTTTGGTTTTAAAGATTACTTCACTATCATTTTTGTTTTTTGGTAGAGTTCTCCAAACAGTGTTTCCTATAGTTGTACTGTTGTTTTCAGTGTATCCAACTCTCTGTGATCCTATTTGGGGTTTTCGTGACTAAGAATCACTAGAGTGGTTTGCCATTTTTCTTCTTTCCATTTATAGGGGAGGAAACAGAGGGAACAGAATCGAATGACTTACCCAGTGTAAGTGTCTGAGGCTGGATTTGAGTCTTCCTGACTCTAGGCCAGGTGTTCAATCTACTTAATCATCTGGTTGCCCTGATCACTGCCTTTAGAGGACGCTAACCTGAAGTATGGAGACTTCCTAGTTGGAACTAGAGGTAGTCAGCATGAAAGGAGATGACTCAGCTAGTGTTTAAATATACTGCCTACACAAGATTTGGGTTCTCTTCAATGCTCTTTGAATTGGTTTGAATGGAATAGTCTCAACACTGCCACTTACTATGAGACAGTGGGCAAGCAGCCCACAGGAGACAGTGACTGGTCTTCAGTTTGGCGGGACTCTGTGTATGTGAAGAAAGGCAAAGAAAGACAGAGCATGCAATTCTAACAATGTAATGCTTCACAATAATATCACTGATACATCTCAACAATTCCCCCTTCTCTGCTTCAAACTGCCCCCACTACCACCCACCACCCTTAATCTGATCACCTGAGATTAGGCTGGCCGCTGCTTAGTCAAAAAGTGCTGCACCCCTCCCCCACCCACCCTTATTCATTTCAATAACTATCCCAATGTTCCAAACAATTCAGCCTTGTCTAAGTTTTACTACCTACTTCCATTGTCCTTCCCTGCATGATTCTCTCCTGCCAGTTTACTCCCTACCTCCTATGAATGCCCTCTTTGCCTCAGCTCACTTTGGCCCCTTCACTCTCCCTCCCTGCTATGAACTTTGGAGAAACAAAGTTACAGGGAAATAAAGTGATCTTTTCCTTTTTATGGAACTAATTAACTACAGTGTTAGATGAGGTGGGTCCATGATGAAAGTTGTAAAAGAATATTGGCGTTAGATGAAGGATTTTTGAATGTTAGACTAAAGACTTTAGACTTTATTTTTTAGTAAGCACTTTAGTAAGAAAATAAAGGACACTGTAATCTTGCTCTGGGCTTTTTGACCCACTAATCTTTACTTATATCACTATCCTCCTTATCCCCTCCAATTCCCCTAGTCTTGAAAGACTGATCCAAGGTCATAAAATTTTCGAGGTGAAAAGGATTTTTTTTTCAGTTGTTTTTCAGACCTGTCCAATTCTTTATGACCCCATTTGGAGTTTTCTTGGCAAAGATACTGGAGTAGTTTGCCATTTCCTTTTACAGAGGAGGAACTAAGGCAAAAAGGGTTAAGTGATTTGCCCAGAATCATACAACTGTCTGAGATCAAATTTGAACTTCTTGACTCATTGTGTCACTTAAATAATTCTGAAACCCATCTATTTCAAGGTCTATATTTCTATAATCCCAAAACCCATCTATTTCAAGGAGATCAGAGAGAAAAAAAGGAAAAGGATCCAAATGCCACTTTGATGGCAAAGAATTGGACATTGAGGGGAATTCAGTTGAGGAATAATTGAACAAGTTATGGTATATGAATATAATGGAATACTATTATACCATAAAAAATGTTCAAGGGGATTGTTTCAGAAAATCCTGGGAAGAACAGATGAGAATGAAGTGAGCAGGAGAACACAGTATCATCAATATTGTAATGATAATCAACTGTGAAAGACTTAGTTACTTTGACTGATACAATAGTAACTTGGATCAAGACAATGATTCACCACAACATCAAAGGATTCATGATGAAAAATGCTATCAGCAAAGGAGGAAAGACTCACATGTGCAAAAATATATATAGCAGTTCTCTTTATAGTAGCAAAGAATTGGAAATGAAGGAATGCCCATGAATGGGAGCATGGCTGAACAAATTGTGGTATGTGAATGTGATGGAGTATTATTGTTCTAAAAGAAATCATGAATGCGTGGACTTCAGAAAAATCTAGAAAGACTTACATGAACTGATGCTGAGTGAAGTAAGCAGAACCAGAAGAACATTGTACACATTAGCAGCAACATTGTGTGATGATCAGATATAATAAACTTCACTCTGATCAGCAGTACAATAATCAAAGACATTTCAAAAGGACTTGCGTTGGAAAATATCATCCACAACCAAAAAAAGAACTATGGCATTTGAATGCAGACCAAAGCACTCTATTTTCCATTTAAAACATTTGTTTTATGCTTTATAGTTATTTTAATTTCTCATGATATTTTAGTTCTCTTTTCTTCTGATTTGTCTTTCACAACATGACTAATATGGAAATATACTTAACTTAGTTAAACCTGTTAAACATATAAACATAAATATTTTTATATATAATATATAACATATAAACATAAAATGTTTATAATCTATATCAGACTATTTGCTGTCAAGGGAAGGAAGGAAGGAAAAGAGGGAGAAAAATGTGAAACTCTGAATCTTACCAAAAAATGAATATTGAAAACTATCTTTGCATGTAGCCGGATTAAAAAATAAATTTAAATTTAAAAAGGAAAAGAAAAGGAAAAATGTTATCCGCCTCTACATAGAGAACTGATTAACTCAGATTACAGACTGAAACATAATTTTTTGCTTTTCCCCCTAGAATATGACTAATGCAGAAATATGTTTTGCATGATTTCATAAGTATAAGGGGTATCATGTTTCTTCCTTTTTTCATTGGGTGAAGGAAGAGAATGGAAAGAGGGGGAGAACTTGGAACTGAAAATAAATTAATTTTTAAACAAGAGGACCTATTTCAAACTCCTCCATTTTAGAGAAGAGGACACTGAGGCCTGGGTGGTGCCATAGTGTTAGATCTGGAGTCAGGAAGACCTAAGTTACACTTACTGGTTGTGTGACCCTAATGGGTCAAGAAGAATCAGATGTGATGAAAATGACTGAACAACTGAGAAGTTTAAATATTTTAACCATATAATGAGAAGGCAAGACTCACTGGAAAAGACCCTTAATGTTAGGAAACATTGAAGGCAAAAGAAAAAGGGATAGAGAGTATCTTGGAAAAATGGACATGAGCATGTACAGGACTTGGAGAGATAGTACAGGATAATACAAAGAAAGTCCTGGTGTCTTATGGCCTATGGGATCAGGAAAAGTTGGACACAACTGAACAACCACAGAGAACTCTTAGATAAGCAAATTCTCTCTATTTTCTTTGGATTGTATAGTCAGAGAGTTGCCTTGAGTAGAGATATCAAACTCAAATATAAATGGACCCTCCAGAAGCATATTAATTTTAAAAATACAAATATGCAGACTAATATATCTATATTTTTGTGTTTTTTTTTCATTTATTGTATCAAACATTTCCCAATTGCATTTTTTGTTTCTTTTTTTTTTTTGGCAATGGGGTTAAGTGACTTGTCCTAGTTCACACAGCTAGGTAATTATTAAGTATCTGAGGCTGGATCTGAACTCACGTCTGCCTATCTCCAGGACTAATGCTCTGTCCATTGTGCCATCTAGCTGCCTCTCCAATTAAATTTTAATTTGCTTGTGCTAAGAATTTTGTGGGCTCAGAGAGTAAAAAAATTTGACACCTCTGGAGTGACTTGGAGAGTGACTTGCCACGGCAGTTAGGTGGCATTGTAAATAGAGCAGCAGCTCTGGAGTCAGGAGAACCTGAGTTCAAATCCAGCCTCAGACACCTACGAGCTGCATGACCCTAGGCAAGTTATTTAATCCTGATTGCCTCCAGAGAAAGAAAAGTAACTTGCCCATGTTCAAAGAGCCATAAAAAAACAAAAAGGTAGAAATGCAGCATGCCATGGTATACAATGAAAAGTTTCCTGGATATCATTTCATAGGACTTGTGTTCATCTCAGTTTCTTCACATGTAGATTGAGGATGTTATGCTTAACATGACCTTTAAGGTCCCTGTTAATTCTAAATCATAGCCCCTCATCTGGAAATTAAGAAGAATTATTAAATGCTTGCTCAGTGTAAGACTGTTTTAAGTAGCTCGGGTTACAAAGAAAAAAACTCTTGTATTAGCAAAGGGAAGTGAAGTTATTCTTGGATGGAAGGAGGGACTAAATGATGTTGGGAGGTGGAAGCCATGAATTACAGGGTAAATCCAGGAACATTTGCTCACAAAGAAAAGAAGGATCAGGGTAGACACCAAACAGTAGTGATCTGATGGCAAGAATAGGCTATCCTATACTACACCCAACTAAATACAATCATGAATGTCAAGAGCCTTGTCTGTCTCACTGACCCACTTAGAGAATGATCTCTACCTGTACAAAATTTATCTTTTGCTTAGATGTTTCAGCTCTACTGTTTCTCATCACTGCCTAGCCAACTGGCATCTACCATTGGGAATTTCCATTTCTATTTAAACCCTGTTTATTTGTTATTTATACCATTAACATATCATTGTGTCAGAAAAGTAACTTCTCTTTTTTTTTCTGGTTTTGCAAGATAGTGAGGTTAATTGATTTGCCCAAGGTCACTTAGATAATTATTAAGTGTCTGAGGCTGCATTTTAACTCAGGTCTTCCCGACTCCAGGGCTGGTGCTCTATCCACTAAGTCACCTAGCTTCCTCAGTAACTTCTCTTTTAATCAGTATGCTGTTAGATTATGAATTGATTTGTTAAAAAGTAAGTGACCAAATATTTGAAAAATGTTAAATATTTAATAGGGTATATTTTGTTCCAAAATTGACAATAATAGAATAACTTTTGGTTGGGAGAAAAGATAGCAAAGACCCTTTTAATTTATCCTTATCCTGGGACTTTCTACTAAGGCCCTAAGATCCTATCAACCCTGCTGATAGCTTGTTTTAAAATTCTAAATTATTAAAGTCTGAGAAACTAGAATCACTACCAGCCAAAGTATGGAAACTTACTAATTTATTTGAAGAATGAATTTCACCTGAGATTATTTGATTAGCACTTATGAAAATTATGAAATTATTCCTGTTAATAAATAGGATTCATTAAAGTTACATTGTTGAACCAACTTAGTAACAATAGATATTAGATTTAAAGATTTCATTTTGCTTTAGGGGTTAATGAGCAATAGGAATATGTTGATCTGGAGATTTACTTGCAGTCTAAGGTCTTCAGTCAATTGTCATATATTCACTATATGTGTAAAACTCCAAACTGTGTTTATACTTAATTTATAAATGAAGGATAAATAAAATGTACTTATGTTCTCCTTGTTAACAGTGTGATATAAGAAAAACAATAATAACCTAGTCCTAAACTGGGAGTAGTGAAATTTTGCCATTTGAGGTAAAATTTCTGGGAGCTATAATTTGACAGAGGCCTAAATTTTGTCTCCAGATAAAGAAAAGTTAATTTGTTGGTGATAATGAAATGGACAACACAAGGAAGGGAAGGTCAAAATTGCAGACTTAAGATTGAACCTTTTTTAATGAAAGAATAAACATTTATTAAGAGCCAATTGTGTATCAAGAGTTGTTGTTCTAGTAATACAAGAGGCAAGGGGAGTGCAAACAGTACCTATCACCTCAAAGTTAGATTTAAACTCAACAATCATTTTTTTTGGTAAGGTTTTGAATTTCATAATTTTCTCCTAGATTTAAACTCAGTAACACTGATCACCTTAAAAATTCACACCAGTCAGTCAATAAACATTAATTTAGTGCCTATTATGTGCTGGGGGGAGGGGGAGGGGGAGGGGGGGAGAGAGAGAGAGAGACAAAAAAGAGGCAAAAGACAGTCCTTGCCCCCAAAGAATTCACAACCTAATGAGGGAGAACACCAATTAATACAAATGTACAAACAAGTCAAATATAGGATAAAAAGGAAATAATTAAAAAGGGGGGAAAATACAAGAGGCACTCTTTTTTTTTTTTTACAGAACCATTGAAGATCTTTTGATTAGGATTAAGGCTTCCAAAAGAATTGCTTTAAACAATAGGATCTGATCCCTAAGTTTTCTTTTAGCACAAAAATTCCAAAATTTCTTGCTTCTCTAATCTTTCTTAGTCCTTAGAACCCAGTTACCTTTCATTGAATTCTCTTTAAAGGCAGAAAAAAAAAATGACCTGAGACTAGGAAAAGTTTTCCTTGTTGTTCTTTGTCTCTGCCCCACCTACCTTTCTCTTCCTCCTCTGTGCATGTTGGATAAACAGAGCAGCTGGTGAGTAGGACTCCAGGTGTGATCTAGCTCTCAATCATGTGATTGGGTTTTAAATGTGAGGTGGGAGAGACTTGGTTAATTTAGTAAGGGGGTAGGAGTAAGGAGACTTTCAGAAAGAAAGGACCTAGGAGAGGTGGACTGTGTCAGTTTAACTCTGGCTTTTTAAATCATTTAGATAATTGGAGGCTTAGGTGAGGATCTTCTGTCCCTTCTAGCACACAGTTCTCAAGATCTCTTTTATCTATTTACTTGCTGTTTCCTTGCCTTTCATGGATCATTCATGGTAGTCAGGGATCAGGCAAAGAATTTGGATGACCTCACTGATGACTTTGCAGATCAATTTTCTTGGCAGAACTCTTTGCACAGCATCTGTGTGGAATGGGGATCTGTCATCTGTTCATGTAAGGATGATATCATTGATAGAAATCAACTGATATAAAATAAACTGCCCCATTTATATAAAAAATTAAAAGCCAGATCAACACTTCTTTTAAAACACTAAAAAGCTATTTTTCTTGACTAACTTTTAAAAAGTTTTCTCATACTCTGCTCAAAACAATTTAAAGTTTTTGTCAAACACAGTGTTAAAATCAATTAATCAACAAGTATTTATTAAGCACCTACTATAGGACAATCACTGAGTACTGGGCTCTGAAGATATAAGGAGAAAAAAATGAAAACCTCCCTTTTTGTTGTTTGTCCTTGAAGAAGACCATGATATTAGAGACATGCCATAACAAGCAAGTGCATTGGATTTGGGTGAGGGGATGCTCCTTTTCTCTGGGTTCAATGGTCAGATATGAATCAGGATGACTGGAGATGGCCCTGGATGTGAGATAATGGAGTTAAGTGACTTGCCCAAGGTCACACAGCTAGACCATGTCACATATCTGAAGGCAGATTTGAACTCAAGTCCTCCTGACTCCCGAATTGGTGCTCTATTCATTGTACCCTCTGCCTTGGCTGTCCTGAAAACATCCCTAGACAAAGAATGAAAGAATTTCTGCTCTTAAGAAATTTATATTCTAATGGGAGGGAGAACATTGCGTGTGCTCCATCCCTATTACAAACATGTAAAGAATAAATATAAAGAGAATGAATTTTAAGATAGGGTGGTACTTTAACTGTTTCCTGAAGGAAAAGAGTGTCACAAGGAGGTAGTGATAAGGGAGGAGAACAGTTCAAGCCAAGATTCCAAGAAAGGAGATAGCATAATAAGATAGAGAGAAAGCCAGTTTGGCTGGATCTTAGAGTATGAGGAGATTAATTTATAATAAGGGTAGAGTGATAGTCTGGGGTTATGTAGGGAAAGGTCTTAAAAGTTGAACGGGGGAATTTATTTTTTATCCTATAGGCAATATAGGAGCCACTTGGGTTTTTTGAACAAAGGGGTGAAATGGTTGCTTTTGGCAGCTGTGTCAAGGAGATGAGATAGTGAGAGATCTGAACTGAGGTGGAAACTGTATGAATAAAGAAAGGGATGAATGCAAGAGATGTTGTCAAGGTGGAAATGACAAGCTTTGGCAGCTGACTGGATATGTGATATAGGGAAAATTGAAAAATTAAGGAGATTATGAAGCTCAGAGATTGGAAGAACAATTCATCAACAGATAAATAGAGAAATTTGAAAGTAGAAAGGTTTTTTTGGGGGGAAGATGTTACATTCTTTCCCCTTCTCTGCTTCCTGGCTTTCAGAGTTTCAAGTCTCAGCTAAGTTCTCACTTACAAGAACTTCTTCCTGATCCTCCTTAATACTAATGCCCTCCTATTGATTATCTCCAATTTATCCTATGTATAATTCACCTTTTTGGTATATAGTTATTTTCATGTTATCTCTCCCATTAGACTGTGAGATCCTTGAGGAACTGTCTTTTGTCTTTTTTTTTATATCCCCAGCATAGTACCTAGCACCTAGTAGATACCTGATAAATGCTTATTGATTATTTTAGACATGTTCAGACTGAAATATCTCTGGGACATCCAATGTGAAATGAACAATAGGCAGTTGATGATGAAGAACCAAGGCTCCAGAGAAAGACTGGAGTGGATATATAAATTTGCACAGAAGTGACAATGAAACCAATGAGAATTGATAAGATAAACACAATATAAAATATAGGAAGAGAGAGAGAAAAAGGCATAGGACCAGAGAAGGGAGGAGAGTATGGTCAATAGTTTAAAATACTAGGTGAAGAGGCAGCTTGGTGGCACAGTAAGTTCAAATCCTGCCTCAGACACTTAATTTCCTAGCAAGTCACCTAATCCCATTGCCTTAAATAAAAAAAAAAAAAATAAAATACTAGGTGAAGAAGAATGAGGACTGAGAAAAGACCATAAAATTTTATAATTAAGAGAGTACTGATAACTTTGAAAGAGCAGATTTAGTTGAGTAATGAGGGCAGAAACCAGGCCAGACTACATTGGAATAAGGAGTGAGAGGGGATGAAATACAGGCAACTTCTTTACTAATTAAGGAAGAAAGAGAAGTATAGAATGATAGAAATATAGGATGGTAGGGTCTAGTGAAATATTGTTGTTTGTTTTTTTTAAAGACAGGGGAGACTGGCAAGGCAAGGGAAGAAAGAAGTAGAGTGAGAGGTTAAAGATTAGGAAGAGGGAAATCATTGAATGGGGTAATCACTTAGAGAAGTTGAGAAATTGGTCTTGGCAGAAGTGAGAGCAATCATTATCAGAGACTGAGAGAAAGAAGGAAAGACAAAGGGGTGATGTCAAGGGGTTTGGAGATGAAGAGAAAGGGAGGAGATGAAACATGACTAATTGCCTCCATTCTCTGAGGAATTCTCACATCGATTAAGAGTAGAAATTTGCCTTAAGAGAATCCCTAAGCATTTGATGACCCCACCCTTGTGAGGGCCTCACTTTCCCAGTTCTTCCCTTTTTGGCTTTATAATTTTTTTTGGGGGGGGGTAACTCAGAGGCCTTTTGTGGGAGATTAAAGTGAGGAACAAAGCTCTTTAAACCTTCCTGGGAAAGGTGGTGGAGAAGGGAATTTACATTAAGGTACTTTCACAAATTGACTTCCTCCTGATTCTACTTATTATGCCTCTTTTACCAGAACACTATTTGCTTATTTTGTGCCCAAGGAAACCCAAGATGGTCCAGATTAATTGAATTTTCCCCTACTTTGGGGGAGCCATAATAGTTTGTATCAATAACATTTTTTTAGTTCATCTTAAAATTTCAGCTATGTCCTTATTCAACTACACTTAATTCTCTCTAGGACAGATACAAACACATACAAAAAGAGATATTTTAAAGAAAACAAATAGAGAAAATAAATGCTTTTTGAAAGACAGATGGTACAGGGGTTAGAAACTGGCCCTGAAGTAGTTGCTGGGAGTTGGTGTCACCAAATTAAGATTGAGAGACCTTGAATGGTGAAAGAATTCACATGTAGCCCTGGGATTTTAAAACTGTTCATGATCATTATTCAAGCCTGCAAAGTGTATAAATTAAAATCTTTTCTCCTCCTGGAGAAGCTGCACACACTTTGAGGACAGGAGTGACTTACAAAAGGCTAGGTGAGGTTTGTTTGAGGAGAGAGAGACAGAGACAGAGAAAGAAAGAGATAGCCAGGGAGAGATGCTGACTGGGCTGAGACTGGGAGAGTCTGCCCACCTTGAGGGGAGTCCAGTCCAAGCTTTTATTATCTTGCCCACTCTCTTGTTATAGAAGGGTCAGGAGACTGTGGGCAAAGGGTAAATCCCTCCCCTTCTATGTGATTGAAACCAGATAAAAGGTTGGAAGTGTGTGGGGGGGTGAGAATGAGGAGACTTTATACTTACATTTACATTTACATTTAATGGAACAATAATAGTCCATTTATATCACAGGAGCAGATAATATTTTTACAAAATTTAACAGTTTATACTGTCAATCCTTTATAGGATTACAAAATCTGTTTCCAGTTACAAATCTTCTATGTCTATAACTTCCTGCATCAGAGTTCAGCAAGATCTGAGGTCAAATCTGGCATCAGACACTTGACACTTATTAGCTGTGTGACTCTGGACAAGTCACTTAACCTTGATTGCCTTGCCAAAAATAAAAAAAAAAAGAAGAAAGAATGAGAAATGTAATCTAGCACAGTGATGAGTCAGAACTAGGTAAGATACAAGGAAGTACAGATTTCATTATTATCATTAGCAAACAAAACAGCCATTTCCATTCTGGAGTGATTTTTAGTAACCTCATGTTATTTGTCTTTTCTCTCTTTATCTTAGCTTTTAATCTACAAATTGTGTATATGGCAATCTACATAGCAGTAACAGCAATGGGGAAGCTAATGGAAGGACAACAATTCTTTCCTTATCTCCTCCCCTCTTGTTTGTACCATAGATCTCTTCCCTTTCTGATCATTTAGCTTGCTTCTCATTTCTTTTTTTTAAATAAAATTATTTATTTAATTTTCTTACTACATGCAAAAATAATCCTCAACATACATCTTCCTCCAAGATCCTGAGTTTCACACCTCTCTCCCTTCCCCTTTTCTCTTGACAGCAAACAATCAGATATAGGCTATAACTATATTAAACATATTTCCATATTGGTCATGCTACAAGAGAAGAATCAGAACAAAAGGGAGAAAAAAACCACCAGAGGGGGGAAAAAAACATAAAGCCTGAAACAAATTTTAAATTTGAAAATATCATATCTGCATTCAGACTCCATAGTTCTTTCCTCTGAATGTAGATGGTATTTTCTTTTTTTTCATTCATTAGTTAATTTTGAATTTTACAATTTTTCCCCTTCCCTCTCCCCACTCCCCACAGAAGGCACTCTGTTAATTTTTACATTATTTTCATGGTATACATTGATCTAAGTTGAATGTGATGAGAGAGAAATTATATCCTTAAGGAAAAAAATCAAGTATAAGAAATAGCAAAATTATATAATAAGATAATTTTTTAAATTAAAGGTCTTTGTTTAAACTCCACAATTCTTTCTCTAGATACAGATGGTATTCTCCATCACAGGTACCCCATCTCAGTGCCTGACTTGCACTGATGGAATGAGTAAATCCATTAAGGTTGATCATCGCCCCCATGTTGCTGTTAGGGTATACAGTGTTTTTCTGGTTCTGCTCATCTCACTTAGCATCAGTTCATGCAAATTCTTCCAGGCTTCCCTGAATTCCCATCCCTCCTATTTTCTAATAAAAGAATAATGTTCCATAATATACATATTCCACAGTTTATTAAGCCATTCCTCACTTGATGGACATTCACTTGATTTTAGATGGTATTTTCTATCACAAGTCCTTTAGAATTATCTTTGAGCAATGTTCTGCTGTTGAATGCTAAGTCTATCATAGTTGATCATCACGATGTAATTTGCTCTTCATTTTTTAAGAAGACAATGTTCTCCTGGTTCTGCTCCCTTCACTCAGCATCAGTGCATGTAAATCTTTTTTTTGATTATTTAATATTTATTTATTCTCATTTTATATAAATAATGTTTTTTATATATTAATAAAATATTCTTGTTTAAGAGTAAACAAAATACCCCTTCCCCCAAAAAATATAGACTTACTTGAGCGATAAAGGGGAGACAAAAGAAATTAAAATAAAAAAAATAATAGTAATAATTGTAGGTATGGCCAGGTGGTGCAGTGGACAGAGCACCAGCCCTGGAGCCAGGGGCACCCAAGCCCATATCCAGCCCCATACACCCAACAACCACCCATCTGTGTGACATGCAAATAGTAGGGACAGCTGGGTGATGGACAGAGCACTGGCCCTTGAGCCAGGAGCACCCAGGTCCAAATCCAGCCTCAGACACCCAATGAGCACCTGCTATGCAGCCCCAGGCAGGCCACTCAGCCCCATTTGCCCTGTACCCACCCCCCAAATAATAGTAATAAAAAATGTGCTTCAGTCTGTGTTCCAACACCACCAACTCTGTCATGGGTGGATCACATTCTTTATGATAAGTCCATCACAAAAGTTACTTCCATATTTTTCCACTGTTGCCAGTGCTGATAGCAACTCCCTCCTATCCAATCCCAGTCCCTTGCAAGAAGTAAAAAAGAAAAATGTTATATCTGACCACTCTCCCCCGCATGGTCCATCCTCTCCTCCGTGATTCACGTCCCACCCCTTCCCCCATCCCCTCCCCTCCTTCTTACTCCAGATGTCTATACCCCATTGAGTATATATGCTGTTTCCTCTCTTAGCCACCTCTAATGAGAATGAAGATTCCCTCATTCCCCCTTGCCTCCCCCTTCCATATCATTGCAATAGCTCATTGTAATAAAGAAAAATATTATTATATGAAGTATCTTGGGCTATTCCCGCTCTTCTTTTTCTTTCTCCCATTGCATTTCCCTTTTTTGCTATTGACTCCATTTTTATACCATATTTTATCTTCAAATTCAGCTTTCTCCTGTGCCTCATCTATAAAAGCTCTTTCTACCTGCTCTGTTAATTGAGAAGGTTCATATGAGTATTATTAGTGTCATTTTTCTATGCAGGAATACTTGCAGTTCATCATCATTAAGTCCCTCATATTTTCCCCTTCTCCTCCAATCTCTATGCTTCACCTGAGTTCTGTATTTGAAGATCAAACCTTCTGGCCATTCCAACAGGAACATTTGAAATTCCCCTGGTTCACTGAAAGTCCATCTTTTTCCCTGGAAGAGGATATTCAGTTTTGCTGGGTAGTTGATTCTCAGTTGCATTCTAAGCTCTTTTGCCTTCCGGTATATTATATTCCAAGCCCTACAAGCTGTTAATGTAGTTTCTGCTAAGTCCTGTGAGATCCTGATTGCAGCTCCACAGTATTTGAATTGTGTCTTTCTGGTTGCTTGTAATATTTTCTCTTTGACTTGGGAGTTCTGGAACTTGGCTATAATATTCCTAGGGGTTGGTTTTTTGGGATCTCTTTCTCTGGGGGATCTGTGCATTCTCTCCATTTCTATTTTGTTCTCTGCTTCTAGGATATCAGGGCAATTTTCCTGTAGTAATTCTTTGAAAATGATGTCAAAGCTCTTTTCCTGATCATGACTTTCAGGTATTCCAATAATTTTTAAATTATCTTTCCTAAATCTGTTTTCCATATCAGTTGTTTTTTCAATATGTATCACATTTTCTTCTAATTTTTCATTCTTTTGGTTTTGAAGTATTGAGTCCTGATTTCTCGTAAATTCCTCAATCTCCCTGAGTTCTATTCTTTGTCTGAAGGATTTTTTTTCCTCAGAGAGAGAGCTTTCTTATCTCCTTTTCCATCTGGCCCATTCTTCTCCTCCATAACTTTTTGAACTGTTTTATCCATTTGACCTAAGCTGGTTTTTAGCATACTATTTTCTTCAGCTTTTTTTTTGGATTTCCTTGACTAAGCTGCTGACTTCATTTTCATGTTTGTCCTGCATCTCTCATTTCTTTTCCCAGTTTTCCTTCTATCTCCCTTATTTGATTTTCAAAGTCTTTTCTGAGCTCTGTCATAGCCTGAGCCCAATTTCTGTTCCTGGAGTCTTTAGATGCAGGAGCTTGTGTTTCCTCATCTTCGATTGGGTTCCTTCTTGGGCTCACAGGCAAAATATTTCTCAATGGGGTTCCTCTTGTTTCTCTGCTTGCTCATTTTCCCAGCCTTACCCTGTTTTGGGGGTGCTTCCTGAGCTTTTGGGACATTCCCTCAAGGGTCTCAGTGTGTGAGGCTCTGTCCTCCCTGCTGGTCTGTGAATGACCATATGTGCCCCCCTCTGCCACAGGGCAGAGGTGGGGGGGCCCTACTGTTCTATGGGGGGGCCTAGACTGCAATCAGGATCTGAATGGGGTTAGAGCCCCAGAGTCCTGTTCCAGGGACAGAGGACAGAGCTCTGCAATCTCTCTCTGCTCCCTCCCTAGGCTCTGCACTCATGCCCTTGGGGCACCTGCTTTCCAGCTCTGCCTGCTTCTGTTTCCTGGATCTGGACTGCCTTGGTCACACTGCTTGTTGTGTGTTCTGAGGGCTGGGCTTCATGTGCTCACTCTGGCAAAGGTTCCCCCAGCTGTTCCCCCAATTTGTGCCTGTACTCCTTGGGGTGTAGGTCAGGAAACTCCCCTGCTGCTGTGAGCTGCTGCTCCCAGTGCCCTGGGACTGCCTCTGGGAGGCTGAAGTTCTTTCGCTCTTGCGGGCCACCCCTCTGGTGGGCTGCCCCTGCAACCCTGGGGAGTAGGGCCTTTCTGCTCTTTTCCAGGTTACCTTGAGTAGGAGAACTGCCTCACTGGGTCCCTCTGTGGGTTCTGTCTCTGGAAATTTTAGTTAGAAGTTTTATTCTCATAAAAAAAGCGCCTAAGACAGGATCCTCTCTTGTAGCCATCTTGGCTACCCCTCCCTTCATTTAAATCTTTCCAGAAATTCTATTCCTCATGATTTCTTATAGAATACTAGTGTCCTATCACATTCATGTACCACAATTTGTTCAGTCATTCCCCAATTATTGGGCAGACCTTCAATTTCCAATTCTTTGCCACTGCAAAAAAAGCTGCTATAAATATTTTTGTACATTAGTGTTTTTTCACCTTTCTTATGATCTTTTTGGGATATAGACCTAGTAGTGATATTGATTGATCAAAGGATATGCATAGTTTTTTTTATGATCTCTTTGGAAGGGGGGCAGCTAGGTGGTAAAGTGAATAGAGCACTGGCCCTGGAGTCATGAGGACCTGAGTTCAAAGCCTGTCTCAGACATGTAATAATTACCTAGCAGTGTGACCTTGAGCAAGTCACTTAATTCCATTGCCATGCAAAAAAGAAAAAAAGAAAAAGAAAAGGTCTGAAAGGTTTAGGGACCTGTTCAATGTCACACAGCCAGAATGTTTTAGAGCTGGGATTTAAACCCAGGTCTTCCTGGTTCTGGAGCTAATTCTCTAGACACTACACCATGCTGCCTTGTTTACAATAAATATATGATACTAATATTTAAAAAAATAAACATGAACAAGAAAATACTAAAACAAAAGCATTAGGCAGTAATTAGTTGATATTAATGAGTATGCAAGTCACATCAATTAGCACAAATTAGCATTATCATCTCACTACAAGGAGGGTCATTTTTTCCCCAGGTTCCCCAATAACATCATACATTTATCTGGTCACTAAGCACATAGACCTAAATCTCTTGTGACCTGCTTTCAACTAATTGATGGTATGAGTTGGTCCTAGTCCTCATCAAACCTATTGTACTGTACCCTTAAATCTGAATCTGTGAAGGTCTTGGACTGACAAGCATCTTTACTATGCTCTATGGGTTATGACTGAAGTTCAAAAACTGTTGCCTCTGGGTTTAGTCTTCTTTCCATACTTGAATTGGTCATTGGGTTACAGCATTTTTTCAAATAATATTTTCCCCAATTACATATTAAAACAGTTTTAAAAAATTATTATTGATTTTTTTTAAGTTCTGAGTTCCAAATTTTATCCCTCCCTGCCTCCCTTCCCCCATCCCTTACTGTTTCCCCCTCCCCTGAGACAGCAAGCAATCTGATAGTTTATACAAATACTGGAACATTGTATTGCTGAGAATAGTTGTCATTCACAACTCTTTATTGTACAATATTGCTGTTATTACAACATTCTCACTTTATTTTGCATCAGTTCTGCTCACTTTTATTTTGCATTAGTTAATGTAAGTTTTTCCAGGTTTTTCTGAAATCATGCTGTTTTGTCATTTGTTATAGCCAATAAAGTTCCACCAAAACACAGCTTGTTTAGCCATTCCTCAATTGATGGACATCCCCTAAGTCTCCAATTCTCAATTACCACAAAAGGAGTTGCTTTAAATATTTTTTATGGAGGAAGATCCTTCCCCCCTTCCTTTTTAAATCTTTTTAAGATATAGTGGTATTACTGGATTAAAGAATTTAGACAGTCTTTTTTCCATTTGAAATGTCTTTCTGTGTCAATCTCTAACTCAGATAGAATTTACACTACAAGTAAGCAATCTCTTTTGCTTATCACCCACTGAAGGAATTGTCTATCATTATCTGTTACAATAATATTTTAATAACCATTGAAAGTTTATGATTCTTGATTGGATATATCCTTGTGAAGTGGTTTCTCAAGACAAAAATGTGGCTTTTGCTTTTATCTCCTTTCAAAGACAGAAAATCCCAACAAATTTAAAAGGTTTGCCAATACTTAGACTGGCATGTTATTAGTATTTTTCTTTGCGTGCCTCACATTCCTCAATTATATCTGTAGTCATCTGAAATGAAAAATGAAAAATATTTTTCAAAATCTTTTTGAGCTCTTCCAGAGATTGAGACCAATTCCTAATTTTCTTAGAGGTTTTGGATGTAGAAGCTTTGACTTTGCCATCTTCTGAGTGTATTTTGATCCTCCATGGGACCAAAGTAATTATTGGCAGATTCTTTTTTTTTCTGTTCACTCATTTCCCCAGTCTATGTCCTGGTTCTAACATACTTCCCAAGCTTTTGAGTGTTTTTGTGACAGTCCCCGATGACCTCAATTCCTTCAGTGTCTTATGAGAGTCTCAGACTGTTTTCCTGCTCTAGAGTTGTGCATAGGGTCCCTGATCTGCTATGGCAATAGGGAGCCCCAGACTGTGATCAGGGTCTGAATATGGACAAAGCAAAAGAGTCCTATCCCAGAGACAGAGGAGAGACCTCAACAGTATCCCCTCACCTCTTATCATCCATGGGCTGAGTACTGTGGAAGCAGCTGTTGGGTGACTCCCTGCTCTGTGGCTCTGCAGGCCTGCTTCTGGTTCCCAGGGCCATTCTGTGCTGAGAGCTGGCTGGCCTGGACCCCGAGCTCACTATGGTGCTGAAGAATTTTTCCAATTGTTCAATTCCAATTCCAAATTGTCCTTGGTGATTCCTAGGTTGAAAGATCTGGAGACCATTCCTGTTGCCACAAACCTAGGCACCTCCAGGAACCTAAGCTGTTCCTGGAATGCTGGAGTTCATTGCTCCAGCATAGCACAGCCCTGGCTACACTGTGGTCCCTTCTGACCCCAGCAGAATGGGCCTTTCCCTCGGATCTTCCAAGATATCTTGGACTGGAAAATTGTTTCACTCTGTCTTTCTGTGGGTTCTACTGCTCTAGAATTGGATAGAGTCCTAATTTTGAGGGATTTAGAGCATTTTGGAAGAGAGTTTCCTGGGACTTTCTACTCCAAGTCACCATCTTGGCTCTGCCCTTTCCTGAAATCTGTTTTTTTAGGGGCTTTTTTTACTAGCTCTAGGGTCTTATCACAATTCAAATGTCTAAAGCCATAAGGGAAAATGACCATAGAGCATTTTGGTTTGGGTAGTATTAATTTTCTTCCTAGTATCATATATTAAATTAATGATATACGAATACACATATTCCATTGCACAGTTATAGATTTAACTCTGACTCTTCCTCCTCTGCTCTAAATACTGACCTTCCAGGTTTCCTTTAAATTCCAAATATAATTTTACCTTTAACAAGAAGCTTCTCTGAACACCAGTGTTTTGCCTCTTATAATAATTTCCTGTGTATAGCTTTATTTTCTATATCTAGTTTCTTTGCACATACACATATACATATGCAAGTATATGTGTGTGTGTGTATATGTGTGTGTATATATATGTGTATATATATATATATATATATATGCATATTACACATTATTTCCCCCATTAGATTGTAATCTCCTCTAGGCCAGGGATTGTCTTTTGCCTCTTTTTGGAGTCTTAAGTGCTTAGCACATAGTAGGCATTTATATGTTTATTGAATTGAATCAGATCTCCCTGATAGTTATCTACAGACAACTGAAACAAAGAAAGCCAGTTCATTAAAATGAGGTCCAGCTGGCATGCTGTCTGCTGGAAGTCACAAACTTTCCATTGTCCTATCTTTTTTCCTACAGCCAAGGTTCTCAGGATGTTATATAGATAGCTTTCACACCTTCTTCACTCACCATAGCTTTGGTGTTATGTGACCTCTGGGACAGGGCTTCTATATTCACTCCACTCTTCCCTGACTGGTATCTAATGATTAATTCATAGTTGGCTACTTAGTTGCCAATTTCTGGCAAGCATTGTCTAACTTGGCACTGGACTGAATATGTCAATGGACTGTTATCAGTTCAAACTTGCAACTTTGCTCCATATATGTCATCTTTTGATTTCATAGTAATAGTTCAAATAGTTCAAAGCTTAGAACTCTAGCTTATTATGGAGAGTGCTTAAAGAAATTATGGTATTTGAAGGTAATGGAATATTATTTTCCTGTAACATATGATAAAGGATAGGTGAGTGGCACAATGGATATCGTGCCAAGCCTAGAGTTAGGAAGACATCTTCCTGAGTTCAAATTGGGTCTCAAACAGTTACTATCTATGGAACCCTGGGCAAGTCATTTACCTTTATTTGCTTTAGTTTCTTCATCTTTAAATGAGCTGGAAAAGGAAATGGCAAACCACAGCAAGTATTTCTGCCAAGATAACTCAAATGGATTCATGAAGAGTCAGACATGACTAAAAAAATGACACAACAGCAACAATATATGACAAAAGACAGAGATTCATAGATACCCAGAAGGGTTTATATAAACTGATGCTGAGTAAAGTGAGTAGAACTAGGAGGACAATTTATACAATGGCTATAATATTGTAAAGGAAAATAACTTTGAAAGACTTAAGAACTCTGATCAATGCAAAGACTAATCATGACTCCAGAAGAATGAAGATGAATCATGTTAGCCATCTTTTGGCAGAAAGATCATAGACTAGACTAGAATAAACTTTACATTCTCAAGTCACAGCCAACATATAGATTTGTTTTGTTTGACTACATATGTTTATTATAAGTCAGGGTGTTCATTTTATCTTATTTTTATAGGAGGGGGAGATTTGTGAGACTTAAGAGAGTAGAGTTAGCAAATCAATTAATCAATCAATATTTATTAAGTGCCTTACTAATGTTCCAGGTACTGTGCTAAAAGCAATGAATCTCTCTTCAAAAAACAAACAAGAAAGAAAAGAGTAGAAATGAAACATTTTTTAAAGTCACAAAAGAGAGCAGAAGGAAAAGGAGGAACATAGACAAGTAGGACAGGAACTACTGTGTTAAATACTGAAAAAGACCAAAATTCTATTGATGGCCTTTGTTTTTACAGAACAATCATTTCCCAAGTAAACACCCTACCACAACCTCCACCACAAAATCCTCTCTTGCAACAAAGGAAAAATAAGTCATGTGAAAACAATTCCCATTAATGTATGCAACATTTAGCAGAGGACGGTTTTGTGCTTCATCATATCAACTCAAGAAACAATAATGGTCCGTACATTTTGATTTCAGCTGTATTTTATTATTCCCACCTTCCTCTCATTTGATTGTGGACTTCTTAAAGGCAGGGACTGTCTTTTGGCTCTTTTTCGCATCCTCAGAGCTTATCATAGTGCCTGTCCCATAGAACTTAATAAATATTTATTGACCAACTGATATTAGTGTTGTTTTCTTTTAAATTATTGTAATCATTGTATATGTTGTGTTCTTGATTCTGTTTTATTTCTTTTGTATAAATTACTACATACCTCTCATGTTTCTCTGAGTTCCTCATATTCATCCCTCTCCCCCATCCCTTTTTAAAAAAAATTGCTCCTTATTAGCAAAGAGTCTAATGGGAAATACATTTTTCTAAAATTTCTAGCTAGAATTCAAAACTAAAGGATCTGAGAGGTGGGAATTTTGTGGGACAAGGAAAACTGGAGCATCTTTTATCTCAGCAGAAAGGAGAGGATCTCACCAGCACATGGCAAGGAAAGGTCTTATCATTCCAACTAAATATAATTATGAAGAGAGAGAGCATTGACTGGCTTACTACCTCCTTAAGACATGATTCCACTCTCCACTGTTTCTTCCTTGCTTCATTGTTGCCTAGTCAACTAGCATAACTACTTTGCTCTATTATTTGCTGTTTATACTTTTATAAGAGTTTTGTCCCCAAACAAGTTGATTTTTATGGCATTCTAAGTGAGTGTTACAAAGGAGTGGATTATTCAACTAATGGAAGTTCCAAAACCAAAACCAAACAAAACAAAAAATACGATTACTAAGTCTTCAGTGTTTATCTCATAGTCCTTCTCATTCACACACAAACCCTAATTTCAATAACCACTATCCTATGAAAAAGAAAAACTATTAAAGCTAACTCAATAGACAATTACTGAATTTAGCACCTTGCTATCAAAAAGATGGAGATATGTTTTATTACTTAATGTCTGGGTCCAAGATTTGGACATTATGATCATCCAGAGTTTGGCTTTTAATGTTTCCTTTATAATATTGTAGTCTTTTTTTTAATTTTAGAATTGTATTTATTTTGAATTTTACAATTTTCCCCCCAATCTTGTTTCTCTCCCCCCACCCCCCCCACAGAAGACAGTTTGTTAGTCTTTACATCATTCCCATAGCATGCATTGATCTAAGTTGAATGAGATGAGAGAGAAATCATATCCTTAAGGGAGAAACATATAGTATGTTTAGAATTAGAATTACATAATAGATAACATTTTTTTTAATTAAAGGTCTTTGGTCTTTGTTCAAATTCCACAATTCTTTCTCAGGATACAGATGGCATTCTCTATTGCAGATATCCCCAAATTGTGCCTGATTGTTGGCCTGTTGGTATGAACAAATCCATTAAGGTTGATCTTATACTATTCTCATATTCCTGTTCATTCTGCATCAGTTCATAAAGAGCCATCAAATCTTTCTGTATTTATTTGAATTTCTTAGGGCACAATTATATTCCATTTTATTCATAGACTCCAGTTTACCTTGTCTGAATATTTTGGTGCATAGGAAGCTTATCTTTCTGTTTCTCATTGTTTCTTATGATATGATAATATTTCATTATTTTCATGCTCCAGGTCCCTTTGACATCAAATTGATGAAGATTGACAATTACTGATTCATAGTTAGTTCATACTACATTCAAGCTACCATCCTGGAGCATAAACCTTACAAGGTTCCCCTGCAGAAAGATTAAAGGGGCATAGAGAGAAGACTACAGAAAAACAGGAATGGAAAGACTGCAGAGAGAAACAGACAATCCCCTGAAGGTTGGGGGTGGGGGGAAGGAGCCTACATATGCATCCAGGCACAAAGTGTCTTAAAGAGCCAGTGGTATTTGAAGAGAACCACTCAGGATTTCCTGGATGAGGTTATGGATGCAGAAAAGAGTTTCTGGGTCTAGTTGGAAGTGGAAGATTTGCAAGGGTTCAGAGTCATGATGTAGTTGAATATACCTGGACCTCAAACCTCTCTAGTACTGGGTAAATTATCTGGACTACCTAGTCAAGGAGTGGGATTGGGAGAGCAATTCCCCATCAATCCTAAGTGGGTTTTTTTCCCTGTTAGGGAAAAAAAAACTACCAAAAGTAGTGTTGTAAATCTGGAGGATAACATAGAACATAGATTCCTTTTTTTCTTTACCATTTTTATTTGTTATGAACATATTTCTAGGACAGAAAATGAGGACTGCATATAAAATCAGGTATTTCTATTATATATGAGTTGCTTTCTAAAATTATATTTTGAATTTAACTTGATAGTTCATTCCCTGCTTGTCTTTGTTCCCTTCTGAATTTACTTCTGCTCTCTTCTGTTTATTTTAAAATGAGTCACTGACATTCATTTTCCTTATTTTTGTGTGTGTCACTATCACTGAATCCTTCCTTCCCTCCCTTAATGTTTCTTCCTCCTTCCCCTAAATAATCAAAGCCCTCCATTGTAACAAATAAACATAGTTGCATTAAACAAATCCACACATTGGCCGGGTCTGAAAATGTTTTATTTGGGGCTTTTGGCTTCTTCTCTGTCTCTCTGATGCCTAGTGTTTCAATGATGCTTGTCAATTGACTGCTTCTGCATTTTAGTCTCTTACCAGTGAATTAAGCTATTTGAAATTCATTTGTTAAAACTGTTAAGTTTGGTTTTGTCCCAATAGAGCTTGTTAAAATATTCCCCACCCACATCCCCATTATCACCCTAGAATACTGTACTGTTTTGCTTCTAATAGTCTGAACTTGCTTCTTACATTCCCACTCAACTGTCCACATCAGCTACAAAGCTTATCTCACAGTGTAGCAGTCCAAATGTTCATTGAAACCTGGAAGTTCATTCTATTCCTGTAACTCATTTCTTTGATAGTTTGGTTCCTCCCCAAACCTTCATTTTAAGGAAGAGCCTTAGTCAATCTTGGCTTCATTCAACTTTGGGTTCTTTTTTCTAATTTTTTCCAAGGCAATGGGGTCAAATATCATGCCAGCTAAGTAAGTATTAAGTGTCTGAGATGAAATTTGAAATCAAGTCCTCCTGACTCCAGGGCTGATGCTCTATCCACTGTGCCACTTAGCTGTCCCTTTATTTTATTTTATTTTTTTTGGTCAGATTGTTCCCTTCTCAAAGGATTCTTTAAATACTTAGATGTTACATTTTCAACCCTTATATCAGGTGAAACTTTGCATTCTTATCTACTATAGTATATATATATATATATATATATATATATATATATATATATATATATATTACTTAAAGATTTTATTTATTCTGAGTTTTACAATTTTTCCCCTAATCTTACTTCCCTCCTCCCACCCCCCCCACAGAAGGCAATTTGCCAGTCTTTACATTGTTTCCATGGTATACATTGATCCAAATTGAATGTGATGAGAGAGAAATCATATCCTGAAGGAAGAAACATAAAGTATAAGAGATAGCAAGATCAGACAATAAGATATCAGTTTTTTTTCTAAGTTAAAGTTAATAGTCCTTGGTCTTTGTTCAAACTCCACATTTCTTTCTCTGGATACAGATGGCACTCTCCACTGCAGACAGCCCCAAATTGTCCCTAACTGTTGCATTGACAGAATGAGTGAGTCCATCAAGATTGTTAGGGTGTACAGTGTTTTTCTGGTTCTGTTCATCTTGTTCATGCAAATCCCTCCAGGCTTCCCTGAATTCCCATCCCTTCTGGTTTCTAATAGAACAATAGTATTCCATGACATAGATATACCACAGTTTGCTAAGCCATTCTCCAATTGAAGGACATTTACTTGATTTCCAATTCTTTGCCACCATAAACAGGGCTGCTATGAATATTTTTGTACAAGTGATGTTTTTATCCTTTTTCATAATCTCTTCAGGGTATAGACCAAGTAGTGGTATTGCTGGATCAAAGGGTATACACATCTTTGTTGCCCTTTGGGCGTAGTTCCAAATTGCTCTCCAGAAAGGTTGGATGAGTTCACAGCTCCACCAACAATGTAATAGTGTCCTTCAGATACTTTCAAGTTCTGTGATGTTGGGCAACAACCCTTCCAACAATGATCATTATCCTTTCTGGTCATATTGACCAATCTAAGAGGTGTGAGGTGGTACCTCAGAGAAGTTTAATTTGCATTTCCTCTAATAAGTAATGATTTAGAGCAATTTTTCATATGACTATGGATTGCTTTGATCTCACCATTGTCCAAGATGAAAGAGCTTTCAGAAAGTAAATGATGGCATTCAACTTCACTTTGATGGCTTTTTATTTGTTTGTTTGTATTAGAATCTTAGCAATAGTATCAACATTTTAAGTAATTTCTTACTACTGTGGCCCTCTGTCTAACTATTTTTTTTTTTGAGTGAAGAGTCACCCCCCACTTCTTACTCCATGGAAAGAAAAGCTACACAAACCTGTATTAGAGTGACACTAGGCATTAACTCAGTTTGATTTGTATACAGTTGAAAATGTGATTTCTAATAAAATATTCACTTTGGGTAAAATTCCATTACAACTGTCATGAAAGTTCCTTGAGTCATTTTAAAATGAGATTTTACTTGTATCACCCAGAATATATAACTATGATTCAAGCAGCAATAAACTCCAGGTCAGTGAATCTGGACTTGAATTCTAATTGTACCACTTCTATATGACATACTAAAATATAACTAATATGCCAAATATAAGTTTGACTTTCAGCAAGTGTTCAAACCTCTCTAGGCCTCTGTTTCTTCTGCTATAAAAGGAAAAGGGTAGATTAGATTAGGGTCCTAAACCTTTTCCATATCATGGTGACTGGTAAAACCTTTTCCATATCATGGTGACTCTTCCATATCTGCTGACTGGTAAAACCTATCGGCCCCTTCTCAGAATAATACTTTTAAATGGCATGAAATACATGGAAATGCAAAGAAAACCAGTTATAATGAAACAGTTATCTAAATTTAAGAAACCCAAATTCATGCAATATCAATTCACACAATTCCCTTGCAGACTCCAGGCCAGAGTCTCTGGAGTAGATAATCTCTAAAATTCTTTCCAGCTTTAAATCCAATGAAATATGATGAAATTTTAAAGGAAAATTTTGTGCTATCACATTCATCATCTTTCATCCTCTCAGCAATTCAACAAGATAGGGTAAGAATTTTCTTCATTTTTCAGGCTAGAAAATTGGAGGTCAGAGAAGTTTAAAGTGACAAAAACTAGTTATTGGTGGAGTTGGGATTTGATTGTCCCTAATTTCATTTTAGGTCTGCTTTAAAATGTACTCTAAAAAAGAACATTTGCTAGATTTTTTTTCTAGATTGTTGAAAAATGATTCTGGAACAAATGAAGTACAAAGGAACAGAAAGTTCTTGAAATTATAATGGTCAAAAATTTGCAGCTGACAGATTCTAAAAACTAAAACCAAGATTGTTAGATGAATTGTGTTCTATTTGGGTTGTGCTAAACCATTCTGAAATGAGAACTTGTATGAAGTTTGTTTAAGAAGTGAGAGAAGGTCCACAATTGCACCTGACCCTATGGAGTCCCATAGGAACCAATTTCATCTGGAAGACAAATTATTTATTCCAAAATTTTAGATGTTATGGGAGATTCTGAAGATTCAATAGAATAGCCAGAACCAAGCTCTAATTTACAGACTCTATCTGGGGGGGGTGTGTGTGTCAATTCTTTGCCCTTAAATTATGGCCAGTTGAAAACCAATTCCAAAGCTCATTGGATTGTCTTTTGTTGGTATAAAGTTTTTTGGTGGAGGTAGATCTCTTCTTAAGAAAATGTTTGGCTTATCTTTATAGAGTTGCTTGACTTATTTGTTTTGGTTTCTGAGTATGAGACACTGAAGGTTATCTATTCATCTTTGGCTTTAATACAGTACATATTTCTTATTTTGTCATTTTTTTCATAACTTTCTAACAGTGCTGTTAAAAAAGGAATGAACTCTGGAAAGCAATCTGGAAGTAAGCCCAGAAAGCTACCAAATTGTACATACCCTTTTCCCCAGATATAGCACTAAATACTTACACCTCCAAAAAACAAGAGGGAAAGGATCTATAAGTCTAAAACAAATTTCACAGTAGCAAAAAAATTGATACTAAAGCAGTATCTTTCTAATGGGAAATGGCTAAACAAGTTATGGTATATAAATATGATGAAATATCATTATACCATAAGAAATGATAAAATGGACAATTTTGGAGGAAAATAGGACAACCTCTAGGAAATGATACAGAACAGAGTGAGCTGAAATACAACAATGATATATTATTATACAATGATAAAGACAATACAGAGAAAAACTTGAAATATTTTAGAACTCCAATCATTGAAATGGCAAATCACAAGTCCTAAAGACTAAAGAGGAAATTCACCATTCAACTCTTTTTTTAAATTTATTTTTATTAAAGATATTATTTGAGTTTTACAATTTCCCCCTAATCTTGCTTCCCTCCCCCCACCCCCCACCCCCCATGGAAAGCACTCTGTCAGTCTTTATTTTGTTTCCATATTGTACCTTGATCCAAATTGGGTGTGATGAGAGAGAAATCATATCCTTAGAGAAGTCTAAGAAGTAACAAGATCAGACAATAAGATATCTATTTTTTTCTAAATTAAAGGGAATAGTCCTTGCACTTTGTTCAAACTTCACAGCTCCTTATCTGGATACAGATGGCACTCTCCTTTGAAGACAGCCCAAAATTGTTTCCGATTGTTGTACTGATGGAATGAGCAGGTCCTTCAAGGTTGATCATCACCCCCATGTTGCTGTTAGGGTGTACAGTGTTTTTCTGGTTCTGCTCATCTCACTCAGCATCAGTTCATGCAAATACCTCCAGGCTTCCCTGAAATTCCGTCCCTCCTGGTTTCTAATAGAACAATAGTGTTCCATGACATACATACACCACAGTTTGCTAAGCCATTCCCCAATTGAAGGACATTTACTTGATTTCCAATTCTTTGCCACCACAAACAGGGCTGCTATAAATATTTTTGTATCAGTAATGTTTTTACCCTTTTCATCATCTCTTCAGTGTATAGACCCACCAGTCAACTCTTTTTTTTTTATTTTTTTACCATTCAACTCTTAACACGATGATAAAAGAGATGTACATTTTCACATATGGTTAAAGAGGGAACTTATTTGGCTAAATGATTCAACTCTGTATTAAGAATTCTTATTTTTTAAAAAATAATCCTCAGGGCGGCTAGGTGGCATAGTGGATAAAGCATTGGCCCTGGAGTCAGGAGTACCTGGGTTCAAATCCAGTCTCAGACATTTAATAATTACCTAGCTGTGTGGCCTTGGGCAAGCCACTTAACCCCATTGCCTAGCAAAAACTTAAAAAAAAATAATCCTCAATGTGTGTATTGTTGGGGGAAGGGGAAAGGGATAGAGGGACAGAATAATAAAATTGTTTGCACATAAAAGTATTTTTTTAAAAGAGAGAGGCATTTTCTTTTTTTGGATTTACAGACTGAGTGACCATCTGTCAGAGATATTGTGTAGAGAGAGGATTACTTCATTGGGATGGGCAGTTGGATTAGGATATCCCTATGGTCTCTTCCAATTCTCAGATGCTATGAGTTAATGATTTTGTTTACTTAGGGATACAGAGAAAGATATTACTTGGATTGAAATGAGTGTGAACTGAGGTCACACAAAGATTCAAAGGCCATGATGAAAAGGGAAACCTGGACTCTTAGTTCTAGTATTTTGACCCTGTTAACCAAATATTCCTTTTAAGGGTGGGTTTAATAAGTACCAAGAAGAGAGAATATTTAAAAAAATTCAGCTCAATAAACCTTTAATTATTTAAGTATCTTAATTACTAATACCTTATAAGTGCAGATACAGAAGGGCACCTGGATGGTACAATGCATAGAGTACCAGACCTGGAGTCAGGAATCTGGCCCTCTGTCTGATACTCCAGGTTGGAGTCAGGAAAACCTGAGTTCAAATCTGACCTCAGATACTTTCAAGTTGTGTGATGTTGGGCAGTCACTTAATCCATTTGCCTCAGTTCCTCATCTGTAAAATGAATTGGAGAAGGAAATGGTAAACCACTCATATCTTTACCAAGAAAACCCCAAATAGGGTCATAGTGACTTGGACATGACTGAAATGATAGAAAAATAACAAAGATGCAGATATGGTGAACAGGGATTTGGAATCAGGCCTACTTCAGTTTGAATCTGACATTCATTAGCTTTGTGACATTGGGCAAGTTACTACTATGTGAGACTAAGGACTCTTTCTTTAGATCATAAGTCACAGTTGGTGATATACATGGAGGACTTTCCTGTATTTCCTAAATGATACCCATAGATCCCAGATGTCCTGAAGGATTGTGTGTATAATGCACTGTTAGCAATGGAGGTTATTAAAACAAAGGCACCAAGTCCTTTCCCTCCTTGTACTTGATAGTCAGTAGAGTGGCTGTCTCTAGAGCCACTTTAGAAATGAGAAGGGATGCAGGTACTATATTGAAGGATATATTGGCATAAAAAACAAAAAAAATGACTGAATTAGTAACTTCTCCAGCATATAATTCAGATTTACATTATATTATGGTTCTAGCAAAAGCAAACAATAGAGGAGGAGAGTTCCAAAGTTTGGATTCTTTAATTTTTCTATTATTATATAAGACAGTTAAAGGGCACAATCAGGACCCAAAACCTAGAAGATAGAATAATTCTGAAGGAAAAAGGAACAGAGTAAGCCAAGAAAGAGAGGTGGGGTAAGTGCAAGTTACAACTGTTTAGGGACAAGTCTTGGTTTGCAAGACAGCTCAGCCCTGTTTTTTCCATGACCTCTCACTCTTTGCAATGTGATGAAAACAAGTACTTCCCCACTCACCATTCCATCAGCTATTGTCATTTGTCTCCTCCCCTAAGAGAGAAAGAAAAATATTTCTCCTAATCAGATATGGCTTGGAGCAAAATTATTGGAAGCAGAGGTTGATGATAAGTCATAGCATCATGACAATACCAGAAATTATGCTTAGGAAGGTGAAATATGATATGGGATGACCCAAACTTCACTCTAGAGTCAGGAAGCAGGTGATTTTCAGTGCTTGGAGGCAGACAGTAGAGACTACCCAGTTCCTGCTTTGAAAACGTTTACCCAATAAGGAAAAAAGCATAAATGAATGTACAGCATAATCAATATCACTATTAAGTATCTATTAAATATTCCAGGGATGATCCTAAGTACTGGGGTATAAAGGCAAAAAATGAAATTGTCTTTCTCTTTAAGTAGCTTATAGTCTATGATATGGATGGTAGTAGTGATGTGGTGGTGGTGGTGGCATGAAGAAGGCATGGACCTAAAAAAATTAGATTTTTATATTTACATATGTTGTATGTATATCACATAAAAATATGACCTATGCATAATATTTTCTGCTTAGTAACTATCAAGTGGGATCAGGTAAGCTTTGAAGAAAGACAGTCTATGAGACAGAGATAATTTTTGCAAAGGTCTGTAGAGGGCAGTGGGGAAGGAGAGAGAAAAAAGCATTTGTATACAGGGGCAGCTACTGTAGTAAATGACTTTTTTAAAAACAAATATCTCACAACAATGCTAGAACGTAGGTGCTATCATGATCTCCATTTTAAAGTTGAGGAAACTGAGGCAAATAGAGATTAAATGATTTGCCCAGGGTCACACAGCTGTCTAAAGCAGAACTTGAACTCAGATCTTTTTGACTCCTGACTCAATCCTCTATCCACTGTGCCATTAGCAACCTTCCCAGAGAGAGGAAATAGGGAAAAGATTGGAGTTGCAGGCTAGAAGTTAATCAATTAAACAAAACCAGAGATGAACAAATTACCTGGGATAAAGTAAAAATTAGATTATCCATTTTTAGCATTTTTAATGGAAAACAATTTTTGACAGGACTGTCTTTATGTTGTAATCATTTGTTTTTATATGATTTGGCATTGAGTTCATAGAATTTTGACATTTATTTAATTCATCATCATGAAATCATATATCACTTTGAATATTAAGTATAATATTGAAGAGTAAATTTTCTGTGGGGTTTAAATCAGTTAGCTCCCTGGGACATTGAAGCATGTTTATCTCCATCCTCATGACACATTTCTTTTTTGTTTGTTTGGTTTGTTGTTGTTTGTTGTTGTTGTTGTTTTTTGTTTTTGTTTTTTGCTAGGCAATGGGGTTAAGTGGCTTGCCCAAGGCCACACAGCTAGGTAATTATTGTCTGAGGCTGGATTTGAACTCAGGTACTCCTGACTCCAGGGCCCATACTGTATCCACTGGGCCACCTAGTCGCCCCCTAAGACACATTTCTTAACCTTTTGTGAAGTGTAACATGGTGCAAGATTGAATTATAGTATCTCATATTTATTTGGAAATTTGTATAATTCTGAGAAATTTGCTTCTTTGTATATCAATATGTTTCTCAGAATTCATCATTCTCTCAATGAAAACAAAACTTTGAGAACTATTAGAAGTGAAAATATCCCCAAAACATTGGAGGAAGTTGTATTAGAGCATGATGAAGATACCCAGATTTTATAGTCTTACCAGGACTTCTGACAATTGTTTTGGTATGGTTTCAAATAAAAAAAAAGTTTCAAGAGTAAAAATTAACTTTTTTTTGCCTAATATTTATTACTCCAGAC
Organism: Macrotis lagotis; assembly: GCF_037893015.1. NCBI lineage: Eukaryota > Metazoa > Chordata > Mammalia > Peramelemorphia > Peramelidae > Macrotis > Macrotis lagotis. The sequence goes on along the minus strand of NC_133659.1, from coordinate 257,853,521 downwards.
TTTGTATTGCCTTGCCATGACAAGTATGTTTTATTTGTTGAACTGGTTAGCAACTTTTTTTTTTCTGGTCTCAAATAAACCTGACAGAGTCAACCAGTCAGTGAATTTATTAAAATCCTACTATGTTCCAGGCACTATGATAAGGATACAAATAAAGGCAAAAGACAATTCCTATTTTCTTACCCTATAGGGGAGATAACATGCAAAAAATAGGTTTTGGCAGATAAACTCTACAGAGGACTTTTTGAAATAACCAACAGAAGGAAGGCACTATAATTAAGAATGCTCTGGAAAGGCTTCTTGTAATAGAAGGTAGGATTTTAACTGGAATTTAAAGGAAGTGAGTAGGTAAAATGCCCCAAATCAAGAGGTAGTGATTTGCTTGAGGAAAAACAAGAGTCTGGGGACAATAAATCACAGAGTGTGCAATAGGTATAAAGTATAGAAAAACTGGAAAAAGTTGTACATGGTTGGAGCAGATTATAAAAGGATTTGAATATTTAATAGAGGATTTAAAATCTGATCCTAAAAGTGATAAAGAACTAGAGTTTACTGAGTGGGGCAGGGGATAACCATAGACTTACTTGCACTTTAGGGGAAGCTAGGGGGATGCAGTGGATAGAACACTGGATTTGGAGTCAGGACAACTGGAGTTCAAATTCAACCTCAGACACTTGCCACGTACTAGCTGTGTGACCTTGAGCAAGTCACTTAATCCTGATTGCCCCACATCCAGTGCTATCTCCAGTCATCCTGATTCATATCTGACCACTGAACCCAGATGACTCTGAGGAGAAGTGAGGCTGGTGTCTAATACAGCAACTCCTCACTCAAATCCAGTTCATGTACTTGCCATGGCATTGCATCCTTGAAGCCATGATCTTCAAGAATGAAAGACAATTATCATCACCAGTACTTTAAGAAAATCATTTTAGTTACTGGGGGGATAGACTGGAATGGGGACAGACTTGAGAAGGTAGATTCACCAGTAGGCTATTGTAAAAGTTCTGGTGAGAGTGAGCCCCAGGGTGGTGGCAGACAGGGCAAAGGGAAAGAGGAGAGAAAGGGGCAGATATGAGAAATATTATGAAGGTAGAAGAATTGAAACAATTCTTCCAGTTGCCAGATCCCTCTGCAAGTCTTTGGTTTTTTTGGTTTTTATTTTTGTTTTGGGGGATTAATTAGGCTGATTTGGAGCAATACTCTATTAGTTCTTGGTATTTGTGGGGTTTTTTGGTTTTGTTTTTTAATTTTCAGCCAAACTTTCTTTACTCTTCAGGTGGACTAATGCTATTTTACTATGAGCTTGAAGATGTTTCTAATCAGCAGCTGCTACAACATCTTTAAGAGTCATTGAAGAGTATCTTTTAGAGCTATAATATTTTCTTGAAGTAATATCCATTTTAAAAAATGCAGAATTAAATATACAAAGAGCATGGCACAACATCCAATATTTAACTGACAGAAAACTAGCTAAATATTAGGAATTCACTCAATCCAGTTATTTCAGTCAGATATTTGGAAGCAGTCTAATATCAATAGAAGCATATACATGATTATGATGATTATTGCTATCACAAAATGTATCCACTAGGCCACCTAGCTACCCAATAGCAAATGTAGATATAGTGCTGGGCCTGGAGTTATAAAAGACCTGAAATCAAATCCAACTCACTTAATAACTCTGGGTCCCTATGCAAAGTCACTTAACCTTGTTCGCCTCAATTTTGTCATCAGTAAAATGAGCTGGAGAAGTAATGGCAAACCACTTCAATATCTTGGCCAAGAAAATCTCAAAATGGGTTCAACAAAGAATTTGAAATGACTAATAATGATATGATTTTCTCCTGAGATTCTTGAATGCAGAATCATCAGTGTGATTTAATTTCACACTAATTCAGCTCCTTTCTGTCCTCTGGCTTCATAATTAGTCATTGATTTCTATACCTTGGGTTTTGATTTTTTAGTATTTAAACTAGAATGATGATGTCCTTGGCACTCCTTAGAGGTGGAGTTTCCTGCCAGAGAAATAAAGTGATTACAAAATTATCCTGAGTCACAGCTTAAGTAAATAGTGTTTGAGGGAAGGTGTTTTTTGTTAGTGGATGGTGGTAACTTTAGCTGGGAAGGTTTCAAATTGAAGTCTGCAAAAGAACCTTTTTGTCTTATCTTTTGGACAAGCAACCCCACCTAGGAACCATTCAAATCAACAAACATCTAATTAAAAGACAAAAAAATAAAAAAAATAAAAGCAGACAAGTAAAAAAAAAATCCATCAATAATAATAACACTGGAATAGTCTCTGGCCTCAGAAAATTTACAGTGAAGATTGAGTCCAATAGGTTTTAGTGATCTGCCCAGAGTCATACAGCTAGTAAGTGTCTGAGGCCACATTTGAACTGACTCCTGACTCCTGACTCCTGGCCCAATGCTGGGAAGCTAGGGGGTACAGTGGAGAGAGCACTGGCCTTGGAGTCAGGAGACAAGACCTTTAATCCAACCTCAGACACCTGACATTGATACCTACTAGCTTTGTGATCTTGGGCAAGTCACTTAACCCTGATTGCCTAGCATACACAACCTTCTCCAGGTCCCCTGATTTGTATTCGACCACTGGACCCAGATAGTTCTGATGAGAAAGTAAGGCTGATGACTTAGTACAGCATCCCCCTCACTCAAATCCAGTTTGCATGCTTGTCATGGCATCATGTCCCCTAATGTCATGGTCTTCTTTGCGAATGAAGAACAAATATCCCATCACCGAGGGGACTCTGCTTTTACACAAATAAATGTATTTTGTTCTCCAGAGCCTTAAAGTCCAAGCCCATATTGACTGCTCTGATCATGGCAGCTGACCCTCCAGTCTAATATATTTGGTTTATTGTGGTCCCATGGAGAGGTTACTCTAAGAAAATTTCTGAATATAGTTTTTGTCTGTCTAGATCTAAACAGATGCGGGTAATAGGCTCATCAATTCTTAAACAAGTATGCAACATAACAAATGCAATTCACAGAAGGTCATAAATACTACTGTTGCTGGTGATCCTCCCTGCTCTCCCCCCCCTTTTTTTCCTTCTTTTCCTTTCTATCTCTTTGTGTGCCTCTACTTCTCCATTTGTCTCTGTAGCCTTTATTCTAGGGTCCTCATTTCTATTCTGTGTTTTTCCCAGAAGGAAAACACATTTAACTGCCAAACAAACAACACCTTGACTTCCAGGGAGCATTTCTTTCATGAAGGCTTAGTCTGTGCAGAAAGATAATTCATTTTGGTACTGCTAGACAGATAGCCCCTAACCATTGAACCTGCATTATCTGAATTATTCTAACTCTGGAGTGCAAAGTCTAAGTCCATTGTTCTTCATTAACCCAGCTTTATTTAAGAGTGCTATTTATGTGTCTTCCAGCACAGAGTAAGGGTGGAGTAGGAGGAAGTGTGCAACCTTCTTCTTCCAAGAGGCATACCACTTAGGAAATTCCCCTTGAGAGGAGGCCAGATTTCCAACTTCTTGAATTTGACTGCTTCAGGGAAACTCCCCATTCTTTGACTAGAAGATTAGATTATTAGATTTTTTTTAACTTTGGGCTCCTAGAGGGGGAAACTCAGAAAATCCCCAGAAAACTGGGATTCAGGAACTTGAATTGTTCAGGAACTCTCATTTGGTCCACCTCTGCCACGTGCTTTTCAAAGTTGACATTAAATAGTCCTGTGAAGTGGGAGAACCTTCTCTTCCTTAAACTACTATACTTTACTCTTAGCATAGCTCCAGAAGAAAGGTGAAAAAGGAAGAAGGTGAAAGAGCCAGGAAGATGAGATAATTTCCTTTTATGTCATTGCAAATAAGTGGCTTCTTCCAAAATAATCCATCCATTTAACCAGTTTGTCTTAGGAGCAGACCCCATCAGTGAAAGTTAACCTTTGGAGACATCCAATAAGCAGATCCAAAGCAAGGAATTCATATTGGGACAAACTCAGCCACTTAGACATATTCAACTATTCTTGTTCCTTTCAATAAGGTGCCAATGGACTTATTTACATTCTCTTGGATTTATTTTGGAATTATTCTTTGGATTTATTCAATTCCAAAAGCAAATCTGTTATTGTTTAGATGTATCTGACTCTTTGTAAGCCCTTTTGGGGTCTTCTTGACAAATATGCTAAGAGTGGTTTTCCATTTCCTTTCACAGCTTATTTTAAAGATCAGAGAACTAAGGCAAACAGTGTTATATAGGTCTTCCATTCCAAGCCTGGAACTCTATCTGCTATGCCACCTAGCTGCCCCAATTTATCTTGGAATTCTTTAAATCCCTATTGATTCTTTATTATAAGAAAAGATTTCTTTCTCTTTCTTCAGTTAGCTGATGCAAACTGGTAAGCTAGGGGGTACAGTGGAGAGAGCACTGGCCTTGGAGTCAGAGCAAAACTTTTAATCCAAGCTCAGACACCTGACATTGATCTTCTATATAATGATATAAAGATATTATGTCTATGTCTTTTTCAAGAGTCCTTTTTGAATGGCCCTTCCTTGCTCAGGGCCCAAGGGTGGTACTAAACTTGTTCTTCTTTCCCCTCCCTTGCCCCAGAGAAGTAGATATGAAGCAGGTTTTCCTTAGAAAGGATACCAATCCCCTTTCATCATTCTGGCTGCTTCACAACACAGTTAAAAATCAACCATTTGAAAAACAAAATTGCAAAAAGTGGGAGGGGTGAGTCAGTAAGCTCTTTTAAGAATTGCCTAGATGGCCCACAGGCTGACTTAGGATTTAGCATTTTTAATATAGAAGCAATTTCTTAGAGGGGATTATTGCTCTTCTTCTCTCTCTCTCTTTTTGCCTGTTATTCTTGGGACCCAGTATGAAGCTCTGTGAAGAAGAGAGAAACAAGGAAGTCATTAGTTGGCACTACATCTGACTGCAACTGCTATTTGGTCTCATTTGTTATCTTTTATCCTTAATCATTAATATTCTTGTACCCTATGATGTTGCTAGGAATTGTTATAATTACTACTATTACGGTAGTGGCACATACTTTGCTGGAACCAAAACTTAGGATCTCTCAAGTCTAATTCAATATTAATTTTAAAAAACAATTAACGGGAAAATAAATACAAAATCATTTCATTGGGCTTGAAGATAAGGAGCATTAACAATTTTGGTAATAAGGAAAATCATCTTTCATATAGGGGGTAGAACTTGAATTAAACCATGGAGGGAGTTAGGGGTCCCCAGAGGTGAGAGAGTACACAAAAATTCAGAGAGAGATGACAACAGGATAAGATCAGGGAATAATTAAGAATTCAATTTGACTGAATCATACAGTCTGTTATGAATAATGTGAAATGATGATGGATCATGGGATCACAGATTTAGAGTTAGAAAGGGCTGCTTTTTTAGGTTACTTAATCCAATCCCCTCATTTTGTAGATTAGGACACTAAGGCTCTGGGCAATTTACCCAAGAGCAAGTAAATTTAAGAGGAGGGAAATTTTGTACAAATAAACTGTTCAGTGGAAGGATCTGAACCCAGGTCTGACTTTAAGTGGCTCATCATGGTATGTTGAAAAAGTGTCCATGGGAAGGTGTATTGGAACCAGATTATGAAGAGCCTTATATGTTAGGGACTGTTATCTGTGGGAGTGCTGTGAGCCTTTATTACCTGGTGTCCTTGAGCACTAGAGCCTTGTTTAACTAAGTGCCATAGGAGTGGGAGTGGACCAGGGACTGGAGAGGATATTTAAGTACTTGTATTTTGGGAAATAAATGGAGATCTTGATGTACAGGGAGAACTTGTCTCTCTTGTCTCCCACCCCTTCAATGTTCGCCAGGGTAAAGGTTTAAGGGAGTCCAGAAAGGGACTCAACACTTACATGCCAAATTAAGAATTGTTTCTTATGACCCAGGAACTGTCTAGGGTTCTCTTAGGCTCAAAAAGACTAGCTTTAATTCTTCAGGCTTGATTTCAAAGATTAAGATTCTCTCATGCCCCTCACCCAGAGTTGCCCTTGAACCAGGAGCACCCAGGTCCGAATCTAGCCTCAGACACCCAAAGATCACCCTGCTATGCGGCCCCAGGCAGGCAACCCAGCCCCATTTGCTCTGCACCCCCCAAAAAAATAATAATAATAATAAAAAATGTGCTTCAGTCTGTGTTCCAACACCACCAGCTCTGTCAGGAGTGGATCACACTCTTTATGATAAGTCCATCACAAAAGTTACTTCCTTATTTTTCCACTGTTGCCATTACTGATCGCAACTCTCTCCTTTCGTATTTCTCCACTACCATGTACTATATTTTCTCTCTCCTTTCACTCTGACTGTTGTGTAGGGTAGCTGAGTGGCACAGCAGACAGATCCCTGGTCCTGGGGCCAAGAGACCCCGAGCCCCCCTACCACCCCTTAGGCCCAGCATTCACCTGGCCCTATGGTCCCAGACAGGCCATCCAATCCTAGCCCCTTGCAAGAAATAAAAAGGAAAATGTGTTATATCTGACCACTCTCCTGCCATGGTACATCCTCCTTCATTCACATCTCATCTCTTCCCCCTGTCCCCCCTCTCTCCTTCTTACTCCAGATGTCTATACCCCATTGAGTACATATGCTGTTTCCTCTCCTAGCCACCTCTGATGAGAGCGAAGATTCCCTCATTCACCCTTGCCTTCCCCCCCTTCCATATCATTGCAATAGCTCATTGTAATAAAGAAAAATATTATTATATGAAATATCTTGGCCTATTTCCCCCTCTCCTTTTTTTTTCTCCCATTACATTTCTCTTTTTTCTATTGACTCCATTTTTACACCATATTTTATCTTCAAATTCAACTTTCTCCTGTGTTTCAACTATAAAAGCTCCTTCTACTTGCTCTATTAACTGAGAAGGTTCATATGAGTATTATCAGTGTCATTTTTCTATACAGGAATATATGCAGTTCATCATCATTAAGTCCCTCATATTTTCCCCTTCTCCTCCAATCTCTATGTTCACCTGAGTCCTGTATTTGAAGATCAAACCTTCTGTTCAGCTCTGGTCATTCCAACAGGAACATGTGAAATTCCCCTGGTTCATTGAAAGTCCATCTTTTTCCCTGGAAGAGGTCATTCATTTTTGCTGGGTAGTTGATTCTCAGTTGCATTCTAAGCTCTTTTGCCTTCTGGTATATTATATTCCAAGCCCTACGAACTTTTAATGTAGTTTCTGCTAAGTACTGTGAGATCCTGATTGCAGCTGCACGCTATTTGAATTGTGTCCTTCTGGCTGCTTGTAATATTTTTTCTTTGACTTGGGAGTTCTGGAACTTGGCTATAATATTCCTGGGGGTTAGTTTTTTGGGATCTCTTTCTCGGGGGGGATCGTTGGATTCTTTCTATTTCTCTTTTGCCCTCTGCTTCTAGAATATCAGGGCAATTTTCTTGTAATAATTCTTTGAAGATGATGTCAAGGCTCTTTTCCTGATCATGAGTTTCAGGCATTCCAATAATTTTTAAATTATCTTTTCTAAATTTGTTTTCTATATCAGTTGTTTTTTCAATGAGAGTTTCACATTTTCTTCTAATTTTTCATTCTTTTGGTTTTGAAGTATTGAGTCCTGATTTCTCATAAATTCAGCAATCTTCCTGAGTTCTATTCTTTGTCTGAAGGATTTGTTTTCCTCAGAGAGCTTTCTTATCTCTTTTTCCATCTGGCAATTTTGATTTTTAAAGCATTCTTCTCCTCAATAACTTTTTGAATTGTTTTATCCATTTGACCTAAGCTGGTTTTTAACATGCTATTTTCTTCAGCATTTTTTTGGATTTCCTTGGCTAACCTGCTGACTTCATTTTCATGTTTTTCCTGCATCTCTCTCATTTCTTTTCCCAGTTTTTCTTCTAACTCCCTCATTTGATTTTCAAATTCTTTTTTGAGCTCTGTCATAGCCTGAGCCCAATTTCTGTTTTTCTTGGAGTCTTTAGATGCAGGAGCTTGTACTTCTCATCTTCAGACTGAGTGTTTTGCTCCTTCTTGGGCTCACAGGCAAAATATTTATCAATGGTGTTTCTCTTTTTTCTCTGCTTGCTCATTTTCCCAGCCTAAGTCTGGTTTTGGGGTGCTTCTTGAGCTTTGGGGACATTCCCACAAGGGTCTCAGTGTGTGAGGCTCTGTCCTCCCTTCTGGTCTGTGAATGACCATAAGCACCCCCCTCTGCCACGGGGCTGAGGTGGGGGGGCCCTGCTGTTCTGTGGGGGGGCCTAGACTGCAATCAGGATCTGAATGTGGTCAGAACCCCAGAGTCCTGTTCCAGGGACAGAGGACAGAGCTGTGCAGTCTCTCTCTCTTCACTCCCCTCCCTCAGCTCAATGGGCTCATGCCCTGGGGGCTCCTGCTTACCAGCTCTGCCTGCTTCTGTTTCCTGGATCTGGGCTGCTGCTTGCTGTAGGCCCTGAGGGCTGGGCTTCATGTGCTCACTCTGGCAGAGGTCCCCCAGCTGTTCCCCCAGGTTGTGCTCGTTGCTCCCCGGGGTGTAACTCAGGAAACTCCCCCGCTGCTGTCAGCTGTGGCTCCCAGTGCCCTGGGGATGCCTCCGGGAGGCTGGAGTTCTTTCGCTCTGGCAGGCCACCCCTCTGGTGGGCCACCCCTTCAACCCTGGGGAGCAGAGCCTTTCTGCTCTTTTCCAGGTTACCTTGAGTAGGAGAACTGCCTCACTGGGTCCCTCTGTGAGTTCTGTCTCTCAAAAATTTAGTTAGAGTCCTTAGTTTATAAGTTTTATGAGAGCGCACCTAAGAGACTTTCCTCTCTTGTCACCATCTTGGCTCCGCCCCCCTCCCTTAATCACTCTTAATGACACCAAGGTTTTGAGAGGTTTCTTTCTATTAAAATGTAAACATTTTATTCTTGTATATTACTTTCCAATGTATTTGGGGACTATCTTCAGTCATCCTGATCTATATCTGGCCACTGGAGGCAGATGGTTCTGGAGGAGAAAATGAGGCTGTTGACTTTGCATAGGCCTTGCTCACTTAAATCCAATTCACTTGCAAGTCATGGTGTTACCTTCTTAACATCATAATCCACTTCCAGAAAAAGAGACAAACAGCAATCACCAATGTATTTACATTTTTTTCCAGAGTTGATATCAAGTACTGGTCTTTTCATTGGAAACACTTGGAAATTCTCTAATTCATTTCCTTCCCTATAAGATTATAATCAATTTTTTTCTGGGTAAATTATTCCATCATAAGCCTTTATCTTTTGCCTTTTAAAAAATTATATTCTAAGTTCTCCTGTTCTTTTTAGTAGTGGTTGTTAAGTCTTATATGATTCTGACTGTGACTTGGTATTTTAAACTCTATTTCTAACAGCTTATTGTATTATTTCTTCTATCTGGAAGGTCTAGATTTTGACTCTGATACTTCTGGTTCTTCTCATTTTATTTTTTTAGGAAGTGATCAGTAGATACTTTCCTTTTCAACTTTGTTCTCTGGGTACAGGCAACTTTATGATTTCTTAAAATATAGTTTTCAAACTTTTGGGTGAAGACTTGTGGTTTTCAAGCAGTCTAATGCTTCTTAGATTTTCTCTCTTGACCTGTTTTCCAGGTCAGTTGATTTTGATCAAAGATATTTTACATTTTCTTTTATTTTTTAGTCCTTTGATTTTTGTTCTCATATGTCTTGTCTCATGGCCATTGATTTCTGCTTGGCTGTTTATAATTTTCAGGAAGTTTCTGCACCATTTGTTCTAAGTTGTTTATTTTACTTCTGAGCACCACTTATTCTTCTAGTCTATTCTACTTCTAACACTCCCATATTTTTCTAATTAATACTTCTGCATTTTTTCATTTCATTTATAATATCATTTTTAAACTTTTGCCTCCTATCTTTCATGAATTGTCCATTTGACTGAGCTGTGTTTTTGCTAAAGGTTCTCCCTATACATATTGTAGTTATTCTCTGGTTTTGTCTTGAGGTATCCCTGGAGACATACGGTTTCTCGCTGCTTTTCTTTTATGTACTCATTTTTGGTCTTATTTTCAGTAATATGACTGTGTGTCAGTGTTGGATTCTATATACTTCTGAATGTTGGGACTCTGCTTAGTCCTTATCTGTATTATCTAAGATCCTGCCCCTGTTTTCTCTAGTTATTGAGTTTTATGTTCTTCATTGACCTTAGTGTTGGCTCAGGCCTGCTAACCTTCTGTGCCCTAAGCAGTCTGATCTATGGTATGATAAGATTGCTACCCTCCCAATCTGAATTTTCCAGGCTCCCAGTGCTGGTTTAGCATCTAGGCAACAGCTTCAGGCTCAGCCTTGGCTGAAGCTCTAGCAAAGAAATATTGACTTCCACTATTGTTAATGTGCTGAAAGTCTATGTTAGTTCAGAGTGATGGAAGACTTGCCTCTGTTCCACTTCCCAATCACTCCACAGCTGCACTTCCCAGCTGGGGTCTGTGTACTAGAGTAATACTTTGCAGATTTGCTCCTTGCACATGCTCCTTGCCCTGACAGACCTAGATGCAGGCCTAAACCCCAAGCTACATGCTCTAAGATTTCTACATGCAAACACTTGGGTTCTGACCCAAGAGTCTGCTCTTTGAACTTCCTGTATAAAGGATGAGATAGTGCCTGGTCCTCTTTAGTCTGATTTCTGCATGTGGTGGCTATGTCTGAGTCCTACTGTCTGTAGAACTACCTTACTTTCAGCTGTTTCCTATTGTTATGACTCAGGTTTTGGCTTCACTTCCTTCTTCTTTTCCTTCTTGCACAAATCCTGAACAAAGAGCTTACATCATTCTTTACTATAGTCCTGATAAGCCCCAACTGGATTTGCTGATTGGTTCATAGGGATCCTTCTTCAAGACCCCAGGTGCTTTGATGATTAGGTGCTGACTGGGCAACCAGCCTGGGTGATGGTCCTGAGTAGTAGGTCTGTCTCCTGCCTGGGCACTGCCATTTCTGCCTCACCTGGCTTGTTTTTGCTTAGAATTTCCACTGGCTTCTGGATCCCTCTTCATATTGTCCTGGACCACTTTTTCTTTTCTTTTCTTTTTATTTATCATTATTATTTCTGGTACATTTTTAAGAATCTTACTAAAATATGGAAAATTTCAGTCCCTAAAGACTCCATCACATTGCCATCTTTACCAAAAGTTCTCCCCTGACAAATCTTGACTAGGACATATTTTTAAAATTTTTTTTAATTTTGTTTTTGCAAGGCAATGGGGTTAAGTGACTTGTTCAAGGTCAGACATTTAAGTAATTATTAAGTGTCTGAGACTGGATTTGAACTCAGGACCTCCTGACTCCAGGGCTGGTGCCCTGACCAGGGCATATTTTATCAGGGATGGGAAACAATACTAGTCAACCACTAATTAATTGAATATTTGATACCTTTAAGGGAAGACTAATGTGAACTCAACTACTTATAACACATGACATAAAAACTAGGGAAGGAGTGAAAGCTATTTGTGATGTCTTCAGGCTATCAAAGGAAAGTGCAACTGAAAATATGAGAGTTCTAATACCCAGAACACCAGTAGGATAGGTGAACCTTGCTTCCTTAAACTAATCCTCTGTCTCAGTTGTCTGTAGATAACTGGCAGCAAGAGAAGATTGATGAAGGATTGAGACAGCTAAGTCAAGAAACAAAGAAACAAAATTGCAGATATCACATTCCTTTCTATAGAAGGCATTTTACTTTTGAGACAATGGCATCATGGAATACTGAACTAAATTATAAAATGATCCCAATATAGTTCTAGGAAGTATTTGGTACTATGCAATACATTTCATTCTATGAATACAAAAGCATTATATGATGACTTTGGATACTTGAGACAAGAAAGAATATTAAATCAAATAACAAATACATTTGGTCCTGCATAGCAGTAAAAGTCACTAAGAAGTGTGAGATGAACTCAAAGGTTCCAAGAAAAATGGTACTAAATCATGAAACATATTTGGAGACTCTAAGCACTAACTACCATTTGGAACTTGTCTGCACTATCTGTAGAAAAAGATTGTAAAAACATAAATCATACATTAGTGATGACTGATCATTTCACCAGTCATGCCAGGCTTACCCAACCAGGAACCAGAAAGTTTCTATGGCTACTTGTGTTGTGAGTAAAATATTTGTCAATTCCAGTATCTAGTCCTAAGATGGAGACTTAGAGAATAAGTTGCCCAAGGAAGTATTAGCTTTGAATGGAATTAAGAAATGAAGAACACCACCTTGCAGTCCCTAAAGGGGAGTTTTATTATTACAATGACATGTTAGCTGCCCTAAGACATGAACAAAAGTCTTAGGAGAATCAAAATGTTGCATTTCTAGTACATGGGTACACTAGGAATGACACAGACTATCCATTAAACTTGTTGGTATTTGGGTGATAACTACTTCTGTACCAACCTATTGACTTACTCTTTGGTGTCAGTAGAGAGAGAGAACTTTGAGGGAGAAATTGAAGAAAGTTTACCAACTACCTATTATATCAGACCAGAGGAGTTTTGACAGAAACAAAACAATATAGTCATTAGTTGATGATAATCCAATGTACTGCTGCAGCTCTTTATAAGAACAATAGAGAGGTCATAGGTTTTTCTATAGAATGTATTCAAGATATAAAATAAAACCTCTTAAGACTTATCAAAATGGATGACAATTAGCTACTTCTGGTGATTTGTGTAGGTACAAATTATATTGCCAGAAAACATCTAAAAAGGATTGCTGATTTTTAAAATTCTTGCCAAGAAACCTATGATTATATGGGCACAGGTTGTGTTTTCCTCACTGCTGTTCATTAAAGGCAAGGAATACAGAAGAGAAAAATTATTTTCTGAAATGACCAGTTAGCCAAGAAGGTGGTATCTGAAAATGGGATTTGGAATAGAGAGATGACAGATTCCTAGTTAGAAATAGAGTACACCTGACAGAAGCTGTTGCATATATTCCCCAAGCTTTATACCATAGAGAATCATTACAATGAAGTAAGAAAAAGTTACATTTGTTTTGTTTTTTAGGTTTTTGTAGGGTAAATGGGGTTAAGTGGCTTGCCCAAGGCCACACAGCTAGGTAATTATTATCAAGTGTCTGAGACCAGATTTGAACCCAGGTACTCCTGACTTCAGGGCCGGTGCTTTATCCACTGTGCCACCTAGTCGCCCCTTACATTTGTTTTTCAAGGGCACAAAATCCTTGAAAGAAATTAGTAGTAAAACTCCTAAGCCTCAAACATCTGTACACAGAGTTTACACAGAAAAACAGAAGTAAGCAGAGATCTTAATGACAACAAACTTGACCTTAAATGTGTCACTGAGATTTGGTGGGCTGGGAACTCTGACTCTAATTGGTTATGTTTTGTTCACAAGAAAGAGACAGAGACTTGTGGATTATCTATCTTTGTTGCCCCCAAAGCCTGCATACTTTAATCACAAATGTGCATTGTATAAAATGAGGAGAGGTCCTTAATACAATGATGACTTTAAAGGGAACACTATCAATAAGATATGTTATTGAGTTGCTGACTCAGGTATGGTATTGCGTCTGGTGGCAATATTTCCACATTTCTACACCTGAGACCCTCTATCATATAAGCAAGCATTTTCCATATGATTGAACCAGGTTTGGAATGTGGTCTACAACCACGAACACTTTCTTTTTACAGGACCTATTCCTTTAAGTCATGGCATATTAACTGAGCCATTGTATACAAATCATTTGGCAGTCTCGATTTCTTCCTACTCAGTATACATAGATCAATAAGACAGCTGCCTTCAATTGCATATAAAGAAATGTTTAGAAACTGAAGACTAAAGTGGGGTAGAATTATAAAAACACCAGTTTGTGTATGATGTAGTTGTTTTTTAAAAGTCAAAAGTGACAATGAAATTAATGACTGTACAGCCAGTCAGATTCATTAAGCTTTTCATTATATATTAATAAAGCATAAGCATATGAGAAAAATCCAGAAATCAGGGAAGGAAGAGGTCAGTGTAAGAACCAAGGGTTGGGGGCAGCTAGGTGACTCAGTGGATAAAATATCAGCCCTGGAGTCAGGAGGACCTGAGTTCAAATTTGACTTCAAACACTTAATTACCTAGCTGTGTGACCTTGGGAAAGTCACTTCACCCTATTGCCTGTCAAAAAGAAAAAGAAAAAGGGGCAGCTAGGTGGTGCAGTGAATTGAGCACCTGGAGTCAGGAAGTCCTGAGTTCAAATTCAGTCTCAGACACTAATTACCTAGCTGTGTGTCACTTAACCCTTGCAAAGCCTTGCAAAAACCTAAAAAAAAAAAAGAAAAGAAAAAAGACAAGAAAGAAACTAGAGTCCTACCAAGAAATTCTATCCCACCCAAAAATGCAGCCTGGGGAAGAGTCTGGTTCTGGCATAAATATGAGATAAGTAAAATGAACAAGAGTCTGACTACTACAGATCTAGAAAAACCCCAAAATCCAGACTAGAAGGAAAAAGAGGTTGATTATAATTATATTTAGAGACCAGGGAGAAAAAAATTGGATTTTCCATAAGTATTACATGAATACTTAGAAGGAATGAAGCAAGAGTTATAAAATGAAACAAAAATTCTGGAGGAAAGAATTAGGAGAATAAGTAGATTAGAATAGAAAAAGGATAAAACTTACTAAAGTAACAAACTCCTGAAAACTAGAATAGAAAAACAGAAATCAATGACTCGTTGAAACAGAAAGAAGTAGTAGAATAAAATACAAAGATTGAAAAATAGAAGAAAATATGAAATATCTAATATCAAAAATTGGCTTCAAAAACAAATCAAAAAGAAAAAATTTAAGAATTATTGAAACCCATGATTTTTTAAAGTAAGGTCATTATAATTAAAAAAAATTATAAATAAAAACATCCTAAACCTATAGAACCAGAGGGCAAAAAATAAGATAAAAAGAATTCACTGATTTCCAAGTTCCCCCCAAATTTAAGAATTTCAAGATAAAATCCAGAAAAAATACTATGCAAATATCTATAAAGAAATGAGTTTAAGTAACAAGGAACCACAATCAGAACCGTAGAAGGTCTTCTTTCTACCTAAAATAAGAGGAGTATGTGGAATGAGATATCACAGAAGACAAAAATTATGGTTTAACAACTAAGCATTACCATGATATGGTGAGTATGGGGAAGAAATATAGCTTTAGTGAAATAGAGGATTTTTAAGCTTTCTCATGAAATCACCTGAGCTGAATGCAAACTCTGATATATAAACACAAGAGTCAAAAGAACAATAGAAAGTTAAGTTTATTTGAATGTTTAGAAGAGTGTAGTGCCAGCATTCTAATAGGGAAAAAAGAAAAAACTTTCCCTTTTAGACCTTAAAAACTTCAAAGAGTATTGATGGAATTTAGAACCTGGAGTGTATTGGATCTGGTCTAAAAATTTAAGAGGGGAAAGAAAAGGGAAAATAAAAGAAATACTCTAAGGTAGAAAAGAGGAAGATCTGGAGGAACTCATGTTTCTCAACATTAGATTGTGTGAGAAGAAAAGTATATAATCACAGAAAAAGAGATAGGGGTATCAGCAGTAGATGAACTTCATTATCTGAAATGGACTAAAAACATATTGAGCATATATGCATGTATAGATCAAATTGAACAAGGAAATAAGTGGAGAATCAGAGGGTATTAAGAGAGAGGATAATACCAGGGAGAGAATAGTCTCAAGCAGAATAAACTTCCTGATTCTTAAAGGAGATTAAAAGGGAAAGAAAAGACCTTGGATTTAAGGGGAGGAGGGAGGGTGAAGTGCCTGGTCTCTTAAATATTTAAAGAGTTTTTCTCTTAAATAATTGTGAAATGACTGAGCAGTTGAAAAAAAAGTTTTATGAATGTAATTGAATAGTATTATGCCATAAGAAATTCCAAAAAAGTACTGTAGAGAATCCCATTTGTATGAACTATTAGGGTGAAGTGACCAGTGTCAGAATGGTTTAATATTAAAAACAAAGTGGTATTGTATAGCAAAACTTAAAAGATTTAAAATTTTGTTTGATAAAATGATCAACTATGTCTGCATAGGACCCATGATGAAGCATAATATTCTGATGGATTTTTGAATATGACCACTATATGGATTCATTTTGCTTGATTATGATACTTGTTGCAAGAGGGTTTTTTTTCTTTCTCTCATTTTCCCCATTGGATTGAGTGTGGAGATAAAGATTATAATACAGATGTCCCCTCAAAAAAAAAAGACTATTATAATATTTTCCTTCTTTTATTGTTACTATTTTTAAATTTTTCTTTATTTTTTCCAATTAGTTTCCAAGAGAGTTTTCAATACTAATTTTTGGTAAGATTTTGAGTTCCAAATTTTTCTCTTTCCCTCCTTCCCTTCCCTCTTCCCTCCCCTTGACAGTGAGTAATCTGATATAGGTTATACACGTACAACTCATAACATTTTCTTAAAACAAATAAAAGAAGAAAAAAGAAAAAAAAACAAATAGAAACTCAGGAGGCAGCACAGACAAGTAGGACAGTTTGGAGAATGTCTGGAATTTATTATATAGTTTTAAAAAATAAAGTGAAATGAAACTGAGATCCACAGTTTCACATACAATTCTCTTTTTGAATTGTATACATAGAAATGTTTTTCTTCTTTATGTTTAAAATTTTTAAAAATTTGAGGAGAGAGAGAATATGTTTCATCAGAGGGTTGGAGTCCTCTCACAGGAAAAGAGATGTCACCATTGAAAGCAGGAAGAGACTTCAAAAGGGAAAAATAAGGAAAAAGGGTATAGTCCATTCAAGGCACTGAAGACAAGGTAAACCATTCAAAGCACTGGGGATAAGGTAAACAAATATACTAAGAGTGAAGAGAGCAGGACAAGAACTAGAACAGGAAATGGTCTGTCACAAAGTCGTCAAGTATGGTTAGTATGTTAGGTGAAGAGATATTTAGGAAGGTTGGCAATGTAGGTTAGCTCTAGATTATAGAGCACATTGAATGACAAGATCAATGTTTAGACTATATTTGGTTGATCAAGGGAGGAGCTAAAGATTTTGAATGATCATAACAGGGGCAGCTAGGTGGTACAGTGGATAGAGCACCAGCCCTGGAGTCAGGAGTACCTGAGTTCAAATCCAACCTCAGACACTTAATAATTACCTAGCTGTGTGTCCCTGGGCAAGCCACTTAACCCCATTGTCTTGCAAAAATAATAAATAAATAAAAATAAAAAAGAATGATAGTAACAGCTCAGATTTCTGTCTTTTTAAACAATTTAATTTAATTCTACTTTATTTTTCCCCATCTCATGCAAAAACAAGTTTCAACACTCACTTTTAAAACCTTGAATTTCAAATTCTCTCCCTTCCTCCTACCCCAACAATCCCCCTCACAGAGAAAGCAAGTTATTTGATATAGGTTATTCATTCAAATAAACTTACCTTTCATGTAGTCATGAAAAAATTACCACAATAATCACGCATCCCCCTTCCCCCAAGAAAAAAGAAACCTTAAGAAAAATGCTGTAAAAAAAAAAGTATGCATCGATCTGTATTCAGACACCATCAGTTCTCTCTTTGGGGTGGATAGTATTTTTTTTTTTGCAAAACAATAGGGTAAAGTGACTTGCCCAAGTAAAGACAGCTAAATGATAAGTATCTGAGGTAGGATTTGAACTCAGGTCCTCCTGACTCCAGGGTTGGTGTTCTATCTATTACATCATCTAGCTGCCCCCAATAGTATTCTTTACCATAAGTCCTTCAGAGTTCTCTTGGTTCACAACATTGCTGAGAAAAGGTATGTCATTCACAGCTAACCATCCAACAACATCTCACATTTCTGGAGTGCTTTCCTATATACATAGCTTGTTTGTACATAGTTGTTTGGATATTTTTTCCCTTATTAAACTCATGTACTCCTTGAAAGCAGGGACCATTTTTTGCCTTTCTCTATATCCTCAGCTCTTAGCACCGTGCCTACTATGTAGAAGGTATTTAATAAATGTTTACTGACTGACTGACTCACCAGTGAGGAGATCAAAGTACTATATTAGGAAGATAGCTAAGGCAGCAGTAATTAGAGAGGACATAGAATGATAGCAGGGAAAAAGTACATAGCAACTATTGACATAATCTATATGGAGATAAGTTCTAGCCTGAATTAAACAGGTTGAAGTGGAAACAAAGAGTGGGAAGTCTATTGAGAAGACAGGATCAACACTTGGATAAAGGATAAAGTGGAAAGAAGATTCCAAGATAATTTTGAGAATCATAGCTGGGAAGATAATTAGAAATAGAGAAGATATGAGAAAGAGCAGAGGCAAATATTTGAGAGGAAAATCAGTATTTCAGTCTTGTACATATAGAGTTTGAGGTACCACCAATGTGTCCAGGTATGATTTATACAGAAATCAGTAATTACCAAGTATTGGAAGATACTCAAGGTGAAGATATATGTAAGTCAATCAGTATGCAAATATTAAGTTATTATTTTGGACCAGGCACTGTTCTAAGTCTCATATTCTTTCCCTCCCTTTAGGGAAATTGTTCTTAATATACAGAAATATAGGGTATTAGTGGCTAGGTGAGAATAGGAAAGACTGACTTGAGCTGAGGTCTGTGCAGTCACAAATGCTGGGCAGGAGCTTTGGAAGGGAGTAAGGATTTGAAGAGGGAATATATTCTAGGAACTGGGAAAAGTACTATTTAGGTTTGAGAAGTCTATGAGATCTACAAGGGAAAGAATGTAGAGAGAGGAGACTAGGGCCAAGGACATTTCCTCCTCTTAGAATTTACAAAGTAATTGTGAAGATAAGACAAACAAATAACAAAACACTAGGAAAGAGAGTTCTTTCAGAGTGGTACAAGACTATAAGTATAATAAGAATTTAGAGAAGGGAAAGAATACTTAACATTTGGGATAAAAGAACCATAGAACATTAGATTGATAAAGGGCTTTTCAAAGTTGTTCCTAGGTAATTCTGAATTCACTTTTAAAACATACCAGCCTCTGCCTATAGACAGGGGCAATACATTTCTTTTTTTTTTTTTAGTTTTATTTTATTTTTTCCCCAAGTTACATGCAAAATCAAGTTTCAGAATTCACTTCCAAAATCTTGAGTTTCAAATTCTCTCCCTTGCTCCCACGCCACGCCTCCTCATTGAGAAAGCAAGTTACTTGATATAGGTTAAAAATGTGTAGACATAAAAAAAATTACAACAGTTATGTTGTAAAAGTAAACATAATCACCCCCACTTTCCCCAAACAAAAGAGAAACCAGGAAAAATAAAGTGGAAAAAAAAGTATGCTTCAGTCTGTATTCAGATACCATCGGCTCTTTGGGTTGGATAATATCTTTATTATAAGTCCTTCAGAATTCTCTTAGGTCACAGTATTGCTGAGAAAAGATGGGTCATTCACAGCTGATAAGCCTGATACTTTGTGTACAATACATTCCCATTGTATCTGCTCATGTAAGTTGTTTACTGAGAGCATCCTGTTCATCATTTCCCATATCTGAACGGCATTTCATCTCAATCACATACCACAGTTTGTTCAACCATTGCCCAGCTGATGGGCATCCCTCAGTCTCCAGCTCCTCACCATCAGAAAAGAGCTGTTATAAATGACCCTATCCATATATGTTCTTTTCTTCCATAATATAGACCTAGCTGTGGCACTGCTAAGTCAAAGGGTAGACAAAAAAAATTTCATTTTTTTTAAGTTTTTTTTTATAAAGCAATGGGGTTAAGTGACTTGCCCAAGGTCACATAGCTAGGTAATTATTAAGTGACTGAGTCCAGCTTTGAACTCAGGTCCTTCTGACTTCAGGGCTGGTGCTCTATCCACTGTGCTACCTAGCTGCCCCAAAATATTTCATTTTAAACAAATATATCTAATATACATTTTGTAATCCTTAAGCTCTATCTCAAAGGTTACCTAGTCTAATGCGAATGAGAATATGGAGAGAGAATGAGAATTTTACATATAAGAAAACCTGGAGAAGTTAAGGGACATATCGAAGGTCTATGGGATCTAAAAATTATAAGTGACAAAATCAAATTCAGATTTGATTCCAAATCCAGTGCTCCCTTGCATCACAATTTGAAATATTCTATCTTTTAGGACAGAGGTAGAAAGGTATAGGTATGAAATGTTCCACAGATCACTGTGTGATATAGTTTTACTTACTAATTTTGTTACAAGAGAAGGCTTGAAGTTGTTGAAAATATGTACAGTATGAAGATTGAGTTTTGCCCTTTTAAAATAAGAACACAAATGACTGGAAATTCACCTATTTAGGTTAAATTAGAAAACGTGAACTTACTATTTTTAGATTTAGATTTTTTTTTTTTTGCAAGGCAATGAGGTTAAATGGCTTCCTGACTCCAGGGCCAGTGCTCTATCCACTGCACCACCTAGCCACCCATGAACTTACTTTTTAAAACAATTTTTTTTGTTTTAGTTTTTCCCTCTTTAGTTCTGATTCTTCTTTTACTACAAGACTAATATGGAAATGTATATGTTAAACATGATTATTTATACATAACATATCATATTACTTGTTATCATGAGTAGGGAGGTGAGGGAGGTAGAAAAATATGGAACTCAAAAGCTTATAAAAAGATGAATGTTGAAAACTATCTTTCCATGTATTTGAAAAAATAAAATAACATTAAATAAAAGAAGAGGTGAACTCAGTTTTTAGAGAGCCTTTATTAACAAATTATCATTTGTATAGGTGAAGTTTAAAAAAAAAAAGCTAGCCTTCCAGTCTCCCTAGATCGCATCAAAATAAGACCTTCCCCCAACATAGTGAAGATCTTTTAGCATAAATGAAAAACCTCAAGGCCTAGGAGTAAGGAGGGACCTATTCTGAAATTATATTATTGATAAATATCCTTCTGCCCTTGATGGACATGACTAGAAACACTTCTGGGAACTTCTTTGGTGGACAAGTAATGAAAGTTCCATCTACTAAAGACCCCACCTTCTGTCTCTGCCAATGTATAAATATGCTCCCATCAAAAGTCTTTTTTCAACCCAGTTCTACTGAGCTCCCTTTCATGCTTGATTGACTGGGGTCCTAGTGAACAAATAAACATATGCTACTATCCCTTGTGTCTCTTATTAAAGTCAAACTCTAGTTAACCTTTTTCAGTATAAATAGAATACATATTAAGTAGGTTAGGTAAGTATATAGATGGATAGACATTTATTAGGCACTTACTATATGACCTAGTACTGTGTTGGGAACGCAAATAATCTAAAAGAAAGTCCAGAAGAAAACATATGGAAAGGATTCAGATTATATGATAAAGACAAAAGGTATCATTAAACTTTTTTTTGGTAAGGCAATGGGATTTGCCCAAGGTCATACAACTTAGTAATTATTAAGTGTCTGACATGACATTTGAACTCAGGTCCTTCTGACTCCAGAGCCAGTGCTCTGTCCACTGTACCACCTAGCTGCCTCTATCATTAAGCTTTAAAAAAAAAAAAAGGCAAAGTAAGTCAAGACATAATGAACTTGTAGGACTTCCTTGGTCAAAGATTTGGAATGAACATTGGATCCTTGAGATTCAGGGCAGAAATCTTTAGGGCACTGTAAGTCAAGGACTAAAAAAGTTGTGACTATCTGAAAGGACAGTCTGTCTTTTTTATCTTGTTGTGTGTCCTTTGTTCTCAAATAGGGTCAATGATACAAAGAAAAAGGAAAACTGAAGTCTTGTGAGAATGAGATGATATCATAAACTTCAACAAAGTCTTGATGCCAAAAAGGATATGGGGAGACCAGTGGAGCCTCAATAGTGGGAGGGTGTCCCTCTCAGGCTTCATGCTCAAGCAATGCAATTATGAAGCCACTGGTACAAGGAGAGGAAAATGATGTCACTCTATATTAGGACCATGTAACTGGGGATAAGTGCAAGTCAGGTAGAGCTGTGGGAAGACAGGCACAAGTCTGTGAATTCTATATCTCTGTCTTTTGCTTCTTTCCTCAAACCTTTTATTCTCTCTTTGGGGAATTTTTCTAATTCCTGTTCATTAATAAACTCTTTCCATTTTCTTCTCAAAGAAACTGGCTTATCCAATACCTTGTTATTACTGTAATGATTTGTATTTGTTTGAGTAGGGGTAAAATCCAGTCATTGTAGTCACTGTGCAATCTAGTTTTGCTTAAATGTTTATTTTTGTTATAAAAAAACAACTTTAGGGGTGTCTAGGTGGCACAGTGGATAAAGCACTGGCCCTGGAGTCAGGAGTACCTGGGTTCAAATCCGGTCTCAGACACTTAATAATTACCTAGCCGTGTGGCCTTGGGCAAGCCACTTAACCCCATTTGCCTTGCAAAAAAAAAAAACCAAACCTAAAAAAAAAAAACAACTTTGCTGAGTTGGTTGGGACTGTCAAAGATGTAAACAGAAATGGATGGATGGATAGATATAAAGAGCATTTATTAAACACCTACTTTTGTTTCAGGTTCTGTGATAAGTGGCCATTGTGAAGAAAAAGAGTACTGGATTTGGAGTCAGATTTGAATTTAGTTCTGCACACTTTCTGTCTGTTCACTTGGTAGGCCACAAAGACCTTAAGCAAGTCCCTTCATCTCTCTGGGTTTCCTTGCATGTAAAATGTGGAAGTAGGTGACCTCTGAAGAAACTTCTAGCTCTAGATTTATTCCTCTTAGTCAGAGCCCTAAGACAGGTGAATGATGGTGGTGCTGTACTCAAGGAAAGAAATGGGTTTTTATAACTTTTAGAACATTCCCAGTTTGGAAGTTTTAAGTTAGATCAAAAAGAGATATAACTCATTTATATTTTATAACTTCCTAAGAACAAAGAACAAGTAAATCTGGACCAAAAGAAACCTAGAAAATGCCTGAGCCTATACCAGACTCTAGACTTGGGGAAAAGGTTGTTGTTAACTCATCTGAAGTCAACTGTTTCAGGTAATTCAAGGCTCTTTGTGTTTTCCAATCAGGTTTAGGGAAACTCTTTTCCCTGAGAGGTAGAGTGTAGGGTGGTGACTTACAGAGAAAGTAAGGAATTGGAAGCATAAGTCAAAAAAAGTATAGCTAGTTCTCCTGCTCTCTAAGCTTTCACTCTTTATTCTGCACACCATTAAAAAGCATATATACTCAAGCTACAACAAAGTAAAATTTGCATTGAATTTTAGATCCCCAAATTGGAAGGGACCTGAGAAGCCATTCTAACTAAATAGAAATATTTCCTACAAGATCCCCTTCAATTGGCTATCCAACTTTTGCTTGAAAACTTCTAGTGAGGAGAACAGTAGATTTTTCTCCTACAATAAGAAAGTTGTAGGAATAGAGAAAGAGAAAAGGATTAGAGTTGAATAAAGAGGAGGAAATTGTGAAGGTGATTTGGAGGAATTTGGACTTGAAACTAGGAAGGAAAAGTTTGGGAGAAATTTGGGAAAACTTGAAGGAGAAATTTAAAGGTCCAAGTTTTATTTCGAGAGAAAAGGTTGGAGATGAGCTGGATCAAGGCAGATAAAGGAGTCTTAAAGAATAGGTGTTGAGGGAGAAATATTAGAGAAATATTTGTCCCTGTACTGTTGAGGAACTCTGTGCTTATCTGATATTTTCTATTTAATCTCTCTCTCTCTTTTTTTTTTTTTAGGTTTTTCAAGGCACTGTGGTTAAGTGGCTTGCCCAAGGCCACACGGCTAGGTAATTATTAAGTGTCTGAGACCGGATTTGAACCCAGATACTCCTGACTCCAAGGTCAGTGCTCTATCCACTGCACAACCTAGCCACACCTTAATCTCTTTTCAAATGTGATCTCACCAAGATAATAGAAAACAGTTTTAGCCCCTTCCCCCATATCCCTCCTTCACCTGTCTCGCACTTAGCATTACAAGTCATCCAAGTGAGTTACCCCTTGATCCCCCTCCCCCGACTCCTCCCTTCACAGGAAGTGATGCTAAGCTCCCTATAAAGGATTGGCCAACCTCCTCCAAACTGGATCCACCTGGATCTGAGCCTAGTTAAGTCTTGTGGCTATTTCCTTTCCACTCCCTCTTTTCCCTTTCTTAACTGTCTTTGCTGTTAACGTTTGTGAATTTTTTTGGTAATTTGTGAGCACTTTTTAGTAATCTGAGAAATTTTTGCAGTACTTGTTAATTAAAGTCTTACCTCCCTGAATCAGAGTGTTGGTGAGTTCTTTACTCAAATGGACCATAGCTACCCCCTCAAATTTCCCCCACCCCAAATACTCTGGCAACATAAGGACCCAAGAGTCTCAAAGAGAAAGAAAGTAGTTGTCAAGGCAAGAGGTTAGAAAAGGCAAGTAAATAAGTTTTTAAAATTGGTAAAATTTAATTTGTAAAATGTTTACAAATTGATAAGAAAAACAAATTTGTGAAAGAAGTAGGAGAGTTGGAAGGGGAGAGAAATTTGCGTATAGTTTCAACTTATTAATATGAACTAATAATCTATAAAGGTCTTTTTAAAAGATTTTATTTTTTAGTGAACAAAAATAGATTTTCTCTTTCCCCACCACATCTTTGGGCAAAAAAATAAACAAAGCCATTGGCTGATAAATATGCATAGTCAAGAAAAACAAATTCCCCAAACTGGTTGTATGTGTTTTTGTGTATATGTAGATCTATCTAAATATATGTATATACATATATATATATATATATATATTCACACACAAACACAATATATGAAAATAATTATTATCTATGTACACATCTATACACATAGGTATAGATATACTTGTATGTGTATATGTTTCTGTAACTTCAGTCTAATAGCTTTCTATTGAGAGATGGGTAGCATGCTTTAATATCTCACTTCATACTTGACTAAGAAAACTGAGGTTTTTGACTGTCCACTCTCACTTTTCCATATTTCAAAACTCTTTGGCTTCATTTCCCATTCAATTTGTCTTTGCTCCTGTCTCTGATGATGAAGTTGGCTTTTCTCCTCAGGGTCAGCTCTTATTCACAATCCTTATCTTTATCTTCTCCAGCAGATTTCCTTCACTAATATCTTCTCTCTTTCTTTCAGTCTTTATCTTCTAGGTTCCTTTTTTGCTGTCTACAAATATGCCAGTTTCCCCTCATTCTTAAAAACAACAAAATCAACCTTCATTTGACTTATAATGTCCTCAAGGTATTGTCCTATATTTCTTCTCTTTTATAACCAAATTCCTAGGGGAAAAAAATTTGTATATTTGAGTTGCTTCATTTACTTTTCTCTCACTTATTTCTCAACCCTTGGTAATTTTCCTTCTAACTTTATCACCCATCTGAAATTGCTCTGCTACTCCTGATCCTCCCTCCCTCCATCTCCCCCCCCCCACATACACACACTTGTGATCCCTTAATTGCTAAATCTGATGGTCTTTTCATCATGTCTCATCTTGACCTTTATGCAGTCTTGGGCATTGTTAACCCCTTCTTCTCGATTCTCTCTCTCTTTCCTGGGTTTTCTCCTCCTTACTATCAGATTCCTCCTGATTTTTCTTTGGCTAGATCTCCCTAGTGTTAAAAAAAGAAGTAAAAACAGATATTAAGGTTTCAAGGTTAAAGGAGAGGAAGAATGACAATAGATTATTCTCTGTGTAGCTGAGATGGGATGGAGTTAGCCATTGGCTAATAAATATTTAATAACCAGTGTTCAGGAAAAAAAGTACTTGTGACACTTTTTTTTTAGGTTTTTGCAAGGTAAATGGGGTTAAGTGGCTTGCCCAAGGCCACACAGCTAGGTAGTTATTAAGTGTCTGAGGTCAGATTTAAACTCAGGTACTCCTGACTCCAGGGCCAGTGCTCCATCTACTGCACCACCTAGCCTCTCCTGAGACACACTTTTAAGTTTAATTTGCATTATTAACATTTTCTCCATCACTTGAAATCTAGACAACAACAAAAAATAAATCAAGCTCTAATTTTGTAACATTTGCTTATTTCTGAGATGTACGTAATTGATCACATAGAAAACTTATCCATTGGCTCTCCAGAGCTATTTGAGCTGACTCCAACACACCCCGAGAGGTACTTCTCAGGAGGAAATAAATTGAGAAACTATGAGATTATGGTATTTGGTATTTGAGGGAGTATCAATATATAAGTGAAGTCCCTCAGCATGAGAGACAATTTACAGAGTAGACAATATGAACCACCAAGTACAAGGTCTTTGTTTTTTTCTTTGTTTTTGCAAGGCAATGGGGGGGGGGGGGTAAGTGACTTGCCCAAGATCACACAGCTAGGTAATTATTCAGTGTCTGAGGCCCAATTTGAACTCAGGTACTCCAGGGCTGGTGCTCTATCCACTGTGCCACCTAGTTACCCCAGTACAAGGTCTTTGAAGAAAGAAGAGGAGCATCTTGTAGACTGATAGAAATGGAGAGATTACTACCTGATGGTGATAGAGGAAGAACTCAGAAGTGACAATGGAGAGCAAGACATAAATCAACTCCCCCATCTCCAGGAGTGAGTCAATCAATGAGTCAGGAGAATGAGTAAAAGTGCAATCAGGAAAAGGAAGGAGTCTTTTTTTTTTATCCCCAAGGAGACTCATGGAAAGCTTAGCATGGAAAAGGTAGCTTTTGATTTGAACCTTGTATTATTGTATTATTATTATAGGGAATTATAAGAAAAAGACAATTTAGTCAGAGAACACTGCATAAACAAAAGCTGTTCAGGAAACTGCTAGTTCATTTTGTCTGAAATATAGTGGCAAAATATAATGAATTTCTCAATCTAGATTTCTGGTAAATAGATGATTTCTTTAGACAATACTCAGCCTTCATCTACCAGTAGGTAAATCAAGATTATGTTAATAACAAACTCTGGAAGACAAATCATCAGGAAGCTGGAAGCCATGTCCTGCTTTCATGATTCTTTAAGTCTAGGAAGAAATAACAAATTATTTGATAGTACTATATAAGGATGATGATAATCTTTGAGGAGCAATTGGGCAACTTAATCTGGTGTTACCTTCAAAGACAGGTCTCCCAATGATTTCCCCCATCCTTTGTATTTGGATATTCCTCCCTTTCCCTCTCCCCTCTCTCCCTTCCTCCCTCTCTCTCCCCATCTCTTCCTTCCCCCCACCCCCCCTTTTACAGGAATCTAGTTTTATGGTAAATTCTAGAGAACTAAACTTCATGTGTAAGGTATATTTTAACCCTATATTTTTAAGGTTTATAATAGATACTGGGAACAATGGGAGATAAGGCAAAATGGATTGGTTAAGTAGGGACACAAGTTAGTTTAACTACATAAAGGACCTTTTATGTTAGTGATAGTAAATGTTGAGATTCTTGCCTCTCCCTTTCCTTTCCAATTTGATAAGAGGGGAAACTTAAATGATTCCTCCCTCTTCTCAAAGTCCACCATGATGATAGGCAGAAATGGTAAGAGGAAGAGTGAAGAAATCTTCAGTAGTCACTAGGATAAAGCTCAAATTTACTCAATCTGATATTTAAAGTCCTCTACAATCTAGTTCCAAGTCAAATCAACATTTATTAAGCATCCATGTACCAAGCATGGAGACATGTACCTAGAGCACTAGTGACAACTCAGTTCAGTCAAATCAGGAAGATGTCAAGAAAATGGTCATGGACAAGTAAGATCTATGCATAATAAATTAGAGATAAGTTAAAAGTATGGAACCAGGATTAAGGAGAAATGGGAAAGACTTAATTTGGAAGGTGGGACTTTTCGCTGAGAAGTGAAGGAAGGCCAAGAAACTTAGACAAGGACAGAGAAAATTCTAGGCAATTTGTACAGCCAGTGAAAATATCCAGGGTTAATGTTACTGGATTGCAGAGCTGGGGGAGAAGTATAAGGTATAAGAAGACTGAAAAGGTAGAAAGGGGTCATTTATCTTTCTAATTTTATTTCATGTTATTTTTATATACTTTTCCAGAAAAACTGCCCAGTAAGCTATGACTCTGTCTCTCCTTGGCTGAAATGCACTCTCTCACTGCCTTTATTTACTCACTGCCTTCTTTGAAAGTTTAGCTCAAAATGTCACCATTTAAAAAATTTTCCTCATTTTCCCCTCACTTAGCTCTCACCACTGGTCATTTATGGAGAACAAGAGACAAGAGTCAGAGTTGATTCTAAGATTTTAAGCCTAAATAATTGGGAGAATAAGATTGCCTCAAAAGGAGTAGTAAAGAGAACAGAGAGAACAAGTTTAGGAGTGAAGACAATAAATTTAACTTTATACATAT
The DNA here is from genome assembly GCF_037893015.1 of Macrotis lagotis. Lineage (NCBI taxonomy): Eukaryota > Metazoa > Chordata > Mammalia > Peramelemorphia > Peramelidae > Macrotis > Macrotis lagotis. Next base: position 257,825,363 of record NC_133659.1, on the reverse strand, counting down.
TGAGCTTGCAGTATTATGCATGTTGATTTCTTAGAGGCAGCTGGCAAACTGATTTCAATGAATTCTGAGAGCTCAGGAGAGAGATCATGGATGGAGATACAGATTTGAGAATCACCCATGTAATAGATGATAACATGGTGATAGATGAGATTAATATGAGAGAGGAAAAAGAGAAAGAAAAGTATACAACCTAGGGAATACTCAGTATGGACCCCGCTCACTTTTGGTATCCCCTGCATCTCCCTCCAGATTCTGTATTTAGGGGTTTTCAACATTATGAAAATATAAATCAAGTCATCATTCAATACATTCTCTGCCAAACAGAGGTCTGAGGGGCCTGTGTAAACACAGCATGGTATCATAAAGCCCTTTTAGGCATAAGAATTGATTTTTGGGGTTTGGGTCTGTTTTTATTTGTCCTTTTTTTTTGTTTTAGGCACAAGGGGCTCATGCTGTGGTGACTTTGGAAGCAGGAATTCTTACTTCAAACCCAGCAAGAAAGCCTTTTGAACTCAAGATTCTGGAAGTCAAGCTTAAGGGGACTTTGGATTTAGAACTTGGAGGGGGTAATGCTGTGTAGTAACTAAAGTTGTGAACTTATTTTCCCTTTATTCCCCCTTCATTTCCCCTTCCCCCCAATAAGGTGATGTAAGGTAGAATTATTCACTCTTTTACAGGTACTGGGAGTAGGTGGAAATGTTTGTATGTTTGCTTTCATTATGCCTTTAAAGTAAATAATCCTTTATAAAAATGAATCTGACTATTAAATGTCTAAATGGAACTGGGATGCCAGGGGACCCCCAGAATTGAGGAATATAATTGGTGGAGGCTAGAGCCAGTGGCAGGGAAATTAGACCCTTTCAACCCCCTAAAGCTACCAGAGGATCTTGGAGAGGGATAAAACTATAACAGACTTGACCTCTAGACAGTGGAGGTGTGATGGGACCAGAATTTCCCTAATGAAACTTCTTTCTTCCTACTCACAACCTTTATTACCTAAAAGATCAAGTGGCCTGATTAGCCTCAGATTCCCTAACGTAGCCTCTTTCTCAATAGTTCCCCACCCATAGCCAACATGGTTTAGGTTCAGAACAAAGTTGTCCTTGGAACCTGATTGGTCCTCCCTTATCCATCTACTGGCTCTCAGACTTGATAGGTGCTAAGACTACACAAGCCTCCATACTCTGATGATCTATTGATCAGGGGCTTTTCCAGATGGAGGTGGGAAGGAGGTGTCCAGAGAAACTAAGAATAATTGTATATGATTCTTGTATATTCTTGCTTTGTTAGGACCATGTAAACCTCCTTCGTTAAATGATCAGTGATTTATAAGTGCCTCATTTTATCTCCACAATGAACCTAAACCAGACTCCCATGTTTATAAGAAAAGGAACACTTCATGATCATTCTTTGAGATAAGGAAGGGTTGTGTCATGGCTAGAAAACCTTGTGTAACTCCATCTTCTAGAAACTGGCTGTGTCTTACAGCTACTGTATTCTACCCATGGTTCCCCTTTGGCATTCTCTGCTTCTGATGTCATCATCTAGAACTGTTATATAGTACTGTAACTTCTATCTTAATATTTGCTCTTTTGTAAGATTGCCCTGAGCCAATAATGACTTGTGCACACATCAAAACCTTTTCAGTTCTTCCATACTTTACCAACATGGAAAAGGGTAACCTGGGTGATTTTTTAAGACTTTTGTACTAATTAATAACCATTATAGAAGGACCAAAATCTTCACTACTGGGTGCAGCAAGATGAATATATTTTCATCTCTTCCCCACTCTAATCTGTAGACAGGTTTAGGATGAGTAAATTCCTTTTGCTTCTTCTCTACTTTGGCATGTGACTGAAAAATCTCAGGGAGACTTTTTGAGGCTAAAGATCAATGCATGTGCAATTTTTCCTTTGCCCTTTCAACTTTTGTTATATCTTTAGCACCTAATGTTCAAGCAAGGCAAATGTCTTGAAGCTTTCATAAATCTCAAGGAAGCCCTTACTCTAACACTGGCCTGGGGTGGGGTGGGGGCGTGGGGAAGGAAACTTGCTGATCAGCATTCCTGCTGCCACAGGAAAAAAAAAAGTACCTGTCCTTGATAAGGGCAGAAGGAAGAAGTTAACTAAAACAAAACAAACAGAAAAAAGGAATGAAGAAGAAATAAGAGCATAAGAAGAGAACCATGAAAGTGAAGAGTTATGGAAGAAAAGAAAGAATGCCAGTAAGGAGAGGATAGTTCAATTGAATATTTTACCTTTAATCTATTCTGTGGTTTATTACTAAATTATGAACTCATATGGACCAAGTTCAATCTTGGAAGTTTCTCAATAATTAATAAAGCTCATGTTTTTCCTATTCAACTTCTAAGCATTATCTAGGTATTATCAATTTCTAGATAAGCATGAAACTAAACAAGGTATGGAACATTTGTACTCAATTCAATAGATAGTAAAATCCATCTTTATAACTTGAGTAGGAGCAATATAGGGTCATGGTTCAATCTAGTTCCCCATTGGGAACTCCAGTGTATGTGGTTCACTCAATTATGACAATACTCAATCATTTTTTTTTTTCTGGAGACAAAACATATCATAAAAATACTAGTAAGATTTAAGGGTAAAAAAATGCCAGTTTACTGAGCCACATGAGATAGGAGAAGGGGAGGGTAAATGAGATAAATTCAGCAGTTACTAGTAGCAGCAGGAACAACCAAATTCTGCTTTAATAGATCACTCCTTAAGCTAGTTGGGAGCCAGACAAGAGTCCAACTACTCATGATTACAGTCAGATTAGAGTTTCTGTGCCCTTAATTTGTACTTGACTGACTGCTGGTACTGGTGTGCATCTGCATGTCCTCTCTCCTTTCCCTAAGGAGCTCCAAAGTGATTGTGCTTTACCCCTTCTACCAAAACTTCATTCTCCCATCATCTTTTAGTCCCTCCTTCATGCTAAGAAAAAAATCATTTTCCATCATCCTCCTTGCTGATAAGGTATACAATAGTCAAGAAAATTTTCCTCCTCAAAGCATCTATAGAATTCCACCAAAGACGCAGTGCCATCTTGGGGCTGAGTCCTGCCTAAGCTAGCAAGGAATTTAGGATTTCCAGATAGTCAGTGTCCCTCTTTAGACCTGTAGGGTTCATTTGACTCAGAGTAGCAAAAAACAGCAAATCTGAGTGTGCTATTTTGTATTGTCTGTTCTTAGGTGTGGAATTCCCTTGGCCATCCCTAGTTTTTTCCCTTTTAGAACTCTTTTTCTTTGTGGCTGATGCCTTGTTTGTTCTCTCTTCAGTCTATTTATGGTTTCATAGTGCCCTTATATCACTTTCCATGAGGCTTGAAGCTCCATTTCTTTATACTACTTCTGCCACTTCAATTCTTTTGTTGTTTTTGCAAGGCAGTAGGGTTAAGTGACTTGCTCAAGATCACACAGATAAGTATTAAGTATCTGAGGTCAGATTTGAATTTAAGTCCTCCTGATTTCAGGGCTGGTACCTCTATCCACTCACTGTGCCACCTAGCTGTCCTTTTTTAGTTTGTTTTTTTTTAATTTTTCCCTACCTCAAGTCAATATTATAATTCTTTGAAAGAGACCCAGGACCAAGAGGCCATCAGATCACACAACACATTTTTAACACTTTTATCTCTTTTTTAAAAATTTTTATTTACTTAAGGCAATGAGGTTAAATGACTTGCCCAAGGTCACACAACTAGGCAAATATTAAGTATCTGAGGTCAAATTTGAACTCAGGTCCTCCTGATTCCAGGACCAGTGTTCTATCCACTGTACCACCTAGCTGCCTAACACTTTCATCTTAATCAGGCTTTTATTCCACTCAGCAAATATTTTAAAATGGTCCTTTATATATAGCTATGAAGACCTTCTGACTTGCCTATACCACTTAATAGTCCAGACCTGTCACTCTTAGCTGAGGTAGGGAACTTTTGTTTTCATATAATGAAGGTAATCAACTGACACTGTCCTCCTCCCAATTCTCACACACTATGATTCCCCAAGTCATTTCCATGAGGTACATAACTAAAGGACTTTGAGCTTCCAGATGGTGCAATAATTGCTTACTTCTGATGGTAGTAAAGAGGAAAGAGGTGCATCAAGGGAAGTGATTACTGAACCAAGAAGAGTTCACCAGTTAATATACTTTAAAAAGAAGGGGGGAAAATCCCTTCTACTCTCATTTTTTTTAGTCTTTCCAGTACTTGTAGCATAGAATTCTCTTTGGAAACTCCTCTAAGGGTGGGAGAGGGTTCTTTTCACTCCTCTCTCTCTCTGAAAATAATAGCAATAGCAGCTGTTTGTTCCTAGCAACTAGCATACCTGATTGTTTAGGCAAGCCTGCAATTGGAACTTAGACCCCTGGATGATTTTGGATTTTCTTTCTTCCAAGCATAGTTGAAAAAATTTAAATAGAAATGAAAGTTTCTTGGCCTGAGAGACAGGTTTGTGAATTCAAATGGTTGAGGATTCCTAGATCCCTCAGTCAATACTGGCTGCACTGTGGGAGATACTTTCTGAAACTATATCCTTCTCACAAAAGAAGATGATAATGAGATGGCAAACTCTAGCCCTACCCTGGTTACCAGAAGATATGGATCTTGAGGATCAGAAAACACAGAGAAGAGGTAAAGGTGAAATAACTTTTTAAAGTCCTAATAAGTATCATACATTTTAATATTTTAAGTATTTATGAACTGATATAGTAAAATAGAAGCTATGGTTTTAAGTTTTAAGCTTTTGTCAATGCATATTTTCTAGTTTTCTGAGTATCTCAACCACTATTTCTTTTGAGAAGAGGAAATTAGTAGCTAATTTATACTTGATTTACATTGGATATTGAGTAATTTCCTATTACTTTTTGCAGAGGACTTAGACATAAGTCTAGCTCAGCAGAGGAGTCTCTAATTATACTTGGAACTCCCTCTCTCCAAACTATAAGAACTGAAAAGACTTCAGGTGGATAATATGTGCACTGGAAAACAAAGTGCTTTGGGATTCCACTGCAATTCCTTAGTCCCTTTGACAGTAAGAATTGGGGAGGAAGATGCATCAAAATTATTTACCATCATATCAGGAAAAGTTTCTCTCACTCAATTGGCCTTAAAGAGGTAGATAACTTCCGGCTCACTTTTTCTTACCTGGGCTTAACTGGGCTTAAATTTCTTAAGTGCACTTCTTCTTTGAGTCTAGGTTGTCAGATCATAGTATAAATCATATCCTTTACTTTTCACAGGTACCAGCATTTGTATAAATGGTGGGCAATCCCTTTTACTAAAGTCTATTAACTTTATGTTTAACTTGGAAAAGCTGAGTTTGTGATCAGTCCAACACATTGCCTTTGTCACTCTCACATCCTTCCTGTCTCTTCTCATTACAATGACGCAGTCTAAGTTGCAGTATTTGCTTTCAGGGTACATCCATAATGTTGTCTTATAGTTAGATAAGTAGGAGACAGAGTGTTGGAGATGAGAAACTCATGAGACACAGAAATCTTTAGCAATAAGTGACTTTTTGGACTCCTTTCCTCCCATGGATTCCTTCCATATACTCTGATGTTTTAAAGTCACTCAGAACCACAAGCTTGTTCTCTTTCAACATTCTGATGATGAGGGTCTCTAGTTCTTCACAAAGTTTTGCTTTGACCTCATCGGGTTTATTATGGTGGAAGCATAGGCACCAAGGATGATGACTTGGCAATTTCTTGCAAGTGGCAATTGCTTTGTCATGAAAATGTCACTCACTCCTTTTGAGAGGCATATACTAGCTTGCTGACTAAATTAGATTTATTTGTAAAACCTATGCCAGCTTTACAATGCTCCTCATCACAGTGGCTACTCCAGAAAAATGTATATACAACTCCAACTTCAGTAAGATAGCCTTCATTTGCTAGTCTTGTTTCACCTAGGGCTTCTATTTGGATGTAGTGCCTACTAAATTGCAACAATTACTGGATTTTGTGTTGTCTCATTGAATAAAAGTGGTAGCCTCAGGGGCAGCTAGGTGGCAAAGTGGATAAAGCACTGGCCCTGGAGTCAGGAGTACCTGGGTTCAAATCCAGTCTCAGACACTTAATAATTACCTAGCTGTGTGGCCTTAGGCAAGCCACTTAATCCCATTTGCCTTGCAAAAATCCTAAAAACAAAAAAAGTGGTAGCCTTAAAGCAAGACTGTCAGGAGACTCAGTGTTAACATATTAGAGCACTTATCCTCATGTGAACAGGTCATTGCTGACCTGCAGAGAAAACTGAGACAGCACCCAGTTAGCAACAGAGGAACATAAAAGGGATGAGTAACATTCAGAGATTTGATGTACAGCGTCTGCATATGCCAGAACCATAGCAAACATCAGGACTGATTTGATGGAAATAATGGGGAAATTCAGAAGCTGCTAATGAGGAATAAGAGTTTACCAGTTGGATGGCTCATTTCTCTCCAAGAAGGCAGTATTTAACTTCATTAAAAGTAAAATACCGGGTGGCTAGGTGGCACAGTGGATAAAGCATCGGCCCTGGAGTCAGGAGTACCTGGGTTCAAATCCGGTCTCGATAATTACCTAGCTGTGTGGCCTTGGGCAAGCCACTTAACCCCATTGCCTTGCAAAAACCTAAAAAAAAAAAGTAAAATACCAATGAAGCTTAGAGAGATGTAAGACTCTTGGCTCAGTAAGTAGGCAGATGAGATTCAATTTTATGCTGATAGCAACAATCCAAAACATTTCTATGAATGCCTGAAGACTCTTTTGGACCAAGCACTTCTGGTTCATCTCAGCTACTCAGGACCAACAAAGTCACACTGAACAATGATAAGGACATGATCCTGAAGAAATGGTGTTTTATACACAGTCATCAACCAACGCAAAGTAAATGACCATATGCCTCCTGTTGCCCTCTCTAGCTGCCCTCTCAGCTTCAACTGAAGAGGAGGGATTGAATGTCATCAGGCTCCTCTCAAGAGGCAAAACATCTTGCACTGATTCTATTCCCCAGAGATCTACAAGACAGAGGGTTTATTGCTTTTACAGAATTTGACTGAAAATTTCTGGCTTATATAGCAAGAGGAAGTTATTTCTTAGGAGATCAAGGATGCCTCCATTGTTCTTCTCTAATAAAGAAAAAAAAACAGACTGTTCTGTGACAATCATAGGAATGTCCCCTTAATCATTGCTGGCAAGATTCTTGCCAGAGTCCTCCTTAATCAACTGATTCTTCACATGGAAGATGGTCATCTCCTTCAGAAAGGGTTGAGGAATAATCTATATGGTATTTGCTACTCAACAACTCCAGGAGAAATGCCAGAAACAGAGCAGAGGTTTGTACTCAATGTTCATTGACCTGATCAAAGTCTTTGGTACTGTCAGTAGTGAGGGCTTAAGAAAGAGCATGGCAAAATTTGGTTTTCTGGAGAAGTTTACTAGTTTCATGATGGCATTCTCTCATGAGCTCTGGATGAAGAACAATGTTCCTACACTTTCCCAGTCACCAGTAGAGTGAAGCAGAGTCGTATGCTTGCTCCTATGTTTTTTAGCATGATGTTTTCCATAATATTATCAGACAACTTCAATGAGGACAAAAATGGCATCAAGATCAGCTAACCACACTGATAATAAACTTTTTAACTTGAAAAGGTTGCAAGCCAAGATGAACATAGATGGTTGGTATGTGACTTTTTGTTTGTAGATGATTGTTCACTCAGTCCTGAGGCTGAGATGCAACAGAGTAGGGATTGATTCATTGCCACTTGTGTTAATTTTGACTTGACAATCACCATGGAGAAAATAGAGGTCCTCCAGACCTCTTAGAGAACCAGCCAGCACTGCACCATCAGTATATATTGGTCACAGGAAATGGGGAAAATTTCAATGCTGTGGAGTCTGCTTTCCCTGGCAGTCTACTTGCCAGGGATGTACACAAAGATGATTGGGTTTATACAGATATTGCCAGAGCTAGATCAGCATTTGGAAGGCTCCAAAATAAAGAAGAGGTATTAGACTGTATATAAAAAATGAAGTTCTACATAGCCATAGTACAGACTCTATCCATCACTTCTCTCTACCTGCTCATCAGAAAGGCTAGTTACCTCTTCATTGCTATCATTTATCTTGCTAGGACTCCCTCCACTTGCTGTGACTATTCTGCAGATAGGTAAGTTGTTGTTTTTCAGCAACTTTGTAAGGATTGGTTTTTCTATCAGTCTGTTAACTCTGACCATGTGTTTTCTCAACAAGATTCTATCATCTTGTTGGAAATTTTGGCAACACACTTAGCCATCATACTGTCATTTATTTAAATCAAAGCTCTTCTGACTTGCCAAGTTGTGGCTTATTGATAGGGATCTATTGGCCTCTTTTAGCCAATAGCTATTCTGCATATATCAACATAATCTTCATTCTTTGAAACTTCAAAAGACAAATAGAGAACTACATGTGTCTCTTACCTAATCATAATCACTCATGACATGCCTGAGACTTAATTTCTCATGGAGATATATACACATGTACCAAAAGTGCCACATGTTTACTCCACTGAAATTTTTATTTGGGTTTCAGAGTTCTTAACATTTTAAAGTGTTAAAAAGTCTTTCAAGTTTAATGAATATTTCATAATACTTCAATCCTAATACTACTTGCTCCATTTTCCATTGGGAAAATGTAGGTATATGTTTAATCCCTGTTGGACACCATATGTTGACTCCCGTTCCTGGACTCTTCTGCTGAGTCCCACTTCTGGACTCTTTCAATCTTCCCCAGGTGAGCATTGGAGGGGCAGTAGACAAAGAAGACTAAGGAGACAAATACTCCATCAAGATCTCCAAGTGCTCCAGAATACAAGTGCTTAAATATCCTCTCCAGTCCCTTGATCCACTTCCACTCCCATGGCACTTAGTAAAACAAGGCTCTGATGGTCAAAGATACCAGGTGATGATAATTTACAGTAATCCCACACACAACAGTGCCTAACATATCCCCCTTCTTGTTTCTGAAACAAAATTATTACATAATGAATTGCCACATAAATTGTAAACAAAAGTTCAAAAATAGTACCACAAATGTCAATTAAACAATAGTAAAACCAATATTCCCAAATTCCTTGAAATACATTTTATCCCCAACTTACAAACGGACAAAGATTACAAAGTTTTTCTTTTGCCACCAGAAACCTTTCAAAGCAATCAAATTCAAAATTCAAACTAAAAGGAGTAACACTTAAATTTACCTATTTCAGAGTTTAGATACTAACACACTCTCAACACAGAAAACAATTCTTTTGTATTTCAAACTTATCATAGTGAGATTGTTGGACACCTTAGCCAGCACCAAAATTTCAAAATAGAGAAACATTTTCCCACCTCTCTAGGCCAGTGGAGAGATGTAAAAATGTCCTATTGGTGTTCAAATACACACATACACACATAACCAATCAAGACCAGTCAACAGAAATATAAGCCATAGCCACAGACTTCATATGAAAGACAAAATCCACATTTTCCAATCCCAGAAAAAAATCTTCCCCTTTTTTCTTAACTAATTGAACCACAAAGCTTCCACATAAATAACCTATTGAAAAACAATCATTGCCCAACCCCCCTCTCCTCCCCAAACCAGGAAGAAGGTATGGGGGTCCCTTAATTTCTCTCTCTCTCTCTCTCTTTCTCTCTCTCTTTCTCTCTCTCTCCATATAGATGATATAGATATAGATGATATAGATATAGATATAGATATAGATGATAAAGATGTAGATGTAGATATAGATATTTGCAAGGCAAATTGGGTTAAGTGGCTTGCCCAAGGCCACACAGCTAGGTAATTACTAAGTGTCTGAGGCCAGATTTGTACTCCTGACTCCAGGGCCGGTGCTCTATCCACTGCACCACCTAGCTTCACCCCCCCCCCTTTGATTTCTAAAATAAGCTTTTTGAGACATTGGCTTGAGTTTCGAAGTTCCAAAAAGGAAGATTTCCCTTCTCCTTCCCCCCTCCCTCTGCAGAGGGTGGGAATGGCAGAGAATGAGAGAAAGCATTTGAAATTACTTGAGATGTTGACTGTACAATTTGGAGTTGTTGCATTTTGTAAACAATAGTCAAAGTTAAATACTTAATTGTTTTTTCATTTTCGCTGGTTCTTCTTTGTTTAAAATCAGCCACTAAGTAACAAATCAACCTGTTACTTTCTCCAGAGTTCTCCACTCTGGGAATACTGGGATGTCACCTGGTTCTCTTGCTTGTATCAGCTGTGTCCTTATTCTGGACTTTACTAAGATAACTTTGCCTTTATTGTCCTGGGTTTCTGCACCATATGTTTAGTCCCTGTTGGATGCCATATCTTGAGTCCCTTTTCTGGACTCTTATGTTGAATCCCACTTTTGGACTCTTTCAATATTCCCTAGGTGAGCATTGGAGGTGTGGGAGACAAAGAAAACAAAGGAGACAAGTAATCCATCCATCAAAATTTCCAAGTGCTCCGTTTGTTCACCAGAATACAAGTGCTTAAATATCATCACCAGTCCTTTGATCCACTCCCACTCCTGTGGCACTTAGTAAAACAAGACTGATGTTCAAACATACCTGGTGATGATAATTTTACAGTAATCCCATACATAACAGTCCCTAATAAGTATAACCTCTTAACTGCCTTGAGGCATATGTTCAAATTGTCAAGACTCAAAACAAAATATGAAGCAAAATAAAAAATATATTTAAAAATATCAGAAAAGAAAAATGTAAATGAATAAGAACAGAAATATTTAAAATTATACATTTGAGTCATAAAATTACAAGAAAAGTGAATAAGACAAAATTTCCTCCATCAACAAAATCTGAGCTAGAGGACAGCTCAAACTCAAAGCCATCACTAGCTTACAATTTAATTTTAGAATTTATTTTTAACAGTTGAAGTCTTCATATGTAATATCATAAGGGATATGATGAGGTTGGTTCTTACTTAGAATTTAGGGTAGAAGTTCACAATTTTTTTTGTGTCATGGACTCCTTTGGCAATCTGTTGAAGCCTATGAAACCCATTTTAGAATAATGTTTTAAAATGTTAAAATAAAATACAGAATTACAAAGGAAACTTGAAATACTGTTATAAAATTATTTTTTTTGCAAACTCTTAGACCTCAACTTAAGAAGCCCTATTTTAGATAATGTATTTACTTTTAAGGAGTGATTCCATTGTTATCAAAGATAAAAGGGGTGGTAAGCAGGAGGAGGATTGGAGACCTGAGTTCCAACCATAGGCATAGGCTGATCTCATTTGTAAAGTATTTAGGAAATTTGTGGAATTAAAGAAATGTTTCTTTTACAGCTGTAAGCTTAGTATCTAGATTTCCTACGGGTTTCACAAATTTCCCTTTCCTGGGTCTGGCTCTTCTCCTGTTCCCCTCAGAGACTTATCTTTGACAGGAGTTCTTAACCTGTGATGCATAAACTTGTTTTAAAAATATTTTAACAGCTCTTTTTTTTTTTGATTTTTCAAGGCAATGGGATTAAGCAGCTTGCCCAAGGCCACACAGCTAGGTAATTATTAAGTGTCTGAGGATGGATTTGAACCCAGGTACTCCTGACTCCAAGGCCGGTGCTCTATCCACTGTGCCACCTAGCCGCCCCTACTTGACAGCTCTTTCTATGACTTCCTTGCAACTCTATGGATTTTAAAAAACATTCTAAGAAGGGATCTATAGACTTTTCCAGACTGCCAAAGAATTTGATCCATGCCACAAAAAGGGAAAGAACACTGGATGAGGCATGAATATGAGTAATTCTCCTTTGCATATAGAACTGCATTTGTACAAAGTTGCTCGTGTCCAGAGGCCTGAATTTAACATGCCTCTATTGTGTTTAGAATTTCCAAATGGATGGAACTATGCCCAAAGGGCAACAAAAATGTGCATACCCTTTGACCCAGCAATACCACTACCTGGTCTATACCCTAAAGAGATGAGGAAAAAGGGTAAAAACATTACTTGTACAAAAATATCTATAGCAGCCCTGTTTGTGGTGGCAAAGAATTGGAAATTCAGTAAATGTCCTTCAATTGGGGAATGGCTTAGCAAACTGTGGTGTATGTATGTCATGGAACACTATTGTTCTATTAGAAACCAGGAGGGACAGGATTTCAGGGAAACCTGGAGGGATTTGCATGGACTGATGTTGAGTGAGATGAGCAGAACCAGAAAAACACTGTACACCCTAACAGCAACATGGGAGTGATGTTCAACCTTGAAGGACTTGCTCATTCCATCAGTGCAACAATTGGGAACAATTTTGGGCTGTCTCCAAAGGAGAGTGCCATCTGTATCCAGATAAGGAGCTGTGGAGTTTGAACAAAGTACAAGGACTATTCCCTTTAATTTAGAAAAAAATCAGATAGCTTATTGTCTGATCTTGTTACCTCTTAGAATTCTCTTCTCTTTAAGGCTATGATTTCTCTCTCATCACACCCAATTTGGATCAAGGTACAACATGGAAACAAAGTAAAGACTGACAGAGTGCTTTCTGTGAGGGGGAGGGGGGAGGGAAGCAAGATTGGGGGAAAAATGTAAAACTCAAATAATATCTTTAATAAAAATAAATTTAAATTAAAAAAAATTTAAAAAAAAAGAAAAGAGTTGCTATTAATATTTGTTTATCTCTAGGCCCTTTTCCTTTTATAAAATATATTTTGTGATACAGACCTAGTTGTTGGATTGCTCTGTCAAAAGATAAGCCTGACTGATCCAACCTTTCTGGAGAGCAATTTGGAATTATGTGCAAAGGGCAATAAAAATGTGCATATCCTTTCATTCAGCAATATCTCTTCTGGTTCTATATCCTGAAGAAATCATGAAAAAGGGTAAAAACATCAAAGGTAAAAACAAAAATATTGGTAGCAGCTGTTTGTGGTAGAAAAGAATTGAAAATCAAGTGAATGTCCATCAATTGGTGAATGGCTGAACAAATTATGGTATATGTACCTGATGTAACACTATTGTTCTATTAGAAACCATGAGGAATGGGAATTCAGAGAAACCTGGGAAGACTAGCATGAACTGATGCTGAGTGAGATGAGAAGAACCAGAAGAATATTGTACACCATAACAGCAACATGGGGGCAATGATCAACCTTGATGGACTTGCTCATTTCATCCATGAGATAATCAAGGACAATTTTAGGGTATCTGCTATGTAGAATATCCTCTGTATAAAAAAGAAAGAACTGTGGAGTTTAAACAAAAACCAAATATTATTACCTTCAATCCAAATAAAGTTGTCTTTTGTACCATGTTAAAAAAAAAAGAATTTCCAAATGGAGTCAGTTTCTGTTTTTCCTTCCCTTTTACCTTCAGCCTTGTTCAGTGAGCTAGGCATCTAAAAATATCTTCTCAAATTATCTCCTACTGATTTTTTTTAATATAGGACAGAACAGGTTCAGAAATGATAGTGATGATGGTAGACAACTGAAGAACAAATGTTTTTGTAAGGAAACAGCTGCCAGAGTTAAGGGAAATACGATCCTCTCCCAAAGGGAAAAGAAATCATCTTCTAGTTCAATGGAGACATTAATTTTGAGTTAAACCCTCTTTAACAAGTAAGTGAGGGGAAAAGTCAAATTCCCTTCAGCTGTTCAGCCTTCTCACCAGTAATTCCTCACCTGTTCAGAAGTTGCTTCTTAACTGGTTTCCTTTATTTGCCACCAGAATTCAGTGGGTTCCAGAGGAAGAGACAGGGGAGCTGGTAGACAGATATTAAATTCCCAGTTTGATTCCCTGTCTATGCTTTCTCTGGTGGAGTGGTGAATAAAAAAAAAAAATGGCTGCTTGTCTTGGCTTCCATCTTTTCTCTCACAGAACCTTCAAAAATAGCTCCAGAAATCAATGTTTCAAACATGTTACAAACTTGTGAACTTTTTGATAACTTTTAATATCTTTTCTCCGTAGTCTTGTTTTCCTGATGAGAAGTCTAGAAAACTAGGGCTATATATTCATCCCTAATCTATAAATTTGTAGTACTTTGCAAAAATCAGCTGGGGTATATTTATAATTATAATTATACAGGATGAGCATAAAAGTAAACACCAACACTTTAACAAGAATAGCTATTCTGGCCTATCAAACAATTTTCCCCACTGTAGCATTGAAACAAATGTGCATTAACAGTAAATGCATCAAATATACTATAGAATTATACACAGCATCAATTGACGGCAATCAAATTCTAAGTTACTTGGAGGACATCCAACACTCCAAAAGTACAAGCAGATCCATGGTACCCAAGGAAATAATCATTAGTAGCAAAGAAAAATACCAAGCTAGTTAGCTTTAACAGTACCAATAGGCCTATAGAGCCAACACAAGTGTAATTATTAGTGTATATGAAAAAAAAAAAGAGCCAAATAGTATATAACACAGAATATCTACCATGCCACCTTTGTTCAGGTATATGACAACTATTATTTCCTCCACACAAATGCAATGCTGAAAAAGATAAGCAAAGCAATGGATAGGCAGATGTTGCTCTCATACAATCATAAATAATAATTTAAGTAAATAAATATAACAAAATAATGAAACAGACCATGATTCAAATGCAGTAATGAATATAAAGAAATAAACATATGCAGTTGGATGCAAGATATACTCTATATGAGCTATCTCCAGTATTGTCCCTTAGATCTATATATATAACTCTTTCTTCCAGTTGATTTTTAATACCATAAATTAATCTAAATACTGATATATACTGATATACTGATATATACTGATATACTGATATATACTGATAAATACTGATGAAATAAATTTCCATATTAAATATGTTGCATAAAAAAACACATATACAAAAAACCCCAGGAGAAATAAAGTTAAAAAAAAAAAGTATGCTTCAATCTATACTCAGAGTATATTAGTTCTCCATCTGAAGGTGCATAAAATTTTTCATTATGGGGCTTATGGAATTGTCTTGGATCCCTGTCTTGATCAGACTAAGTTTTTCATAGAGCAACCTATATTATTTATTATTTTCTCATAGGAAGTTGATCTTTGAGATATTAAATATAGGGTGCTAATGTGATTGTTTAATAAACATTTCCCATTCACCTTGGGAACATGTCTCCTGGCCAGCCAGGTCATATTTGAGCTAATCATTTCTTTGTTGTCATCTTCTCCAAGAAAAGTATTAGAGAATGAACCTTCTGCAAGGCAATCAGCACTGATTAATGGAGTTCCCACTGTCTAAGGCTTACAAGGTTATTTCCCAGGATAGAAACATCCATCTTAGGATTGTTATTTGTTCATCTATGCTTAGAAGGGGAAGAACTCCAAAACATAAAGCTTGATAGTTAGAGACCTAAGACTTAGGCTCATGCTTGCCTAGGAAGCAAATGCCTCAGTTGATTTGTCTGAAGAGCTGTAAATGATATCACTCTCAGGAGAGGGGAGAGAAGCCCTGATAGGACCTGCTTTGAGAGGACACATGCTCCAGAGAGAGAAGAAAAAGGGAGTAGTAGTTGTCTCGATTTAAAGTCTGCTAAGCAGGTAGCTCTAATTGACTTAGTGGCACTTCTTCCTAACCTGACTCCTAACCTGACTTCTTGCTGCCACCACAAAAGTCAAAGGACTGCTCTGTAATCTGCCCTACTGGAATTTGCCCAGGATCATACAGATGAAACAGGAAATGATTGTTCACTTGATTATTCCCATTATATTTATTTCCTCTTATTCTGAACATAAAAAAATGTTCTTTAGACATAGTCAGCATCTTCTACTGAGGCTTTTTTCTTTTAAAAATTATTTTAATTTTTTTATTGCTATGAGCTAAATATTGACAATCATAAACCTTTCCTTATACAAAGAATAACAGAAAACTAATATGTACATCTTGGGTTTTATTTTTAGTATTTCAAATTTATCAAATCAGTTCTAACACCAAACTTATCTGTGTTCAGTTCTCTGTTTTTTAAATGATTCATCAGCTCCCTCTCCCAAATTTTCCTCTGAAAATAAATGTTTCAGCTTGTTATGACACCACAGACACAAATACAGAATAGACATACTACATATTGGTTATGTCTTAAAATGTGTATCTCTTAGAGAGCAAAGAGTTATAAAAACTGTATATATCCTTTAACCTAGAAATAACACTATTAGGTCTTTTCCTTAAGATTGTTAAGGATAAAGGAAAAGAACCTATATGTTCTAAAAATAACAGTTCTCTCTCTTTTGGCAAAGAACTGGAAAGGGAGGGAATGCTCATTAATTAATAGAATGACTGAATAACTTATAGTATATGAAGCTGATGGAATTATACTATGCTGTAACAAATGATGAACAGGTTGGTTTTAGAAAAACATGAAATAATGCAGAGTGAAATGAGTAGAACCATGAGAAAATTGTATGCAGTAACAGTAATATTGTTGGAATAACTGAAAAATTAAGCTTTTTGTGCAATATGACCATTTAAATCAACTACAAAGTACTTATGAAGGAAAATGCTATCCTTTTCCAAAGAACTGATATAAGTATTGGCCTTCCCTAATTCAGAGTTAGGAGAGAGAGAAGGAGACAATTTGGAATTCAAGATGTAATCAAAAAATAAATAAAATAAGAAAATGTTTGCTCTATTCTGCAATTTTAAACCATCAACTCTTTTGAAGAGGTTGTATGATTAATTAATTACTAGTCTTCTGGAATTATTATTGCTTATTGTATAGACCAGAATTGATCCACCCTATCTAAAATGCAAGGCCCAGTTTGTTAACTAATATAGTCACATAGGAAAATGTAGATCTCCATACAGAAGATTAGCAACCAAGGCCACACAAAAGAAACACAAGGCAAATGGGGAAATAAATCCCAGTCTGCCCAAGTTGAGATTTTATAAACTTCTTGGATCTTTATATGGTTGTGCACTCCTCTACTTTCTCATATGCTGTATATGCTATGAAAGATGGGTTGGTTGGACATTTGTTCATCAGTACTGAATATATCTGGGTTCTGCTGATCTCATAACTAAGACAGAAATTTTTAAAAAGAGAAAATCAAAAACTTAGAATTAAAATTAATCTGAAAGATAATGAGCAAATTGAAGATAAATTTCAATCTCATTTTAAAAATCAGCAGTATAAAAAAAGTTACAAAAATATATGCTGATGCTACAACAGAAACAGTTCAACAAATGTTTAGATGGCTCTTTGCTTTATTGAAGTCTATGTGGGCTTGGTGACTTTCTCTTAGTGTCCAGTGGGAAACCATGTGGCAAGGATAAGAACCTTAGGGCCCTCCCCTTTGAGACCACATGTTCTTCAAGAAATTGGACCTCCATGGCCTTTTCATTCTTTTGTTTACATCTTATTGAAGAGAGTATCAAGGATATGGAGAGAGACTTAGGGATTCAGGATTTAGAACCCAGGCTAAATTAGATCAAAGGGTAATCCCAAATTTTTTGTGCTGAGGCCAAGGGTCTAGTCTTTGGCTTACCACTTGTCTATTGCTGTTGCCTATGCTGTTTCAGTTCTTAATGTTTGTTCCCTGTTAGGGTAGACTAACAGAATCCCACCTGTTGCCTCAGTATTCCTGGGGCTCACACTTTGTCTTCCTAGCTGGGGTTGGGACCCTCCCTTCTGATCTGCTACATTGCTGGCTTGTTTGAGCCTATACCTGAGGTCTGTCATGGCTAAACCTCTGGTTGACTTTCCAGCTCCTGCCTATGCTTGCCTTTGATATCTTGAATTGAGAACTTATTTTGCTCTCTCTGGTTGGTTTTTTTTTTTTTTTGTGGTTTCTGTCACTTGATTTTAAAGTTGTTTTATAAAAAGCTACAGGAGTTTCCTAGTTTCAAGCTGCTATCTTGGGGCATCCTGACTGGGGGTTATACAGTAATTAAAAAAAAAGATAAATTATTTGGTGTTATTCTACCCAGGTTTATGTGTGAGATCATTATAAAGAAAATTATAAAACTTTCTTTACAGAAATTGACAGAAGAAAATTCCTAAACAATTCCAGGCACTTTCCACATGGACAGGAAAGGAGGATATAGAAAAAAATGCCAATATTCCCCAAATCATTTAATTGATGTAATCAATGATTTATACTTCAAAATTGGATAAAATGATAATGTAATTTATATAAAAATAATTGGTTCCTGAAGAAGGGGGATTTGGTCTGTAAGATTTTAAAATGTATCTGGCATTGGATAAAATATAGGAAAATATATCAACAGAAGAGAATATGCATTCCCAAACTAGAATGAAATATAACTTTGTGTTGATATGGATACAGATATCAAGCAATGAGGGAAGCAATCATTATTTAATAACTACTGTTAGGGAAAATGACTAGCAAAATGGTCACAAATAGATTTGGATCTATCATACACCATAATAAACTTCAGCTAAATCAATGAATTCAAACATTAAAGGACCACAAAATCTTAAAGGAAAATGAAAGAATTTATTTAATCCAAATATAGAGAGTAGATAAATTATTATTTATTGAACAAATGGAAGAAATGAACAGATGAACAGACAAATCACAAAAGAGGAAATAAAATATTAATCTGAAAAATGTTCAACTATATTAATAACAAAAGAAATTAAAGTTAAAAACAACTATGAGATTCCCCTCACATTTATCAAGCTGGCAGAAATAAATAAGATCAATAAAACAATGCTGGCTGCAGGAAAACAAATAGCTCATTCATTGCTGTTGATACTACAAACTGGTATGATTTGGCCATCCATAACAAAAGTCATAAAACTGATCATAGAATTCCCACTATTGAGGTATCTAGCCAAAGGGTATGAGAAAAATGCTTAGTCTTTATGTGTGAAGAGCTTTATAGTTACTTTTTAATATCAAAAAGTTAGAAACAACCTAAGGTAGAGGAATAACTAGAAGAACAAACTGTTGTGTATAGATGTAATAAAGTGCTATATCAATATTATGAATGACAAATACGAAAAACATAAAGATATCATATTTATGACCATTATTAACTCATACCTTATTATTAATTCTCTTACTCCCCCTCTCCTACATCAAAGGATGATAACATCTTAGACTGCTATGCATTATTCAAAATCATTTGCCTTCCATAAACTTGAATACTGAAATTCCCTTCTCTGAAAACAATCTTCATCAATCTCTTTCATCTTTTCCCCTACCTCATTTTTCCTAAAATTAATCTTTGTCCTCACTATAAGGAGAAAGCTTTTTTTTTTTATTAATTTCTGGTTGATTCTCCATCACAGTCACCAGCTCTTTCAAAACTTTTTTCTCTCTTGAGCATCAAACACCACTGTTTCATACTTTCTCTCCTTATCCACCCAAAGGAGAGACAGGCCCTATCTAAGAACTTTTGAACCTGGTGCATAGAGTGGAGCATTACTGATGTAACAGAGTGCCTAAATGAGACTTCAAATGTTGAAGGTCTAAGAGATTAAAAAAAACTCACTAAAATATAAAAGGGAAAGCCTTTAGGTGCAATCTAAATTTTCCACACCTTAGGAAGGGTCTGACAAAACAAAAAACATTTATCAAGCATCTGCTATGTGCTATGCACTCTACAGAAATGATCTTATTTGAGGATTGTGGTTAGGTGGCACAGTGAATAGAGCACCGGCCCTGGAGTCAGGAGTACCTGGGTTCAAATCTGGCCCCAGACACTTAGTAATTACCTAGCTGTGTGACCTTGGGCAAGCCACTTAACCCCATTTGCCTTGAAAAAACCTCCCCCCAAAAAATATCCCTATGAAATAGGAGCTATTAATATCTTCCTTTTTGCAAATGAGGGAACTGAGGCAGGCAGATGTTAAATATTTGCCTTGAGTCACACAGCTAGTAAGTGTGTAAGGTTGGATTTGAACTCAGATCTTCCTAACTCCAAATGCAGAGTTTTTCAGCTACCCCACCTATTTATAGAAAGTATCAAAGAACTCTTGCCTTTAGAGCCTTTCTACTTAGCTAGTCATCTGCTTAAAGTCATAGAAGAAATCTGAGAAGTGTAACTCGGACAGGTTACCATTAAATCCAGGTGGCTGACCCAAGAAAGATTATTGAATAGGTTAGGCTGTAACTCTTTCATTTCATTTCTGGAGATAACAAACAGATGAGCCTTTAAAGGAGTCTGAGAGGAAAAGTTTCTACCAATCAGCTAAAGGTCATTACTGGAACTGAAAGAGCACAGTAGCTCTCCAACTGCAAACAAAAACAGCAAAATCACTGGAACCTCTAACAGAAAATAGTGCAGTGCAGCTACCTAACCATGTGGGGAAATGCTTGGAGCTGTTCATCGAAAGGTGAGCCCAGTGAATTCAGTAGATTTATCCATCCAGTAGAGATGGTGGATGTTGAGAAGAGCCCAGGGGCCCAGGAACCTTCAACCTCCATATTACCCAAAGGCAGTGTGCCCTCCTGCCTGGCCTAGCAGACTGACTTAGCCTGGCTCCTCATCAGCCACTCTGGTGGCCAGGGTACCCAGTCCAGAGCAGCTCTTGCTGGCCCTCCAAAGGAATGAACTGAGCACTTGAGGAATCTACTTGACTCAGTAGAGTAGCTGATTGACCCATTTAGCCAAGAAATTATATCCTACAAACTGTACCCAGCACCCTGTCCCAGTTAAGAGATGTTCTCTTCAAGAAACTGACCCAGCTGAGCCTCTTGTACCACTTCTAAGGAGAGAAAGGGCATTGAAGCCTTGAAGTGTCAGAGTTGTGAATTGCCTTAGTCCTTCCTCTTGCCTCATTAATATTATCCTTTAAATTTGTGATCATTCTTCTCTCCCCATTTACTCCATGAGCTCTATGAGTGAGGGTGGGAGGGCTCTCACCTGATTTGGGGAAAATGCTTTTTAATAATTGTTATGACATTTGAGTAAATACTTTTATTGAACTGTCTGATATAAGATGAAAAACACCAGTGAAGGCTCATAAACTGGCATTGGGAGCATTAGCCACTACAGGATTCCCCCCAGAGTCCTTAAAACTGCAACATATCACTTGGGGACCCAAATTGTCAGTGTTGGTATAAACTTGAGGGAGGGAGTGTTACATAGTAATGTAAAACAAACAACAGGTAGCTTTACTTTTTGTTTGTTTGTTTTTGTGGGGCAATGGGCTTAAGTGACTTGCCCAAGACCACACAGCTAGTATCTAGTGTCTGAGATCCCATTTGAATTAAGGTCCTCCTGACTCCAGGGCTGGTGGTCTACTCACTGTGCCACCTAGCTGCCTCAGCATTACTTTCTTTTTTTTTTCTTTTTTAGGGGTTTTTTTTTTTTTGCAAGGCTTGCCCAAGGCCACACAGCTAGGTAATTATTAAGTGTCTGAGACCAGATTTGAACCCAGGTACTCCTGACTCCAGGGCCAGTGCTTTATCCACTGTGCCACCTAGCCACCCCAGAATTACTTTCCTTTTTTTTTTGCATTTGACTTGATATAAAATTTAATTTGAACTTAAATTATACATATGTTTATTAGTCTGATTTCTATGGGGACTATGTTAAAAATAAAAAATGTACTATTAAACCCAAAAAACTTTATTTTCAAATAAAAACAATCAAAATAAAAGGAAACTGGGATCTCAATTCTCAAATTTAAGATCAATGTTTCAATAAAGAAGTAAAATAATACATTATTGTTACATTTTCCTAACATAGACACTTTAAAAATACTTTGTTGTGAAATTCAGGAACTATTATTTGGAGCACAAAAACACACAAAGTATCTATGCTGAAGATACTATAGCTCATAAACATTATATTTGTTTAACAAAATGACTTTTAATGGCAAAAGTTTCCTAAGCTAAAGTAAAGTTGATAAGTTATTTTGGAAAACTACTTTCATAAGATTCAGCCTTGGAAGATTTTTCAAAGTATTGAAAACTTGGTAATTACAGATTTTATTCATAAAAATTAGTTTTATAGTTTTACACTATAAAACTATAGTTTTATACTACATAGTTTTATAAACTACTGGACAGGTATAATTATATCTTGAAAAAGTGACAAGGATCAGGTTACTTTTAACTACACAGGTCCAATTCTCATCACCTTCTAAAGAGTTTTTCTTCAAAAGAATTCCTATGAAAGAGAAAGTGAGGGTTCAGAAGGGAATAGGGACCAACCCAAAAAATTTCCCAGAATAATGAAATGGCAGAATTCTATGAAAGAGTTTTTTGGTTATTAGTAATATAGTATATATACAGTTCAAGATATAGTAAGGCATTCACAACATAAATTGGAGGAGCATATAGCTTCATGGCCCTTGAAAGTAATGCTTCAATTTCTTACCAGAATTTATGAAATGTTTTTGCATATACTGTACATCTATTTGCTATCTTCTTGTAAACAGTTTTTATATAGGAATAAAAAAACATTTAAACAGTTTTATGATAACAACATATAGCAGATGATCATTATGCCAATAGAAATAACTACCATTTTGAAGAAATCAGATTTATTTCCCTCAGAAGGCTAAGCTTTACAAACTGAAAACATAATTATGATTCACCTTTAACATTAACTTTTGCCCTCTGAAAAAGTACATGAAGTTTAAGTGTTATGCTGTGATTGCTGATTGCTCACTATCAAATTTCACTTGATGCTATTAGATAACATTACATGTAATCCATTACATGCCAATAGAGGACACTACTATTCATAAGTAGTCACATGCATTGGAGATAGGGTCACTAGCTGATGCATTATTACACATTATTTTGCACCTCAAAAACAGATCCACTAAAGTGAGGGTCACACTCACACATCTTCCTGTCTGAAGGACAAATTAGCCCATGCATGAAAGTGACTAGCTTCAGCCATTTATTTGGAAAGGGGGGGGATTTAGGACTCTTGTAGTCCTTCCCCTTCTGGTACACTGACTCCTAGGATTTCTCCTCCTCCAGCTTCTGTGCCAGATTCTGTTGTAATCTCATGGAATCTTAAATCTATTACATCTTGGGGTTCTATTGCTGCAATGACTTCCTCTGAGCTTCCTGTATTCATTAGAGCTTTCTCTTGAGATGAATCCATCTACAGATTGCTGATTAACTCATCTCAGCTCTGTGAGTTACTGCCCCCATCAACATATACCTGTCCCTTTAAAAGCTAACTCACTCCTCAGTTGAATTACTCATCTTCTTTTGGGAAGGCAGCCTGCTCTGAGGAGCATGATTCCCTATGTAACCTCTCTCTTTTTTTTAATGTTTAAAATAACTTTATTTTTGAATTTTACAATTTTTTCCCCTAATCTGGATTCCCTCCCCCCACCCCCCACAGAGGGCAGTCTGTTTTTACTTTGTTTCCATGCTATACATTGATCTAAATTGAATGTGTTGAGAGAGAAATCATATCCTTAAAAAAAAATAAAATATAAGAGATAGCAAGATTGCACAATAAGATAATGCTTTTTTTTTTATTATTTACAGGTAATAGTCTTTGGTTTTTGTTCAAACTCCACAATTTTTTCTCTGGATACAGATGTTATTCTCCATCACAGATATCCCAAAATTGTCCCTGATTGTTGCACTTATGAAATGAGCAAGTCCATTAAAGTTGATCATCAACCCCATGTTGCTGTTCTTCTGGTTCTGCTCATCTCACTCAGCATCAGTTCATGTAAATCCTTCCAGGCTTCTCTGAATTACCATCCCTCCTGGTTTCTAATAGACAGTAGTGTTCCATAACTTACATATGCCACAATTTGTTCAGCCATTCCCCAATTGAAGGACATTCACTCAATTTCCAACTCTTTGCTACCACAAATAGAGCTGCTATGCATATTTTTGTACAAGGGATGTTTATACCCTTTTTCATGATCCCTTGAGGGACTCGGTAGTTGTATTGCTGGATCAAAGGGTATGCACATTTTTGTTACCCTTTGGGCATAGTTCCAGACTGTGCTCCAGAAAGGTTGGATGAGTTCACAACTCCACTAACCCCAAAGGACAATGATCATTGTTGGAATGTATCAGTGTCCCAGATTTCCCACATCCCTTCCAACATTGGTCATTGACCTTTCTGGTTATATTGGCCAGTCTGAGAGGTATGAGGTGGTACCTCAGAGATGCTTTAATTTGCATTTCTCTTATGAGTAATGATTTAGAGCAATTTTTTGTATAACTATGGATCAATTTGATTTCCTCATCTGTAAATTGCTTCTGCATATCTTTGATGATTTGTCAATTGGGGAATAGCTTTTTTTTTATAAACTTGACTCTGTTCTCTATATATTTTAGAAATGAGTCCTTTGTCAGAAATGCTAGTTGTAAAAACTGTTTCCCAATTTACTGCTTTTCTTTTGATCTTGATTATTGTGGTTTTGTCTGTGCAAAAGCTTTTTAATTTGATGTAATCAAAATTATCTAGTTTGTCTTTAATGATGATGTTCTCCATCTCTTCTTTGGTCATAAACTGCTTCCATAGATCTGATAGGTAAACTATTCCTTCATCTCCTAGTTTGCTTATAATATTGTCTTTTATGTCAAAATCCTGTATCCACTTTGATCTTATCTTTTTCTTTTTTAGTTTTTTTCGAGGCAATGGGGTTAAGTGGCTTCCCCAAGGCCACAAAGCTGGGTAATTTTAAGTGTCTGAGGCGGTATTTGAACTCAGGAACTCCTGACTCTAGAGCCAGTACTCTATCCACTGTGCCACCTAGCCACCCCTGATCTTCTTAATATAAGATGTGAGGTATTAGTTTCTGCCTTACCAACTTCCAATTTTCCCAACAGTTTTTATCAAAGAGATGTAACCTTTCTTGCTTCTATACTTCTTATTTTGCTGTCCCCCCTGCCTCCCTTTTTTTTTTTTTGGTCAACACTTTAAACTTTTCCTTACAATTGTATTTATTTAAGGCAATGGGGTTAAGTGACTCACCCAAGGTCACACAGCTATGCAATTATTAAGTGTCTGAGGCTGAATTTGAACTCAGATCTTCTTGACTCCAGAGTACTCTATCCACTGGACCATCGGCTTTTTCATCTTTCTTTCCCATTAGTTTGTGTTAATCACAGTAATACTTAAACCTTTTTGTCCTGAAAATTTCTTCTGGCTCAGATTTGGTCTTTTACATGAATTCTTTCATTTTCTGACCTTTGGGGGTGGAGGGAGGCTAATTCCTGGCTGGGTTCACATTCTTCTGGATTTCCAATAGTTTGCCTGGTAGCTTTTGGGTCTTCCCCCCCCCCCCCCCATTGGGTGGGACATCCCAGAGATCTCACTCAGGACAGTGCGGCTTATCTGAGGCACATCTTACTGAAATAATCAGCCTTCTTTCTTCTTCTGGGATGCTGGAGAGGCTTTGTGTTTATGGTGAACTTGCCCTGTACATTATAGGAGGTCTCTATCACTTGTGTCAGAGTTATAGGCATATCTTTTCCTTTCTAAGGCTGTAACATCATGAGTAAATTTAAAGCTTGAGAAAAGGGGTAGCTTAAATTCTTTTTGTCTGGTTCTCTAGGTTGCAAGATCTAAATCCCAACCCAGCATTTTGTTGTGTCTCTTTTTCTCTGTCTTGATAAACTGGTGCAGCTGCTCACTCTGTGTCATGTTGACTGATTCATCTGCCTTGTTTTTCTATCAATGTTGTATACTTTCCCTTTTTCCTTTCTGACCCGAGGGATTGGGAAAATCTACTATGTCTCTGTTATGTTGGTTAATTCAGTTGCCCCTCT
The DNA here is from genome assembly GCF_037893015.1 of Macrotis lagotis. NCBI lineage: Eukaryota > Metazoa > Chordata > Mammalia > Peramelemorphia > Peramelidae > Macrotis > Macrotis lagotis. Next base: position 257,799,701 of record NC_133659.1, on the reverse strand, counting down.
GCATTTTGATTTGGGTTGTGTACTCTCCTACTCCTGGTCTGGGGAACTGGGGAGACATTGTCATGCATTTTGGGATACTAAAAGTGATCCAAGTTGTGAATTTGCTAAGACTCACAGTTCCCATTTCCCCCTCCCATACCATTCCATTGGATCAAGAGAGCCTTCATGCATCCCACTCTCCCAACTCTACTCCTCTGCCTCTTGGACATCTGACCCTACCCCACTCTCACAAAAAAAGAATGTTTTTAATATTTATTCTCATTTTGTACAAATAATGCTTTTTTATACATTAATAAAATATTCTTGTTTTTAAAAAATTTATTTAATTTGGAAAAACTGCACTAATTAGGCAGTCAGGCATTTTGTAATTTTGCCTTGAGTTTCTCAAGGTGATTCTACCATAGTATAGGATACTGCATGTCTCCTAGTTTTTGAAGTTACTGGAAATGGAGGAATGAGAGATCTGGAGCTGGGATGAAAATTCCCTCTGGGTTTGGAAAAAATAGGAATTTAGTAAAAACAATGCCTTTAAAAGTAGAATATGGAGTTCTAACATTATTTAAAATTTAAAAATTTTAAGACTAAAACTTTGTGCATTTGAGTATTTTGCAGTTTGAAATGAGGAGAGTTAGAGTAATGAGTTAGTTTTTTATCTGATGTCTCTATACATATAGAGAACAAGGGATTTTAGTGTTTTAAGGAGTGAAAATAGTGTTCACTTGTGGAGACAGAATCTTAGAGCTTCAAGGACAATCAAAATGGAGGAAGCACATGTTCATACTTCCTCTTGCTATAATCACTCAAATAACTCATGCTAAAATGCTAAATTGAAATTATAAATTGAATTTCTTTAATAACTGGGAAATCCAGATATAATTTATTTTGGTTTCATTATAAGTGAATTTTAGTATTACTATATTAGGAAACTTACTAGTTGGGAGATTTCTAAGCTAAGTTCTGTGATTTGTTAAAAAGAAATGTGGGGGGTAGGGGTGGCTAGGTGGTGCAGTGGATAGAGCACCGGCCTTGGAGTCAGGAGTACCTGGGTTCAAATCCAACCTCAGACACTTAGTAATTACCTAGCTGTGTGGCCTTGGGCAAGCCAGATAACCCCATTGCCTTGAAAAATCTAAAAAAAAAATGTGGGTAACCATCCCGAGTTACAATGAAGGTCACTTGACTGGAAACTATAACACTTGCTTGTTATAAGAAAACTGTTACATGAATGTTATCATTGATGAACATGTAAATTATTTAAGATTATTTTTTAATATTGAACATAATAGTTATGTTCAAAGTGGCAAACTTTGCTTATTGCAATTCCATGAGAAGAAAAATGGCTGCATCTAACCCCAAGCTGTTCTTATTGAAATTTTCCATTTGGGGTAAAAGTCTTTGGGACTATAATTGATTTTATTTTGAGATTTGAATTCAGATCTTCTTCTCTGATGGATAATTAAGACAGTAATCCATCATTTGAGAGAGATGCCATAATTCACTCAGAGATTATTACAGGTGGAGATCAGAAAAAAAGTCAAAGGGGGACAATATTTGGCCCCAGTCCATGGCAAGTTTCCTTCTGGCTTATTCTCCCTATTTGCGTTCTTTTGAAAAGGAATGCTTTCAACCTACTTATTTCCTGAGCCTGGCTATGAGGAGATATTGTTACTACATGTTTGATTGTCAGCTGTGACACTTAACTGAAATCAAACAGATGTTTGGATGTTTTGTCTTGCTGTTTATGCATTAACTCATCAAAGACTATTTTCATATTATAATCATGTCCTAGCTTTTCCCTCTTTATAGTAAATCCCCACCATCAGAGCAGATAGTGAAAGAGAGACAAGGGTACAAACATAATCATACCCTCCTAGTATTCCCTTATATAGATTTGGGAATTGCTGCAATTGCTGCAATACACTGATTCAATAACCAACTGGCACCAATCTTTTTTGGGATCATGGAGTATGATTTTTATTCCATCATTTATTCCCCTGCACTGCTTTTCTTTCCCAGGTCCTTCCCCTAGGTAAGGCTTCTGCTCCTTAGTGACCTCTATATTTATCCCATTCCTTTGGCTCCTGTTTGTTAATTTTCTTTTAAGATTCATCCCTTAAGATTAGAGGTAATGGGGGGGCACAGCCAAGATGGCGATAAGAGAGCAATGTCTCTTAGGCGCTCTCTCATAAAACTTATAAACTAAGGCCTCTAATTAAACTTTCGAGAGACAGAACCCACAGAGGGACCCAATGAGGTAGTTCTCCTACTCAAGGTAACCAGGAAAAGAGCAGAAAGGCTCTGCTCCCCGGGGTAGGAGGGGCGGCCTGCCAGAGGGGTGGCCCCACCAGAGCGAAAGAGCTTCAGCAAGTTGGTCTTTTGGCAGCCCAGATCCAGGAACAGAAGCAGGCGGAGCCGGTAAGCAGGAGCTCCCAGGGCATGAGCCCATTGAACCTAGGGAGGGGAGTGAAGAGAGAAACTACCCAGCTCTGTCCTCTGCCCCTGGAACAGGACTCTGGGGCTATGAACACATTCAGATCCTGATTGCAGTCTAGGCCCCCCTTATAACAGCAGGGACCCCCTCCACCTCAGCCCCATGGAAGAGTGGGGCACATATGGTCATTCATAGACCAGGAGGGAGGACAGAGCCTCACACACTGAGACCCTTGTGGGAGTGTCCCAAAAGCTCAGGAAGCACCCCAAAACCAGGCCCAGGCTGGGAAAATGAGCAAGCAGAAAAACAAGAGGAAGACCATTGAGAATTCTTATTTTGCATATGATCCCAAGAAGGATCAAAATACTCAGTCTGAAGATGAGGAAGCACAAGCTCCTGCATCTAAAGACTCCAAGAAAAACAGAAATTGGGCTTAGCATATGACAGAGCTCAAAAAAGACTTTGAAAATCAAATGAGGGAGTTAGAAGAAAAACTGGGAAAAGAAAGGAGAGAGATACAGGAAAAATATGAAAATGAAGTCAGCAGCCTAGTCAAGGAAATCCAAAAAAAATGCTGAAGAAAATAGCATGCTAAAAACCAGCTTAGGTCAAATGGATAAAACAGTTCAAAAAGTTATGGAGGAGAAGAATGCTTTAAAAAGCAAAATTGGCCAGATGGAAAAAGAGATAAGAAAATTCTCTGAGGAGAACAAATCCTTCAGACAAAGAATGGAACTCAGGGAAATTGATAAATTTATGAGAAACCAGGATTCATTACTTCAAAACCAAAAAAATGAAAAATTAGAAGAAAATGTGAAACATCTCATTGAAAAAACAACTGATATGGAAAACAGACTTAGGAAAGATAATTTAAAAATTATTGGAATACCTGAAAGTCATGATCAGGAAAAGAGCCTTGACATCATTTTCAAAGAATTACTACAGGAAAATTGCCCTGATATTTTAGAAGCAGAAGGCAAAATAGAAATAGAGAGAATCCACTGATCCCCCCAAGAAAGAGATCCCAAAAAACCAACCCCCTAGGAATATTATAACCAAGTTCCAGAACTCCCAAGTCAAAGAGAAAATATTACAAGCAGCCAGAAAGACACAGTTCAAATATCTTGGAGCTGCAGTCAGGATCTCACAGGACTTAGCAGAAACTACATTGGAAGCTCATAGGACTTGGAATATAATATACCAGAAGGCAAAAGAGCTTAGAATGCAACTGAGAACCAACTACCCAGCAAGGCTGAATGTCCTCTTCCAGGGAAAAAGATGGACTTTCAATGAACCAGGGGAATTTCCAATGTTCCTGTTAGAATGTCCAGAGCTGAACAGAAGGTTTGATCTTCAGATACAGGACTCAGGTGAAGCATGAAGAATGAAGGAGAGGGGGAAAATATGAGGGACTTGATAATGAACTGCATGTATTCCTGCATAGAAAAATGACACTGATAATACTCATATGAACCTTCTCAGTTAATTGAGCAGGTAGAGGGAGCTTTTATAGTTGAAGCACTGGAGAAAGCTGAATTTGAAGATAAAATATGGTGTAAGAATGGAGTCAATGGAAAAAAAGGGAAATGTAATGGGAGATAGAAAAAGGAGAGGGGGAATAGGCCAAGATATCTCATATAATAAGTTTTTTCTTTATTACAATGAGCTATTGCAATAATATGGAAGGGGGAAGGCAAGAGGGAATGAAGGAATTTTTGCTCTCATCAGAGGTGGCAAGGAGAGGAAACAGCATATATACTCAATGGGATATAGACATCTGGAGTAAGAAGAAGAGGGGGGGGGCAGGGGGAAGGGGTGGGGATGTGAATGAAGGAGGAGAGGATGGACCATGGGGGGAGAGTGGTCAGATATAACATTTTCTTTTTTTTTACCTCTTGCAAGGGGCTGGGATTAGATGACCTTTCCAGGACCATAGGGCCAGGTGGATGCTAGGCCTAAGGGGTGGTAGGGGGGCTCGGGGCCTCTTGGCCCCAGGGCTGGGGATCTGTCTGCTGCACCACTCAGCTACCCTACAGCAGAGTCAGAGTGAAAGGAGAGAGAAGATATAGTACATGATAGCAAAGAAATATGAAAGGAGGGAGTGGCAATCAGCAATGGCAGTGGTGGAAAAATGTGGAAGTAACTTTTGCCATGGACTTATCATAAAGAATGTGATCTACCTGCGACAGAGTTGTTGGTGTTGGAACAAAGACTGAAGCACCTTTTTTATTACTATTTCTTTGGGGGAGGTGCAGAGCAAATGGGCTGAGTGGCCTGCCTGGAGCCACATAGCAGGGTGATCTTTGGGTGTCTGAGGCCAGATTTGGACCTGGGTGCTCCTGGCTCAAGGGCCAATGCTCTGTCTACCACCCAGCCACCCCTACTATTATTAATATTTTATTTTATTTTGCATCTTTTTTTCCTTTTTTTTTTTGTTTTTTGCAAGGCAGTGGGGTTGGGTGGCTTGCACGTCACACAGCTGGGTGATTGTTGGGTGTATGGGGCAGGATATGGGCTCGGGTGCTCCTGGCTCCAGGGCTCAGGCTCCATCCATTGCGTCACCTGGCCATACCTACAATTACTAATTTTTTTTTTAATTTTAATTTTTTTCTCTCCCCTTTATCGCTCGAGCGAGTCTATATTTTGGGGGAGGAAGGGGTATTCTATTTACTCTTAAACAAGGATATTTTATTAATGTATAAAAATTATTTGTACAAAAAGATAATAAATATTTAAAAAAAGATTAGAGGTAATGCATCTCCAGCTAGTGACACCAACTGAATATCATCCTGTACCAGAATCTGGGAACTAGCATGCCTTGGATTCTGTCTCAACCTATTAATGGATGTACCCCAATTCCCCGTCAAATGGGACCCGCTAAGCAGGGACAGGTCTACTTCCCCTTTTCAGATGGAAGTAGTTCAGAAGAAAAGAGACCTTTACCCCAAGTCTCAAATGAATTTGGTCCTAAATTGTTTGAGTGGGGAATGAAGTAGGGGAAATATAGGACAGAAAATTATGTTTTAGAATTGATATATTTCCTTTGCACTGACCAAGTGCTTTACATTAACACTGACCCTTAGCCCCAATTCCTTTGTCCAAACTATGAAATGTGGTCATGAACTTTTTTTTCTTTTAGGTTTTTGCAAGGCAAATGAGGTTAAGTGGCTTGCCCAAGGCCACACAGCTAGGTAATTATTGTCTGAGACCAGATTTGAACCCAGGCACTCCAGATCCCAGGGCCTGTGCTTTATCCATTGCACCACCTAGCCTCCCAGTTATGAACTTTTAGTACAGTACCTTACCCCTCCCTGACTTAGAGCCTGAAAGGATTAAGTCTTTGATTTATCACCCTTTATCTACATATCCCTAATTACCTCATCTCTTCTGAGTTACTACCCCCATCAACATATACCTAAATTACCTCATCTTCCTGTCTCTTTAAAAGCTCACTTACCCCTCAGTTGGATTGTTCATCTTCCTTTGGGAGGGTAGTTTGTTCTTGAGGATTGTGATCCTCCTAATAACCTCACGCCCCTAAACCCTTCCTTACTGCTTATACCCAGATGGCGCCCTCTTCCTTTGGGATGGCAGCCTGCTTTGGGGGAGCATGATGCCCCATGTAACCTCTTGTTCCTATATTTTTCCTTACTGTTCAACTTCTCATGTAGGATTAGGTTGCTTAGAAAACAGTGGTTTCATGCCTTTATTTTAGTATTTCTTTCCTCTTAGCTTTTGCTAATCACAGAAATACTTATATAATACTTTTTCCCTTAAAATTGCTTCTGAGCCAGAGTTGTCTTTTACATGAATTCTGCCCAAACCTACCAACTAAACTTTTCTCTGGCAACAAGATTATGGGTTAAAGGTGCCTAAATTTCAATTATGCCCAAAGGGCAACAAATACCACTACTGGCTCTATACCCCAAAGAGATCATGAAAAAGGGTAAAAATATCACTTGTACAAAAATATTCATGGCAACCCTGTTTGTGGTGGCAAAGAATTGGAAATTAAGTGAATGTCCTTCAATTGGGGAATGACTTAACAAACTGTGGTATATGTATGTGATGGAACACTATTGTTCTATTAGAAACCAGGAAGGATGGGAATTCAGGGAAACCTGAAAGGATTTGCATGAACTGATGCTTAGTGAGATGAGCAGAACCAGAAGAACATTGTACACCCTAACAGCAACATGGGGGGTGATGATCAACCTTAATGGACTTGTTAATTCCATCAGTGTAACAATCGGGCACAATTTGGGGTATCTATGATGGAGAATACTATCTGTATCCAGTGAAAGAATTGTTGAGTTTGAACAAAGACCAAAGACTATTACCTTTAATTTAAAAAAAATGTTATCTTACTATGTAATTTTGCTATCTCTTATACTTTATTTTTCTTAAGGATATGATTTCTCTCTCATTACATTCAACTTAGATCAATGGAAACATACCATGAAAACAATGTAAAGACTAACAGACTGCCTTCTGTGGGGGTGGGGGGAGGGAAGCAAGATTTGGGGAAAAATTGTAAAATTCAAAATAAAATATTTTTTAAAAGGGTGCTTAAATTTCATAAATATTATTTTTGAGCAGTTATTCCTATTTGCTAGAGGAGACCTTTGATTGATGACTATATTTCAGAAAACTCTATTAAAAATTCAAACTGATAGAGAAATATTTTATAATCAATCAAAATAGTCATGATGGTAGAGTGGATAAAGGAAGGGCCTTAGAGGAAGGAAGGCTGGGGTTCAAGCCTTGACTATGAGACATACTATGTGACCACAGATAATTGTTCTAAGTGTCCCCAAGCAATTCTATAATCACATAGATTATAATCACCTAGAGTATAAATCACAGACAACTTGATGACACATATTAGTCAAGGGAGTTTCGAAAACTCAAATTTCCAATATAAATTAATCATAGTTACACACACATGTCACATGTGAAAAATGCTCACTGTGAGGTTTGCATCCACATTTCTTACAGAGAGCAATTGTTGATGAATTGGATACAAATTAATTTTTTTTAGGCAATTCTCTTCCTTTTCAGAATTGTTTCCATTGTGATTTTGGATTTTCTTACTTGAAAACTTCCTCTGTCTTTTGGGAAGACTTCCCTTATAGTCCATAATTTCTTGCCTCTCCTTTTTATGTAATCATTTAAATTTACTTTCTCCTAATCTAGGGGGCATATCATTCCACAAGCAGTTTTTCTCTTTTCTCAATCCTAAAATGCAGTAGTCTCTTCTTACCATGAAATTTATGTTCTTAAAAATCACTGTTATCCAAACCCCTTCCCTCTATTTTTTTATTTATCCAATTCCTCTTAAATATGATATACCATTCTAAAGTCATGGGTCTTATTCAACTGAATTTCAGAATATCTGAGATCAAATTTTCCACCTCAAATTAATATCTCTAGTTCATGCTATTGGTTATCTCAGTTTCATTCATTTATGTGTAGAAATCACAGACCTTGGGTTTTAATGCTGCATTCTAGCTTGGATTTTGTCTCTTGTGAATTTGAGGATTACTACTATTCTTTTTTCTATATGGCATCAAAATTTATCAAGTAGGTAGGTATCAAGGCTTGTGTGGTACTATAATTTGTAAGCATCAAGAGAGTATATTTACAGCTTCCTGGGACTGATCTGGAAACAATCTCAATTCATAACTTTCTTCTAATGAGAAGATGCATTAAAAATCTATCCACCAAGTAACCTAATAGTTGCTTACGGGGGAGTCCTATATTCACCCTGATATTTGACATACACCATACTGGGACTAAAATGTCTTGATCTCTTATAGTTACCAGAGAATATTCTATCTCCCTCTATTTCTTTTTTATTGTGATTCACTTCATTGCCAGTTAGAACTTAGTTCCTCCCCGCTCCCCCCATGAGCTGACTCTACTACCTTGTGAATAGGTGATAACCTTGACATCATGATGATGATTTCCCACGGAAACATATATACTGGAGTGTTGAGTATCATATTTTTTCCTCAGCATAGAAATAAGTGTATAATCAGAATTTAGTAACCACATAATGAAATCTGTAAACATTAAGTGAGCACTCAAGATTACCAGTCTCCTAAACCCTAGGAAGTCTAATTAGTGGGTTCAATGTATCCTCTGTTTCAAGCAATGAATATACAATTTGACCTTCCTTGAACAAAGTAATACAGTGATAAAGTTCTCCCAGGAAGTTTGAATCATACTTTCTTTGGGATAAGTGACCAAGTAAAAATGTAGCATCTCTGGGGTCAGGGTCTCCACTCACTCGTGGTACTGAGAGTTGAAACATAGGATCCTGCATGAAATGAAACTCAGGAAGGCTGATATTTAGTTACTGGTAGGAACCTCTGAACGTTTATTAGTGGAATCAGGGCAGGGAGTGGTTTGGACAGTTTCTTTGTACCCTTTCCCTCTTGAATACAACTCAGTTCTCTCTACTTTAGCTGTACTTCCTTTAAGTCTCACATCTATTTCCCAATCCTCACTCTGTTTTGAAAAACATTTGTAAATTAGACACTGGCTAGATATTAGGATCAGTTCAGGTAAGATAAGGAATGAATAAACTTTGGTGTATGGGCTGACCTGGGAATTTAACCACCAGGTATGATAATATTTATAGGAGAAAATGTGATCTCTAGTGCTTGCCTCATTGTAGTCACTTAATAAATTTATTGATCTTTGACACTCCAGATCAACAGTAGAATCAAAAAAAAATCCCTACTCCTACCACTGTTACAATTGTAGTAACTATGTATCCTCTCCTCTGCATTTTCTGGTTTTTTTTTAGGTTACAATGCTTTCATTAAATTATTACAAAACAGAATATAAAATTCTGGCATTTGACAGTTCTTATAAAGGAAAACTCTTGAGCCTATTAGTTTTCCTGGTATCTCATCACTAAACTACTTTTTTTTACCTCCATTCTTTTCTTTGTAGTGGGTTGGTGTATATCTTCTGTTTTTTTATTTTGTTTTATTTTAGCAGTTTCTAAGCTGACAAACCCCTTCTCGTAGGGGCCAGTCTTGGATACCAGCAGTGCAGTGTTTGACATCATTTCAGTCACTTTTTAAAAAATTTATTATTTTTTATTTAGGGCAATGGGGTTAAGTGATTTGCCCAAGGATACATAGCTAGGCAATTATTAAATGTCTGACACTGAATTTGAACTCAGGTCCTCTTGACTCCAGGGCTGGTGCTCTATCCACCTAGCTGTCCCATCAGCCACTTTCAAGAATGGCCTACCCCATGCTGGGTGGGGATGAGTGTGAAAAAGTAAGGTTCATAATAACATTTCTGATCAGTTCCAAGTTGAATTAACTGACTGAAGTCAGGTGGGATGAAAGAATTGGGCAGGAAGGGGAAAGTAAGCTTACATTTAAAAAACAAAAATAAAAATCATTATTAGTAGAGGAATAATAACAATCTGAGTCTCTAAGGGTTTTTTTTGGGGGGGGGATTAAAAGGAAAAAAACAGAAAACTCCCAGCTGGAAAGAACAACCTCTGATTTTCCATTTATACCTTCATGTTACTCAAGAAACTTCAGATATTGCAGACAGAATCTTTGGATGTGAGTCAGAAGTCTGACCCATGAAGGGGACTAGAGTAAGGGGCAGGAGACAGGAAGTCAGTCTCTCCATCTTCCTCTTTTGTCATGCCCCTTCCCACAACACTCAGTAGGTCAGTAATGGAGGAAACTTCAATCCTCCAGGACTGATATCTCCACTGCAGTCAAGATAACACTTTTCACATCCCAAGTCCCTAATAGAGTCCAGGTCTATTGTTCATATGTGTCAGAGATGGGGTATTCATAAGTTCATAAATGAGAGGATGCCAGATGAGACCAGAGTGGTGATGGCCAGTGACTTCTAAAGCCCTGTTCTGATTAACTTGATTATTTTAAATATACAACTTTCCTAACAAGAATGAGTTAGATAAGAAATACATAGTCTTGGCAAATAGGACCAGGAGCCAACTTTTAGTGATGTTACTATCATGGGTGAAGTGGGGTAGGGAATCCACAGGTCATATAAGACCCCAAAAATCATTTGATCTGGCATTGCTATGACAACTCCAGTTGGTACTTGAAATTCAATAATTTTTATAGGGATGAATTAATTAAATGTTTAACCAAATATGGCAGGTTAATTTTTAAGTAGGTAATTTGTATGATTTGCAAATGATATTATAAATATCCAAATGGTCCCTGGCAGAAAAAAGGTTCCCCACCCCTGAGTTAAATTCTCTACTTAAAGAAATCTTGGAACCATTTTCTAAATTCTATGATTTCTAAGACTTCTTCAAGTAGAAAAGAAAATTTTGAGGATGCTTTATCATTTTACAGATGAGGAAATTGAAGTCTAGAGGAAGGAGGTTACTTGCTTTTGGGAACGCTGTGTTTCTGAATGACATATCTAGCACCCAAAGATATAGAGCATTACTGAATTGAGAAAATTTGGAGTGAAGTCCATCAACATGTAGATGCTCAGACTATTTTTGTCTCAAAGCAAGAGGTTATTAAGAAAAGTACATATTATAGTAAAGAAAAAGTCATTTTACTTAAACAGAATTTACTTGCATACAGTAGTGTTCATTTCTTTTTTTGAGGAATACTCTGAAACCTAAAATTGAGAAAGATAAAGAAATATTATAATAACTATACTAGTATACTGAAGGATGGGATATAGAAAATGGGGCATTAAAATTTAAGGCTATTACATAAAACCATGTCCCTTATTGCTGTTTCCAAGGAAGGTCTTACATTCTTAAATTTCTTGCTGTCATTTCAGTAACTGCTTTTGGTTAAGATAATTGTACCTCTGACTTTGACTATTGAAAGGTAAAAACATTTATGGGGACTTGTGATCTACTATTTTAGGAATGGAGGCGCACAGAAAATCTTGAACCTGGAGTTACTCTCTTCCAGTGACTATGGACTGTGAGTGCAAGTTTAGATGCAGCCCAAATTGAAGTTTTATTGATACTATTAATTTTTTACATAACAACCATTTCTGAATATACCTTCCCATTCTCTCTTTCCTTACTACCATCTCCCAGACTTTTTTCTTTTAATTTTCATGATGGCTTTGTGCTTATTGTTTAATTTCTGTCTCATTGACCATATCCTCTCTTCCGGTCTTTTCCTTCTTACTCCTTACCTTCCCATATCCTAAATTTGGAAATCTTCTAAGGTTCTGACTTTAACCCTCTTTTTTATCTCCTCCTCTCCCTTTCTACCTCTCCCTTCTTCTGTATGTCTCTCTGTGTGTGTAATTTTATCCACACCTATTTCTTTAATTATGTATGTTTTGTAAGTATGTATATTTCTAGCTTTAACCTTGCTCCTGAACTAGTCTTCTGTGTCCAGTTATCTCATAGATTTCACCATTCAAAATGTTCTAAATGGAAGTGATCTTCTTTTCCTTTGAATCAAATTCACCACCACCTACTTGAAGCGGACTTAATTTTCTCTTAGCATACCCTCTATCCAATCAGTTGTTAAGTTCTGTTGATTTAACTTTGGCAGTGTCTCTCGAATTCTTCCCTTCATTCTACTTCTAACATCCGTATGAGCTTCATTATCTCTTTCCTAAACAATTTCATTAGTCTTCTAATAAGTTTTCTTATAGTCTCTATTCATTTCTGCTTATGGAAAGAAGATCTATTGCAGCTGAAGACCAACAAATTGCAACAGCATCTCAGGATAGATGCTTAGAAGGTTGTGGATATATTCAGTAGAACAACAAATGATATCCCATACTATCATCTGCAATGATGATTCTAGGGCTGTGGGAAGTTGATACAGCCATGTACTATTGGTAGACACATTCCTTGATCATTTGGTTTCTTCTTTTTTTTCCAATCAACACATTTATTTACTTTTAACTATTTTATTTATTTATTTTTCCCACTACATGCAAAGATAGTTTTCAACAATCATTTTTTTTGCAGGGTTTTTAGTTTCATATTTTTATCCCTCCTTCCCTTCCCTCCCCTCTCCTCTCCCCCTGACAAAAAACAATCTTATGTATGTTACATAATCCTTTAAAAATATCATCATATTATGTATGTTGTGAAAGAAGAATCAAATCAAAAATGGGAAAAAGAGAGAAAAAACATAATACATAAAACGAATTTTAAAAATTGAAAACAATTCTTTTGTCTGTATTCAGACTACATAGTTTCTTTTCTGAATGTGGATGGTACTTTCCATCACAATTCCTTTAGAACTGCCTTGATCATTGTACTGCTGAGATGAGCAAGTCCATCATAGTTGATTATCTCACAGTGTTGCCATTAGTATGTACAATGTTCTGGTTCTTTTTACTTTAGCACCAGTTCTTGCAAATCTTTCCGAACTTTTCTGAAGTCCCAATGCTCAGGATTTCTTACAGAATAGTACTCCATCACATTAATTTACACATTTTGTTCAGCTATTCCCCAGTTAATGGGTATGCCCCTTAATTTCTCATTTTTTTGCCACTGTGAAAAGAAATGCCATAAATATTTTTGTACAATTGGATTTTTTATTCTTTTTTTTTGTATTCTCTTTGAGATACAGTCTTAGTTGTATTGTTGAATCAAAGGGTATGTAGTCTTATTGTCCTTTGGATATGGTTCCAAATTGCTCTCTGAAAAGGTTGAATCAGTTCACAACTTTACCATCAATGCATTAGTGTCCCAGTTTCCCCACCTCCCCTCCAACATTGATCATTTTCCTTTTCTGACATATTGTCCAATCTGATAGATGTGAAGTTGTATCAGAGTTGTTTCAATTTACATTCTCTAATCAATAATAGTTTAGAGCATTTTTTTCATATGACTGTAGATAGCCTTAATTTCTTCAACTGAAAGTGTCCTATTCATATTTTTTGACCATTTATTAATTGGGGAATGACTTTATTCTTATAAATTTATATTTGCAAATTTTAGAAATGAGTCCTTTTATCAGAAATGCTAGCTGCAAAAATTGTTTCCCAATTTTTTGCATTCTTTTTAATCTTGGTTGCACTGGTTTTATTTGTGCAAAACTTTTTTAATATAGCCAAAATTAATCATTTTGCATTTTATAATTTTTCTAGCTCTGTTTAGGTCATAAACTGCCCTTTCCATAGATCTGAAAGGTAAATTATTTCTTGTTCTTCTATGATATGATGTCAACTTTTAAGTCTAAATCCTGTACCTATTTTGATCTTCTCTTGGTATAGGGTATGAGATAATGGTCTATGTTTAGTCTCTACCATACGCTCTTCTAGTTTTCCCAAAAGTTTTTATCAAAGAGTGAGTTCTCCAGAAGCTGGATCTTTGAGTTTATCAAGCAGTAGATTGTTATAGTCATTTACTACTCTATTTTTTTAGCCAGTACAAAGCAGTTTTGATGACTGATACTTTACAATATAATTTTGGATCTAGTACAGCTAGGCTACCTTCCTTTGCATTTTTTTTCATTAATTCCCTTGACCTTTTGTTCCTCCATATGAATCTTCTTACCATTTTTTTTTCTAGCTCACCAAAGTAATTTTTTGGTAGTCTTATTAGTATGGCACTGAATAAGTAATTTGATTTAGGTAGGGTTATAATTTTTATTATATTAGCTCTGCCCACCTATGAGTAATTGACATATACCCAATTATTGAGATCTGAGTTTATTTGTGTGAAAAGTGTTTTTATTTATTTATTATTTTTTTTTGGCAAGGCAAATGGGGTTAAGTGGCTTGCCCAAGGCCACACAGCTAGCTATGCAGGCCTCCTTTCTTGTTGATATGATATGATATACTTTGAGAGAGTGTGAGCCTGTCTGTATGGGATAATCTTTCTTGCCACTTATTTTTGTTATATTTAAATATCCACTGTTTTAAATTAATGTCTCCTTGGGTTTAATAAAAGAAATATACTGAGGAGTAACAGAGCTATGATTTTTAAGGGAATGCCAACTTATAGAGTACCTTAAACTTATTAAAAATTTTTGTGTGGCCTACATGTTAGGACAGGAGAGCTGTTTAATAAGTATTTTAATAAGTATTTAATAAATATTGTACAAAAATATTCATAGCCAGCCCTGTTTGTGGTGGCAAAGAATTGGAAATTAAGTAAATGTACTTCAACTGGGGAATGGTTTAACAAACTGTAGATATTTAATAAGTATTTTTTTGGTTTTTGGTTTTTTTTTTTGCAAGACAATGGGGTTAAGTGGCTTGCTCAAGGCCACACAGCTAGGTAATTATTAAGCATCTGAGGTCAGATTTGAACCCAGGTCCTCCTGACTCCAGGACCGGTGCTTTGTCCACTGCACCACCTAGACAGCCCCAAATTGTCCCTGAATGTTGCACTGAAGGAATGAGCAAGTCCATCAAGGTTTATCATTACCCCCATGTTGCTGTTAGGGTGTACAATGTTTTTCTGGTTCTGCTTATCTCGCTCAGCATCAGTTCATGCAAATCCCTCCAGGCTTCCCTGAATTTCCATCCCTCCTATTACAGTTTGTTAAGCCATTCCCCAATTGAAGGACATTTACTTAATTTCCAGTTCTTTGCCACCACAAACAGGGCTGGCTATGAATATTTTTGTACAAGTAATGTTTTTGCCCTTTTTCATCATCTCTTCAGGGTATAGACCCAGTAGTGGTATTGCTGGATCAAATGGTATGCACATTTTTGTTGCCTTTTGGGTGCAATTCCAAACTATTCTCCAGAAAGGTTGGATGAGTTCACAGCTCCACCAAGAATGTATTAGTGTCCCAGATTTCCAACACTGATCATTGTTCTTTCTGATCATATTGGCCAGTCTGAGAGGTGTGAAGTGGCACCTCAGAGCTGTTTTAATTTGTATTTCTCTAATAAGTAATGATTTAGAGCAATTTTTCATTTGATTATGGATTGCTTTGATTTCCTCAACTGTAAATATTCACTTTTAAGTATTCAGAATGACCAGATTTTTACATAGCAGCTTTAAAGTTACTCTTAAACTGCTATTGCCTTGACTACAAATTTAAGTCTTTTAATTTTTTTGAAAGCTGTGTGGAATTCTTTTACTTCTGTGCACTTAATTGACCGCTTCAAAAGTAGGTCCAGATGGGGCTCCTCTACCCTCTAGACACCATCAGGTATGCCTCCTGCATTCTGGTATAGCTAAGACCTTTCTCCAATCCTTCCTGCTTATCTTCAAATTCTTTCTTGCAGACAATCTGGTTTTTATCCAGCCAAATGATTATTTCATTTAGTCGGTCTTCTGTTTGTCCTCATCACCAATTTAGCCTTGCAGTTTCTTACCTCTATAGTACTCAACTTATGTTGAAAGCATAAGATTCAAAAGAATTCTTAGAGGACATCTTCTCTACTTCCTATCTCTATCCTTGTATTTCTCAGTCTTCTGGTCCATATGGCAGA
The DNA here is from genome assembly GCF_037893015.1 of Macrotis lagotis. Taxonomy (NCBI): domain Eukaryota; kingdom Metazoa; phylum Chordata; class Mammalia; order Peramelemorphia; family Peramelidae; genus Macrotis; species Macrotis lagotis. The sequence continues at coordinate 257,783,860 of NC_133659.1, read as the reverse complement.
ATAAGCACATTAGGCTGATTGCCTGAGTATGTGGTAAAGGTCTATGACTTACTTGGTGGGGATAGAAATAATATTGCATTTGATCAGATTTGTCATAACTCTACCAACAATTTCAGTTCCAAGGGAAAGAGAAGTGATACCCAATAGTAGCAAGTCTTGTCATATTTATCTCCAGATAAGGGAGCAGCCTGGACAATTGTACCACAGGCAACAGCCTCATCAGGATTGGAACTCTTCTTGAACTCTTTGTCATTGAAAAAGTCCTGCAGAAACTTCCAGATTTAAGTGATCAGAATAGAATCACCCACTAAGATGATGTCTTGAATCTGTGATTTATAGAGCTTCACATCCCTTAAGGCCTTTTCCACAGGATCTACTGTACCACAGAAGAGGTGAGTATTCAGCTCTTCAAAATTGGATGAGGAGATAGAGGTATAATAGAGAGTATGAATCTCAACACTATTCTGGTACAGAGGGTGTTTCGTATATCCAAAGTGATGAACAAATGATAAATAATTCTATTATTTTTAACTTGAGCTTTTGCTTGAATCCAGCAATGAAATGATTAGCCATGCCATTTCCGCCCAGAGACATATCCCAACTGTGGTCTTGACTTCAAAGATGCCATCTTTTTCAAAAAATTAGTTTCATTTAAAATTTTTTTCAGTTGATATTTTATTTTATTTTTCCAATTATATGTTTTGAAAGTTTTTCAACATTAATACACATGAATATGCATATTTTTAAGTTATAAAATTTCCTTCCACCCTCCCTACCCCCCCCTTCCCTCAGAGGCAAACAGTCAGCTAAATATTGTATATACACATTTGCATTGAACACGTTTACAGATTAATCATTTTTGGCATGAGGAATTAGGATTAAGGGAAAGAAAGAAAACCATGAGATAGGAAAGAAATACATAAGAGAAATTTTTAAAAAGTGAATGTAGTATTCATTTAGATAGGATTTTTGAAATTTGTTTTGTTTGGTTTTTCTTCCTTTGGATGGGTATAGCATTGACCATAGGCAGTCTCCTAGGGTTGTGCTAGTTCTGCTGAGAGGAGCTGCATCCATGCTTGATCAATTCACAATGTTGTTGTTAATATGTACAATGTTCTCTTGGTTCTGCTCCCTTAACTCAGCATCAGTTCCTGTAATTCATTCCATTTTTCTCTACAGTCTGACCATTCATGGTTTCTTACAGAACAATTGTTCTATAAAATATTCATATTTCTAAACTTGTTCAGCTATTACCCAATTAATGATGATACCATATTTTAATGTTAAGAATGAAGATATTGAAAGTACTACCTCCTAAGTCAAATATCAACATATTTTTCCCAGCAATAACTTTTTTGTCCAAGCCATGAGCAATAGCAATGGCAATTGACTCAATAATGGTTAGGCCAGTGATGGTTCCAGCATCTTTGGCAACCTGACATTAGGAGTCATTGAAGTAGACTGGCACCATGATGACAGCATTTGAGATCATCTTCACATCTGTAATTTAAGATTCAGCAATTTCTTTCATTTGGTCAGGACCATACAGGATACTTCTGGATAGAAGGATGCTTCTGGATATCCCCTTTGTATTTGGACTTAGGCTTGCCTACATCATTCACCCCTATGAAAAGCCAATTTTTCATATCTCACTGTACAACTGCATCATAAAATCTATTATCAATAGATATTTGGTATAAAAAACCGTTGTTATGATTGACTGTAACTTGATTCTTTAGATTAAATCAGCAATTAAAAGTTCTGTGTCAGGGAAGGTAATGTAACTTGGAGTGGTCCTTTTTTATGGTCATTAGCAATGATTTCCATTTTCCCATGTTGGAAGACTCCCATCAGTATCCATGGCAGATCCCTTTGAAGTGCTCACTGGGCCATCAGGGATTGTATTTGACCTCTGAGGAGCAGAAGGACTCCTCAGAAGATCAGCTAAACTTCTAAAGTCAATCTTACCACTAAGTACCAGCCATTGATTCTCTAAGGCTCAACTAATTGATCAGGGTGGGTAGAAGCTCAGGGAGGAGGATGCTGCTTTGTCTGGGGTCTATAAATATTCATCTATGAGGTAGACTGGGAATTGTTCTTCTCTATTTCCTTCACGTATTTCAGGTTGTATATATTTTTCCTTTAGTTGATTCCCTTTAAGTTTGTTCTTTAATCTGGACTACTCTTATTGCCTCCTAACTGGTTCTATATATGTTTATAAAAATACATATTCTATATATACATATATATGTTATATGTATATAATATTTTTATAACCTATATAAATATTTTGGGAGAGGGAAGGAAAGCAACATATGATATGATAGCTCAGCATTCCCATTATAAATCACCCTTTTCTTCCTTAGCCTTGATTTCACGATAATTTCATCATTCTCTAGCATCTTTAGTCTCTCACCTGACACAGGCTTTTTTTTGGGTATGTTACCAAATATGTCTGACCATTCACTCCCTCTATGATTTTGCTCATGCTGTTCCTTCCCACCCAATGTTTCCTCCTATCCCCTGTTCTCCCCTTTAACTTGCGAATTCCACTCAAAGTCCAGATCAGATTCTACCTCATTATGGAACTTTCTTCAACTAGTTTAATCCATATTGATCTCTCTCTCTCTCTCTCTCTCCCTTTTTTTTTAGTTTTTGCAAGGCAATGGGGTTAAGTGGCTTGCCCAAGGCCACACAACTAAGTAATTATTAAGTGTCTGAGACCGGATTTGAACCCAGGTGACTCCTGACTCCAAGGCTGGTGCTTTATCCACTATGCCACCCCTGATCTCTTTTTTCTTATACTGTTCATTATTTGAACCACACAGGCTAGGATTTTAACAGTCACTTGACTATATTCTTTTTTGTATTTTTTTCAGTTTTGTGTCCATACATTTTTTCTCTTCAATGATAATAATAATAATAATAAAAATAGAATTTTTATAGAGCTTTAAGTTTACAAAGTCCCTTTCAAATATAATCTCATTAGATTTCCACAATAACCCTGGAAAGTAGCTGTTATTTGACTGATGAGGAAAGTGAAGCAAACAGAAGTTTAGTGACTTGCCCCAAGTTACATAGCTAGTAAGTTTCTGAGGCTGGATTTGGACTCAGATTTTCCAGACTCCAAGTCTAGCATTCTACCTATTATAACACCTAGCTTCCTAGATATTAAGCTAGGACAAGGATTATTTTATACTTTTTTGGTTGTGCTTCTTTCCCAAAATATAAGTTTAGTAGAAATAAATGCTTGTAGAACAGAACTAGCTCTAAGTAGAGTTTTGAAACAATTAGAAAACCTTGAGGGAGAAAACAAATCTATAAAATTCTCATATAACCAAGTGTATAATCAGCTGCTCTCCTTCCTCCATCCACTGTCCTATTTATACAGCATCAGAACTTCATGAACTATTCTTAGGTTGTTTTTCCTATTTGGCAGGTAAACTTACCTGACCAGTCTTTCACTAGAAACTGAATTAAGCCACAGAGACCTCCTTGTTTACTGACCCTTTTCAAACTTCTATCCTGATTAGACTTTATTCAACTCTTAGAGCAACTATAATATGGAACAATGATAATAAATCTTTGCATTTTCAAAGTAATCCTCTCTAAAATCTTTCCTTTATATCCTGACTATGGACTTCTGTTCTCAGGCTCCGTCTCTTTCATTTTTCTTCCTATTTCCCAAGCTTTATAACTTTTCTCCCTCTTCTTTTTTTTCCCCCTCCAGATTTCAATTCCCTCAAGTCATCCTATTTTACACAAATTTTGCCATCTTACAATCAGAAATATTAGAAGGGGAAAAAAGAGGGAACAAAATATCCAATTCATTCTTGCTCACAAATTCTTGGGCTTGATTTGGTTCTCCTCACTAAAACCTTGCAGGGTTTCCTTCATCACAGAATCATAAGAGAGGACTTTAGATCTCCAAGAGGAAAAGAGTAATCTTTGCCCCAAATGGTTCTTAGGTCCCAGTAACTGATAAATTTCCTTGTTTTAATTTACATTGTTTTTCAGAGTTTCAAGTGAAAAAGTTTTAGGAAGTAGTCAAAAATGAAGTATTGGGTCTATTTTTTAATGAAATTTTGAATAATTTCCCCTGAAACTGATACTGGCTGACTTGTATTTCTTTTCTTTCTTATTCACTTAGAAAAGCACTCCCTGTTTAAGGATTTGTTTTTTTTTAATACTTTTTGTTAGAGGGTCCTGTTATTCCTCTAATGGTCTCCAAACTTTCTGGTTCTGCATTCTAATCAGTACAGAATTTTTGGGCACAATATGTAGATTTACTTATTTTAAATTATATATAGATACCAAAAATTATGCATGTGCATACTGAAAATAGACATAAAAAAATTGAGATAAAAATTAGATAATATAGGTCACTAGAGTCCATAGGGAGCTTTGGAGATTATAGACTAAGGAAATGGTGTGATGAGACCTATACTTTAGAAAAATCACTCTGGAAGCTGTAAGAAAATGATTATGAGAGAGATAAAATGAGAACAGGAGACCAGTAAGGAGACTGTTGCAATACTTCAGATTAGAAATGATGAGAGCCTAAACTCTGGTGATGACTTTGTGAAGAGAGAGAAGGAAATGGATATGACATAGAGAGGGAGGAATAAAAAACCTGACCAATGAGTGTATATTTAATCTGAGAAAAAGTGAGGGGACAAAGGTAACATCAAGGCTTCAAGATATTGGTTCCTACAATAGAAATAAAGACTTTGAGAAAGAATTGGGTTTGGAGAGAAAGAAGAGTTCTGTTTCAGACATATTGAGTTTGATAGTTTGATATACTTTCAGGATATCAAGTTTGAAATGTCTAATAGCTATTGATAATGTTGGAATGTATTAGTATTAGGCTGGATATATATATATATATATAAACACACACATGCATATATATATATATATACTACAGAGAGAGAGTGTGTGTGTGTCATTTGCATAAAGGTGATAATTAGGTTCATGGGAGTCAATGAGGTCATCAAGAAAGATTACATATAGAGAGGAGTGCCCACAGCAAGGGGGTAAAATATGAGGACAATCCAGAAAAGGGAATTTAGAAATGGTTAAATAAGTAGGAGAACCAAGAGAGAGTGCATCATGATAAACCAGAAAGGAGAGAGTATTTAGGAAGTGAGTATGGTCAATAATGTAGGATATAGAAGAGTGTTCAAGAAGGATAAGGATTGAGAAAAGGTCATCAGATTTAGCAATTAAGAAATCACTGTTATTGTGAGCATAATATTCCAACAAAAACCCCACTCGGGTTGTGCTAGTTTTTCCTTAAAAGATGCTAAAACTGTCCTGGAGATTTCATTTACCCAGGTGCAAAAGTCTCAAGCCACTGCCATGTCTTCTTGGTGTCTTTGGGAAAAAAATCAGTTCTTGAATGGTCAGCTACCTGGTTCTTCTTTCAGGCCTCAGATCAGTTGATCAGCAGAATAACCATACAGGTACAGGGAAACTGCTCTCAACAGAATTAAGACTGCATCTTTGCTGAACATCCTTTATTTTTAATGTCCTTCCCTTTCTTTGACTAAGTAAATCTCCTTTTCTTAACTGTAAAATGTTTCACAAGTATACCTATCTCAGAATGAGTTACCAGGCTTTGAAGAAAGCAGTTTCTGTTGAATAAGGAGTCAAGAGTTGAAAATGTAGTGAAACCCTCAAGAGAAATAGAGAAGTTCAGAAGAGAGGTGGATTTGGTGAGGACAATGTAATCACAACTTAACTGTTCATTCTTTGCTAAGTGAAGAGTTGTTGCTGAAGTTGGAAAGTTGTTAGTAGGAAGACCATCAAGATAATAAAGACAGGAGGTAGGGGCAATGGGTTATATGTGTCTGGAATGAGGTGAGAATTTTACTTGCAGAGCTGCTGCAGGTGCCTGGGTCACATTGTTAATCAGAGGAAGTTAAACATTGGAAAATCAAGTGGCATTGGAATGTTGAGAGTCTTAAGTATTACATGAGAAGTCTGGACTTTTGTGAGTAATGGAAATGTATGAGCAAGGGAATAATATAATGAAAACAACATTTTTGAAAGATTAATTGGGCATTTGGGATAGATAGGGATATGAGCAAATGAAGTATTTGACTAGTATTGCCAGAAGGACATATATATGTCCTTCTGGCAATACTAGTCTCCTACTTATATATATATATATATATATATATATATATATATATATATATATATATATATATGTGTGTGTGTGTGTGTGTGTATACACATATATATATATTTTACTGATTTATGAATTATACCTCTACTAATAATTATGTACATCATCATACATAAAATGTGTAAAAATTGAGATTAAAAAGAGGAGATAAAGATGAAATATTTGATTCTAGGCAATAGGCAGCTATTAAAGTTTATTGAATAAGGGGAGTCAGACCTGAACTTTAGGGAAAACTTTAGGGAAATTATTGTAGCAGTTATGTGAGAAACAGGTTGGAAGCAGGGAGACCAATTAGGAGACTATTGCAGTGGTCCAAGCAAGAAGTGATGATGACCTGAATTAGAGTGAGAGCTATATGAATAAAGAAAAAGGTTCAGATGGGAAAGATGTGAAGGCAGAATTGAAAAGGTTTGTGAATATATTGGATATGTGAAGTAAGAGTGATTAAGTCAAGAATGACATTGAAATTTATAACCTGTGGAACCAAAAAAATGGTGTGGCTTCCAATAATAATAGGGAATTACCAACTAATTCCAATATTAAACAAATTATTTGTAATAATAGGCAAAGAGGGAGTTCTACTGAACTCCTTTTATGAAAGAAATATGGTGCTGATACTTAACCAGGAAGAGCAAAATCAGAGAAGGAAAATTATACACCAATTATACTAATTAATACAAAAACCCTAAATAAAATACCAGTTAGAAGACTATAGAAAATATGATTATATCAATAAATGCAGAGAAAGTTTCTGACATAATACAACACTCATACCTATTTGAAAGCAGAGTTATAAATGATTTTTCTCTTAAAATGATAAGAAGCATCTGCCTAAAACCATCAGCAAGAATTATTTGTAATACGGAAAAACTAGAAGTCTTCTAAATAAGATCAGGAGTGAAAGATGATCGTTATCACTGATATTATTCAATATTGCATCAGAAATGCTAGTTATATGGTAAGCCTCAAAACTGTTTGGTACTGGTTAAAGAAGGAATAGAGTGGTGAATCAGCAGACTAGGTTAGGTACAAAAGAGACCAGTAAAAGGCTATAGTAATCTGCTATTTGATAAACTAAAGGATGATACCATACCAGTTAGGAAAACAAGGTATTGTTTATCTGTCAGATTTTGAAAAGGAAGAGGTTTATGGCCAAACAGGAGATAGAGAATATTATCAAATGCAAAATTGATCATTTTGATAACATTAAATTAAAAAATTTTGCACAAATAAAACCAATGCAACCAAGAATAAAAGGAATACAGAAAGTTGGGTAACAATTTTTACAGGTAGCATTTTTTTAATTAGGTTTTTTTTTTGCAAGGCAGTGGGTTAAGTGACTTGCCCAATGTCACACAGCTAGGTCCAAGGCCAAAGTTCAACTAAGGTCTTTGTAACACCAGTGCCAGGATTGTATTTGTTATGCCACCTAACTGCCTCACAGTTAGCATTTTTAATAAAGAACTGATATCTAAAATATAAAGAAAAATGAGTCAAATTTATAAGAATTCAAGTCATTTTCCCAACTGATAAATGGTTAAAGGAAATGAACAGGCAGCTCTTATGTGAAGAAATTAAAGCTATAATCATAAGAAAAAAAGTTCTAAATCATTACTGATTAGAGAAATGCAAATTAAAACAACTCTGAGGTACCACTTCAGGCCAATCATATTGACCAAGATGACAAAAAAAGAATAATGATCAACAATGGAGAGAATGTGGGGAAACTGGTATACTGATGCATTATTAGTGGAGTTGTGAACTGATCCAACCTTTCTGTTGAGCAATTTGGAATTATGCCCAAAGGGCAATAAAAACATTCCAATACTAGGTCTGTATCCCAAAGAGATCACAAAAAAAGAGGAAAAGACCCACATGTACAAAAAATATTTATGGTGGATTTCTTTGTAATGGCAAAGAATTGGAAATTGAGGGGGATGCCCATGAATTGGGGAATACCTGAGAAAATTGTGTTATATGAATCTGATGGAGTTCTGTAAGAAATCATGAATGGGTAGATTTCAGTAAAACCTGAAAGAAAAAGATAGAAAAAATGATGCTGAGTAAAGTGAGCGGAACCAGAAGAACACCATATACATTAATAGCAACACTGTGTGAAGATCAAATGTGACAAACTTAACTCTCATCAGCAGTGCAAATAATAAAAGACAATGCTAAAGGACTTGTGATGGAAAATACTATTCACATCCATAAAAAGAATTATATATAGAGTCTGAATGCAAACCAAAGCTTACTATTTTCCATTTAAAAATTTCATTTTATACTTTATGTTTGTTTTTTAACTCTCTCATGGTTTTTTGTTCCCTTTTTGTTCTGATTCATCTTTCACAATATGACTATTGTGGAAATATACTTAAGACAGTTATACCTGTGTAACCTATGCCAGATTACTGTCAAGGAGAGGAGGGAGGAAGAAAACTGTGGAACTCAAAGATTTTACAAAAAATAAATGTTGAACACTATTTTTGCTAATAATTGGAATAATAAATAAATAAATTTAAATTAAAAAATATTAGCTTTATCAATAAGAGAAGAAAAAGAAGTGAAAAGGAATTAGAATAGACAATGAGGAAACAAAACTATGCAAATGATATGATGGTATACTTAGAGAATCTTAAGATCCTAAGAATCAATTAAAAAAACTAGTTGAAATAATGAACAATTTTAGCAAAGTTTCAGGATATAAAACAAACTCCTCTATCATGAACAAAATTCTACAAAAAAGCTAGTAAGAGATACCCCATTTAAGATAACCATAGAGAGCATCAAATAACTTTTGATTTAAATTATTGGAATAAGAATTCACTAGTTGGTAAAAATTGCTTAGAAGGGGGCAGCTAGGTGGTTCAGTGGATAGAGTACCCACCCTGGAACCAGGAGGACCTGAGTTCAAGTCTGGACTCAGACACTTAATAATTACCTAGCTGTGTGACCTTGAGCAAATCACTTAACTTTTTGCTTTGCAAAAACAAACAAACAAAAAAATGCTTGGAAAACTGGCAAGCCATCTGAAATTGGATATAGATTAATATCTTACACCATTTACCAAGCTAAGGTCAGAATGGATACATGATCTAGCTATAAAGGGAGCTATCATAAGTAATTTAGAAGAATATGGAACATATTACCTACTAGACTTATGACTAGGGAAAAATCTATAAGTAAACAAGAGCTAGAGAGTACTATGAGGTATAAAATGGATAATTTTTATTACATTAAATTAAAAAAATTGTACAAATAAAACCAATGTAGGCAAGATTAGAAGGAAAGCAGAAAATTGAGAAAAAAATTTATATTTTCTCAGATAAAGGTCTCATATCTCAAATATATAGAGAACTGTCAAACATAAGAATATGAAACAATCTCCAATAGATAAACGGTCAAAGAACAAGGCAATGCATGTGTTTAATATATGTTTGACTGACTGAATAACTGAAGAAGAAATTAGAGTGGGGAACTGTCATGAACCACAAAGACAGTGGTGATCACCTACTGGACATGCTCCAGCTCATCAATATCTTCTATAAAACTGATTGAAAATGTGATCTGGCCAGCCTCTTATTTTTATATAATTCTTTTCCTTTTTTTCTGTTTATATAGGCAATAATATGCCAGAGTCAACATGCACTACTCATAAAAGTCAATTACTAGATTTTGAGAGTGGGCATTTATACTTCAGAAATATAAAGGGAGGGGGGCAGCCAGATGGCGCAGTGAATAGAGCACCAGCCCTGGAGTCAGGAGTACCTGAGTTCAAATGTGGCCTCAGACACTTAATAATTACCTAGCTGTGTGGCCTTGGGCAAGCCACTTAACCCCATTGTCTTGAAAAAAACTAAAAAAAAAAAACCCTAAAAAAAGAAATATAAAGAGGACTTGGATTATTGTATTGTGGATTTTTCTAGAGTTAATAAAATGATTGGGAAAAATGTTAATCATGCAGATTAAATTTAAAATATGCATTGTGTTTTAGAGAGTCAGTTGTCAAACATTTACAACACACATAGGCAATTTTTTTTTTGTACCTGTTACCCTCTGAGGGAAAGAATCTGGGGCCTTTCTTTTTGGAATTGGAATTTGGAATTAAAAATGATAATTTATTAATTAGATTATAGTTTTCTCAGTTCCTACTAAATGGATAAATGGCACAATGTGACTTTATTTTGGGTCCTCATCTTGTAGATGAGGGATTTAGACTCAATGTTATCTCCAAAGACCTCTTCCAGCTCTACCAATCTATAAATCTGATTCAGCATACAAAAATCACAAAGTCAGATTAGAGACTGAAAGATTAGAATAGGCTCAGGGAACCTGACTGTCACCAACAAGTATCACCTATTTCATGAAGCCAAATCACAACTAGAGAACATTTTCTCTGGCTTCTTTTTAATTTGATTTCTTAAAACATTGAATCTCTTCGTGAATTCACGAAAAAAAGGGATTTGTTGGGTCTTTTGGGGTAACTCTGATCTTTCTTATGTAAATTAGAATCTCATGGGATTTGTTAAATCACATATTACTTAGTCTCTAAGAGAATGTGAGGTCATAAAGACTGAATTTTCTTCTTATCCCAAGGGCTAATCATCTGGGCTTGGGCAGGTTATAATTCATGGTATGGGCCTTGTACTAGTAGGCAAATAGTGAATTATCAGACCTGACTTTCCAAGGCTTTTCATCAGAGAATTTTAAAAACTAAAAAGGGGCAGCTAGGGGGCAGAGTGGATAAAGCACAGGCCTTGGAGTCAGGAGTACCTGGGTTCAAATCCGTCCTCAGACACTTAATAATTACCTGTGTGGCCTTGGGCAAGCCACTTAACCCCATTGCCTTGGGGGGAAAAAAGAAAGAAAGTAAATGAATGCTATCAGTAAAAAGAACCATTTTCCAAACTTTAGTATTCTTGTATTTGTATTGTCTCATCCATGCCAAGTTTTGCTTCTTCATGGTCATAGTTTACAGTTGTTTTTCATTGTTTTTCTAAGCTGATCTTCCAATTTCAAGAAGTCTACTCCACCCTATGATGATCTCTCTAGCTGCCAGGTCCCTCCAAAGGTCTTTGCTTGTTTTCTGAGAATTGTTGTTATTCTTTAGTCTTTTCAGTCATATCCAACTCTTCATGACCCCATTTGGGATTTTCTTGGCAGAGATGTTGGAGTTTCTTGGCATTTCCTTCTCCAACTTATTTTCCAGATGAAGAACTGAGGCAACATGGTTAAGGGACTTTCCCAGGGTCATACAGCTAAGAGTTCAGAATCCAGGCCTGGCACTCTATCCACTTCAGTGCCACCTAGATGCAAGGAACCTTAGAACTTATTTGGTTCAACCCCCTCATTTTACTGATGGAAAAATCTTCTGGACCTGAGGTATCCTCATTAGTATTACAGTATGTGTGTCTTGACCACACTTGTACCTGATTGCTCAGGAGGAGCATTTGGAGGTCTTGATTAGAGAATACCTATATTTTAACTTCTGTAGTAGCCATGTTCTGTTCTGTCTATATAAGTCTATGCTTCAAAAACAAAATCAGTGAATTAAGAGTTTCTCATTCAGATGATATTAACAGGGTGAGTTCTGTCTTTCAAAGTATAAGGCCCTGAATCAGTGACCATTGGAATTATATTCTGAGTAAATCGTCTGTGGAAAACTGAAATTCAAACTCAGGTCCTCTGATTGCACTCTCCAAAACACTACCATTTCCCTAGAAAGTCTTTTCTAATAACTCTAGCCAGAAAAGCTCTTTCTTATAGGATCCTGAACCATTCTTAGCATTAGCATGGCACCTTTCACATTGGAGATACTTAATAAATACTTATTGACTTTTGATATCTTCTTCCCTTTAAGGAACACCCTTTCAATGACATTGTCATTCCCTTCCATTTCATTTCCTCCATTGGCAAGATATCATCTGGAGCCTGATTTTGTTGGACCATTGCCTTGATAGGCAATGTTTCTTGTTTAAGGCAAATTTTATTGAGTTTATGTATTTAGCATGCATTTTTGTCTTATTTTCTCCACTAGGCTATATACCCTGAGGATGGGAACTGAATTTTAAACTTTTTTATTAAACATAGTATACACAATTGGATAATAAATGTTTGGAAATCTCTGATGACTGGGAGTCAGAACACCATAATTCTAGGCACAATTTTGCTTCTAACTCTCTAGGTGAAACTGCAGAAGTGTCTTTACCTGTCTGAACTTCAATTTCATATTTAAAAAGAAGGGATGACATAAGAAGGGATGACATTCCGTGAATAAATGGATCTCCTAGTTCAACAATTATTGAGTCTATCTCTATGTATAGGGTCCTTCCTTTTTCAAGTGATAAAAGTATTTAACAAGGTTTTCTGGATATTAAACAATTGATTCTCTGATTTGGAAAAATGCAGATTCCAAAAGATTGCACTTACCTTTGAAGTAAGGAGATTGAGGGAAAACAATAATTTCAACATGATTTGGAAATAAAGAATGAAATACCACCCTATCTAATCTGACAAAAGGATCACCTGACCCTAAAGTATGGCAGACATCAAAGTTTAGTTTAAACTGAGTCTAGCCAAATAACAAGACTAACAAATGCCCAAGACTTCTTCTTTGTCACATTATGGCCCTGGAGTAACATTTTGACCGCAGAAATCATAGTGTTTGGAAGAAATCATTTAGTCCAATCTATTCTCAAAAAAACAATTCTTGTTTTCTCATGTCTGATAGACCTATCCTCTTCTTGAAGACCTCCCAGGACAGGGGAACTCAACACTTCTTGAGGCTGCTTTTTCCACATACGAACAGCTCTAGAAAGTTTTTCAAGCTTACAGTTGTCTCTTTGTAACTTCTATTCCTTGCTCCTTGTTCCATTCTCTGGGACCAAATAGAACAAGTCTGAGTCATCCTCCCCTGAAAGCCTTTCAAATAAAGCCCCTCCTCATCTCCCCTCCCCTAGTCTTCTCTGTTCTAGGCTAAACAACCCTAATTTCATTAACTGATTCTCCTATGGCATAGATCTGGCACCTTTCACCATCCTCAGTTGCCCTCCTCTGGACTAACTATAGCTTTTTTTTTTAGGTTTTTGCAAGGCAAATGGGATTAAGTGGCTAGTCCAAGGCCACACAGCTAGGTAATTATTAAGTGTCTGAGACCGGAGTTGAACCCAGGTACTCCTGACTCCAGGGCCGGTGCTTTATCCACTGCGCCACCTAGCTGCCTCTAACTGTAGCTTTTCAATGTCTTTTCTATACCATGTCCTCCAAAACTGAATCCCATACTCCATATGAGGTCTGATGGGGGCAAACTACTGTGGGTACTCTCAAAAACAGAGTACCTTGTCCTTGGCTCTAGGACATTAGACTATGTGATACAATAAAGATTCCAACCTTCTACTACTTTCCCCCACCTAAACTCTCTTAAAAAAAAGGTCTGCAGTAAAATTTGACTTTGTTAATAGATGGGCCAGTAAGGGAAGATTTTTAAATCTTACATTGCTAAATTGTGCCATCTACAGGACAATATGGAGAAATACTAGGAACTTGGCTTAATTCAGCTTTTGGATAACACAAGAGCTTAATAACAGTACATCAGTCCAAGGAGAGAAAAAACTATCAACAAATCTGAGCCCTATCTACTTCTTCTCCAGGGTATAAGAGTAAGGGAATGAAGGTACAAAGACTAGGAAGAACCATAGGCCCAATGAACTCAATTGCCAACTAAAAAGCCCCAATCCAAAGCCTCTGGTCAGGTACTTACCTTGACTTAATAGATTCAAGAGACTTGCTGAGGGTAGATCCAATATCTAATTCTAGCAGTCTGGGAATATCTGGGTAGCCACCAATCTGATCCCAGAGTAATTTCATAGGTGTCTTTGCTGCTATTGGGAAACTAGAAGTGGACAAATCAGCCCGCCAAATGGCCTCTACTTCGTCCTTTGGTTTCCTAAAAAATTGGGAAGCAAATTTAGACCATACAGTAAGCTAAATAAGCTCGTCAGGGTTGTAGATCCAACCCAATATTCCCTGTCCAAGCCCTATTTTCCTGCTTTTCATAAAGGGCTCTCTATACTGTCTCTAACCATCCTCTCCCTGCAGTGTGATCCTATTTTGCTTATAATTCTCACCCCCCCCCAACCTTTCATTTGGAACTGTTTCTGGAGGTCTCGCTCCTGGGGAAAGAAAGTTGTGCCCATTTAGATCTCTTTGGAGAATGACAAAGAGCTCTGGTTCCTGAGAGAACCATCAAGGTTACTTTTCTATGGTCTTCCTCAACCATTAATCATTATGGAATTGCCAACTTCCTTTCTGGTACTGCTGGGTTTTTAATTTTTTTTAATTTAAAAAATAACATAAGGCAGATGTAAATAATTCTCACTCCAATTCCTTTCACTCTCTATATATACCTACATAAAAAGGGGATTGCTTTTATAATATTTACTTTTGAAAGTTTGACCCCTTCAGAAGGAGAATAAAGCTCCCCTCCTCCATTTTTAATGAAACAAAGTTATATAAAATAACCTAAATCAAATAGTTGACACAAATATTCTGGTGGACTATACTACATTAAGAAGGAAGAAGCATTGTGACCATATAATGTCACATTAGAAAGTGTTCTAATGATATATCTGTCACATACTTAAGTGTATTGATTAGTTCAAACTCTTTTTCCTTTTCCACCTTCTTTGGGGCTTGCCATTGGACCACATTTTTGAAGCAGACAGTTTTTGAAGGATAGACTTGCTCCATTTTTTGTGTGACCAAAGGTACTGGATAATTAAGTTTCAAGTTAAATTTCTTTTGGATCTAAAAGATCAGAGAAGGTAAGAATAAAGAAGGTTAGAAATCCTCAAGCAAAATTTACTATATATCAAACCCTACACAAAAGTTTGCTTTTGATGTCTTTTCCCCCTTAGGAAATATCCTTTTTTTAAAAAAAAATTTTTGCCACTTATATGTAAAATCAATTTGTAGGGGTGGCTAGGTGGCGTATTGGATAAAGCACCAGCCTTGGAGTCAGGAGTACTTGGGTTCAAATCCGGTCTCAGACACTTAATAATTACCTAGCTGTGTGGCCTTGGGCAAGCCACTTAACCCCATTTGCCTTGCAAAAAAAAATCAATTTGTAATATTTGTTTTTGAAATTTAAGTGATATATTCTATTTCTCTCTCCCTCCACTCCCCCACTCCCCTCCCCCCAAAATGGTAAACAATATGATATCAGTTACATGTGCTCAATCACATAAAAGATATTCAGATTTAATCAGCTCTTCCTTGGAGGTAGATGGCATTTTTTTTTTTTATCATGAATACTTTAGAATTATTTTGGATCATTGTAATTCTGAGAAAAGCTAAATCCATTACAGTTGTTCATTGTACAGTATAGTAGGTACTGAGTACTGGTTAGACTCACTTCACTTTGTAGCAGTTTGTCTTTTTTTTTTGAGATTTTTTTTCTGAAATTAGCCTGCTTGTCATTTCTTATAACACAATAGTATTACATTCCTATCATATACCCGAACTTGTTTAGCCATTTCTCAATTGATGACGATCCCCCTCTAAATATTTTTGTACATATAGATCCTTTTCCTTTTTTAAAAAAAAAAAATTTCTTTGAGGGGCGGCTAGGTGGCGCAGTGGATAGAGCACCGGCCCTGGAGTCAGGAGTACCTGGGTTCAAATCCAGTCTCGGACACTTAATAATTACCTAGCTGTGTGGCCTTGGGCAAGCCACTTAACCCCCATTGCCTTGCCAAAAAAAACAAGAACAAAAAAAATCTCTTTGGACTACAGATCTAGTAATGATATTGCTGGATCAAAGGACTCCTGTGGACAGAATTCTGAATTGTCATTCCAGAATGATTGGATCAATTTAATATTTCATCAAAAGTGCCTGAATTTTTCCACATCCCTTCAACATTTGTGATTTTCCTTCAGCACTATTTTAGCCAAAATGATGTGTGAGGTGGTACCTCAGAGTTATTTTAATTTGTATTTCTCTAATGTGATCCTAGAACATTTTATCACCAGACTATATATATATATATATACACACACATATATGTATGTGTGTGTGTGTATGTGTATAGTTTTGATTTTTTCCATTCTTAAAAATTGGATTCAAGTATCAATATATTTGAAAAATTAGTGTCTTAGGTCACTAGACATACTAGAAAAATTTTCCCCTAGTTTTCTACTTTCCTTCTAATCTTGGCTGCCATTGTTTTGCTTTTTAAATTTAATGTGATCAAAATTATCCATTTTACATCTAATAATACTCTCTTTCTTGTTTGATCTTCTTCCCTTATACATAACTCTGACAGGTAAATTATGCCATGGCTCCCTAATTTGCGTGTGGTGGTTAAAAAAAAAAAGAACATGATAGCCTTTTCCAAGACATTATCAGAAAAACTGTTCTGACATCTTTGTGCCAGAGGGCAAAATAGAAATTGAAATTTCACCTACTGAAAGGGTGAAAATGAAATGAAAGCTTCCAGGAATATTATCGCTAATTCCTGAGTTCCCAGGTCAAGGAGAAAATACAGCAAGTAGCCAGAAAGAAACAATTCAAATATGGAGCCATAGTCAGGATAACACAAGATTTTGCAGCTTCTGCATTAAGGGATTGGAGAGCTTGGGATATAATATTCTAGAGGGCAAAGGATCTGAGATTACAGCCAAGAATCACCTACCCATAATCTTTCAGAGGACAAAATGCACATTTAAAGAAATTGATGACTTTCAAGCATTTGTGATGAAAGATCAGAACGGAATAGAAAAATGATTTTCAAATAGAAGTCTCAAGAGAAGCATAAAAAGGTAAAGAAAAAAGTAATCATAGGGGATTCAATAAAATTCAACTGTTTACATTCTGATATGGAAAATACATGTAATTCATTGTCTTTATTAGGAGAATGAGAAGAAGTATATAGAGGGCATAATGTGAGTTGATCTCCCCCACTCCACTCTTGCCCAAAAAATGAAGGAGAAAAAGGGATGCATGTAGAGAAAGAGGAAAGTGGGATATAGAATGAGGCAAAGTTTTCTTACATCTTGGCATGTAAAGAAGAGCTTTTGGGGACAGCTAGGTGGCTCAGTGGGTAGAGTACCACCTCTGGAGTCAGGAGGACCTGAGTTCAAATCCAGCCTAAGACACTTAATATACCTAACTTTGTGAACCAGGGAAAGTTACTTAAACCAATTGTCTTGCAAAAAAAAGAAGAGCTTTTATAATGGAGGAGGAAATAGAAGATGGTAGTGAGCAATGCTTCAACCTCACTCTTATCAGAACTTGTTCAAAGAGGAAAGAATGTATATACATAGTCAGCTGGGTATAAAAATCTTTTTTAACCAGTAAGGAAGTAGAAGGGGAAGGAGATGACAATGGGTACAGGGGGCTTAAAACAGAGGGCAAATTAAGGGAGACAACGATCAGAAGCAAAATATACTTTTTTTATTTAATTTTTTATTTTTAAATTTTATTTGTTTAAGGTAATGGGGTTAAATTACTTGCCCAAGGTCACACAGATAGGCAATTATTAAGTGTCTGAGACCAGATTTAAACTCAGATCTTCCTGACCCCAGGGCTGGTGCTCTATCCACTGAGTCACCTAGCTGCTCCACTTAAAATAGACTTTTGAGGAGGGACAGAATAAAAGAGAAAGAGAAGAATAAACAAGAAAATAGAATGGAGGGAAATACACAATAATTATAACTGAATATGAATAGATCAGCTCACCTATAAAACAGAAGCAGAAAGCAGAATAGAGTAGAAACCAGAATCCAACTATATTGTTTACAAGAAACACATCTACCTAGCTGTGACCTTGGACAAATCACCTAACCCCATTCCCTTGCAAAAAAAAAAAAAACACACATCTGAAACAATGACACATAATCATTTGTTTGCCTTCTCAATGGGCAGAGGATTGTTGGGAGGAATGGAGAGAATTTATAACTCAAAATTAAAAAAGAATGCTAAAAATAATATAATATATTTATTTAAGGAGAAGAAGATACAAACCAAGGTGATTTGTTCTGCAAACTTTAACCTAATCATTTTGGGGGGGGGGGGTTGCAAGGCAAAAAGTGTCTGAAGTGGGATTTGAATTCAGGTCCTTCTGATTCCAGGGTCTGTGCTCTATCCACTGTGCCACTTAGCAGCCCTTCACTTAATCATTAATGAAAAAAAGTTGGACGTTTAATTTTAAAAGAGGCATTTGAAACATTCTAAGAAAGAAAACCATACTTGAGGAAATGATTTTTTTTCAAACACCTTAGACAGTAGATACTCAAGAGAGATAAATAAATAAAATGGCCAAGGAAAGCAACAACAACAAAATAGCAGAGACACCAATGAGATATTCTTTCTTAAAGTACAAAAGGAGACTAGGGTGAAAGTAGAATTTGATTAAAAATGAGGGTGAAGAACAGGCACAAAACATGGATTATACTTTTTAACACCCCAGATACAGGTAATGGATTTTTTTTGTTTTGTGGAAATAACCTATGGAATGGGAGGGTATATAAAAAGTGGGAGGGGAAAAATATAGAAAGGAATGTGTGATGTATCCTAATCAAGTCAAAGTTGAACAATTCCTGTAGGAGAATAAGTGGGAGCCTGCAGGAGAATGGGTGAGGAGGCAAAGGGATAGAGTTAAAAAAAAAAAGGAGAAATCTTGTTTTAGACGTGGGGGGCATGCTATTAGTGAATGTTCCCACAGAAGAGAGTTATTCTATAAAGAGAGTCAGGAATCATACTATAAGTATAACCTGCAGAGATATGGTGGTTAGAGAGTTAACTCTTCTTGACTCAGAAGAAAAAGAAACATAGGTCTTGGGGCAACTGACACTCAGAAAAGTAGAAAGGCATGGACTGAGATAGAAGGATTAAGTTTTAAGTAAAACAGAGAAAGAGGGGGAATGACCATGAACTGCACAATTAGGTTCACAGGAAAATTCTTACTGTGGACCAATATCCTCTCTATTGCCTGAGTAATTTATATTTCTAGGAGTCAGGCACCATAGAAAAATAGGAACATAGGACAAGAGCAACAGGACAATAAAAGGAACTACTTAGAAGAAGGGGGTTAAAATAGTACATGCAACAGATATGTATCAAAATAAAAGTCTAGAATAGACAGTGTAAACCTTAAAATTTTAGGAGTTACAGTTTTTGTACCATGACATTGTATTAGACAAACAACTTGGAAAGGGGGTAGACTCCCTTTTAACAAAGCTACACAATAGGATCCCTAAAAAGCAGGGAAAGATTTTGAGCCTAGTCAAAGTAGCATGGCCTTGGAATGGTTCTAAGTCTACCTCTTTTCAAATCAATTGTTCTTTTTTTCAAACCTTTATTTTGGTTAAAGTTGAAATATTTTCTAGAATTTACCATTGAGTTTGGTTTTTTTTTAGGTTTTTGCAAGGCATATGGGGTTAAGTGGCTTGCCCAAGGCCACACAGCTAGGTAATTATCAAGTGTCTGAGGCTGGATTTAAACTCAGGTACCCCTGACTCCAGGGCGGGTGCTCTATCCACTGTGCCACCTAGCTGCCCCACCATTGAGTTTTTAATGGAAATTCTTGCCTATTTTGGGGTAAGAATTTTCTGTTTGGCCTCTGGGTACCTCTACTGAGTCCCTTTAGAATGAGAATTTATTTGGGTGCACTTTATTTGGGTTTTTAGTTGTTTTGTTCTGTGTCTCTGGGGACTGTCTAAATGTGAGAGCAAATATTGGTATTTGTATTGTTGACAACAAACAGAATGAATTAAGAAAATTTCAAGTGAAATAAATTTCATTTATTTTTCTTTATTGCTTATTGTAACTAAAATTTAACTGTGCATGGCTGTAAATTGTGATTGGTGACATTTTGCATGTTGTATAAAAACCTTCGAGGATGTAACTGACTTTATTTTACTATATGTGTAATAAATAATCTTGTCTCAGCTTTTTTTCAATAGGAGACATGTGTGTATATATAATATACCCTTGTATCATGCAGTTTCTTTTACTAAAAGGAACATCATTACCTGGTTTGAAAAGAAGGCCCCTATTTTATTATCCATATTTCTATACAAAAGAAAATCATCTTAAGTTATTTTGCTTATGATTTATAAAGTTTTTCAGATTATTAACAAAGGAAATATTATAATCCTAAAAAGGAATTTTTCAGAAGCATCTGGTCAGAAATCCTGATCAAAACTTTTCTGTATTGAATCTTTGTACAACATTGGGGTGTGCTTCATTAGTTTGTTTTTACCAAAAGATGGTTGTTTAAAATACATCAATTTGGGTTTATAAAGTCAAATTTTAAAGATTTATTTTTGCTTTAAGGCTGAATAAAAAATGAGATATCTATTATTTCATAACCTGTGATTCAGCTCCAAGCTAATACTGTACAATAATCTGATATTAACGACTATTTTGTCCAATTTATTTAATTAATGAGTTCTTGGGGACCCTGTATATTGAAGTTCCCATTATTAGATTTTGCTGTAGATGTTTATTCTGGACATGGATAGATAGATAGATATAGATAGATAGATAGATAGATAGATAGATAGATAGATAGATGGAGAGAGGGATAGACAGACAGGCAGACAGACAAAAAATGATAAAACTTGCCCCCATTTTAGTGCAGATCTTTTTTGGGGGGGAGTTGTGGGACAATGGGGTCAAGTGACTTGCCCAAGTTCACACAGCTAACAAGTATTAAATGTCTGAGGTCAAATTTGAATTCAGGATCTCTTGACTCCAGGGCCAGTGCTTTAACACTGCATTTCCTAGCTGCTCCCTAGTGGAAATCTTTTAGCATATTGATAAAGAGGGAAGAAGGGCCTCTGTTGAAGCAGTCCTTCTGTTCTCAGTAAATGTGACAGAAAACACAACTTGGAATTCCCTTTTGATCCAAACTACTGCAGTGAAATGAGACTTTGAGTATATTGAATGTGTGTGTGTGTGTGTGTGTGTGTGTGTATATACATATATTTCTTAGTCTTGTCCACTAGAATAGCTATGTTCCTGCTTACAGCTCTCCTAGGCAGTTTTCTATTTTTCAAGAATAGTAAATTTGAACATTTACTATTTACAATATTGAAACATTTTTTCATTAGATAAATGCATCTAAATTACTGTCAGTAGAAAGCATTTTTCTGATCTGAACTTTTTGCCATTTCTGTGGCATGAGTAAGAATTATGTTAATATGTTGAATTCATCACAAGTATATAATTCAGTTCCTGAATATCTTATTTTCTTTTTTGAGACTGATTTGAGTATATTTGTGCAGAAATAAACATAAAACAAAAATAGGTAAAATCCATTATGTTTATAAGACTAAAGTTGAGAAACCTTTATGTTGTTTTTGCTATTGTTCTAAGAAAAAAGATTTGAGTATGAAAACATGTTTAATGAAATGCATCACCCTACTTTGAAACCTGATTTTGTTTTGTTTTGTATCATATGGAATTAGAAACACCTGTTGAAACTATTTTAAAGTCTCTAAGATTTTCTTATTGTTTAAAAGGATTCTAAAAACAAAAGTTTGTGTTTATATCTATTTTAAACATGGTTAATCACTAAACACATTTTATTATAAAATTTTGTTTTTATAAAACCTGATTCTAGATGCAATTTAGAATTATTTTATTTTTACATCCCAAGTATTATTTCATTGCAAAGCACAATCCTTATGTGATAAAAAGAGTAATGAGTTTTTCTGTGATGATCTTTTGCTGTTGCCATTGTAAGATTACAGTCAC
This sequence comes from Macrotis lagotis, assembly GCF_037893015.1. Classification (NCBI taxonomy): domain Eukaryota; kingdom Metazoa; phylum Chordata; class Mammalia; order Peramelemorphia; family Peramelidae; genus Macrotis; species Macrotis lagotis. The sequence goes on along the minus strand of NC_133659.1, from coordinate 257,761,907 downwards.
TACATGGCATAATTGAATCCTTTAGAACTGAATTCACTCTTGATCATGGAAGTTTTCATGAGAATGAAAATTGAGCTTCTATCTGAGTCTGAATCTAGGTATTGAGATTTATGTTGGATCAGTGACCTGAGGTCAGAAACCCTATGCAGTCTGACCATGGATACTGCAGATGACAGGCTCATTGGGAAAGGCTAGGGAAAGAACTGCTCTAAGGCTGAATTTTCTTAACTCAGTTTCCTAAACATGACATTTGGGATATGTATCACTGTATATATAAGCAAAGCTAGTATTAGAATTTAGATAGTTGTAAGCAAAATTGGCATGGGTTAATATTATTTTTAGCGATCAGCTGATATGATTACAGAAATTTGTTATAAAGACCAGGGCCATAAGAAATAAAAATTTCCAGACAAGGTTATATGAATGACCAAATAACTTGAACCAAATTTTAAATCTGTCCAGTGATACATATCCCAAATGTCATGTTTAGGAAACTGAGTTAAGAAAATTCAGCCTTAGAGCAGTTCTTTCCCTAGCCTTTCCCAATGAGCCTGTCATCTGCAGTATCCATGGTCAGACTGCATAGGGTTTCTGACCTCAGGTCACTGATCCAACATAAATCTCAATACCTAGATTCAGACTCAGATAGAAGCTTAGTGTCTACTGTCAAGTACATAATCATAATGGGAATTAAGTTTCTCTAGCTTTTCAAAATGCTAAGGGGATATTTTAGAAAATATAAGAAAAATTTTGTGACATCAGGATATAATTCTCTATCATAACTATCTCAAGTTCTGATTTAAGGAAGAGAATGTTAGTTAAGAGTTTTTGAGCAAAAAGGTTAAAACTTTTATTTATAAATTACTCAGTTGATACACACAGTTCTAAAATGATTATCAAATGTTATGTTAGGGGAGCAGCTAGGAAGCACAGTGGATAGAGCATGGCCCTGCAGTCAGGACTACCTTGGTTTCCTCATTTATAAAATGAAGGAATTGGGCTAGATACTATGTAAAAAGCCCTTCTAGATCTAAATCTATGATCCTCCCTTCAAAATATCATTTTAAAGAGAAAAGTAAGCACCAAGCTGAGTAATAACTAGGAATTTCCGCAGCTAGAGTAAATTCATTTTGTGGGAAAAGATGTCTAAACTATGATTATTCCTGTGTATTGATGAGGTAGAGTAGATACAAATGGTCATGGGAGTTGAAGAAACTAAGGAATAGAGAGGTCAGGGCAAAAAGAAGTCTGAAAATCCATACATGGCAGCCATAAAAAAAACTGGACCAGACGGAAGGAACATGGAAGGAAGAGAAGTGAATACTTTGTGATGGTGGCAGAGGTCTGAAAGTAGCAGGGAAATCAGATACTATGTTAACTTCTTCTCTTAGCACTACAAAAGACCTCTGAGGCTATCTCCAACCTCATTTTTTTCCCCTAAAGATAAGGAAACTAAGATCCAGGAAGTTGAATGACTGGCCCAAGGTCACATAAGTAGTGACTATCAGAGACTGGCTCCGTCTCTGATTGCTGAATCTTACTTCCCAACTGACCTTGAAAATGGGGCCAAGACAATTATGCAGAAATTAAAGCTATCCATAGCCATATGAAAAATGCTCTGAATCATCATTGATTAGAAAAATGCAAATGAAAACAACTCTGAGGTACCACCTCACATTTATCAGACTGATCAAAATGACTAAAATGGAAAATAATCAACATTCATTGTTGGTGGAGTTGTGAACTGATTCAACCTTTCCAGAGAGCAATTTGGAATTATGCACTGAATCCCAAAGAGATCACAAAAAAAGCCTAAAAACCCCACATGTGCAAAAATATTTTTAGTAGCTCTTTTCAATTTGGCAAAGAATTGAAAATTGAGGGGATATCCATCAACTGAGGAATGATTGAACAAATTGTGGTATATGAATTTGATAGAACTACCTATTGTTCTATAAGAAATTTTAAGGATTTAAAAAAAAAGCCTGTAAAGACTTGCAAGAACTGATCCTGAGTGAAGTGAACAGAACCAGAAGAACATTATAAACATTAACAGCTACATTGGGTAGTGATCAACTTTGATGGACTCGGTCATTTTAGCAGCACAATAATCAAAGATAATTCTTACAGACTCATGATGGAAAATACCATCCATATCCAGAGAAGGATCAGTGAAGTTTAAATGCAGATCAAAACTTACTATCTTCAACTTTTTAAGAGTCATCTTATGTATTGTTTTTTCTCTCTATTGCTTTTCTCCATTTGATACTTCTCTCACAATATAACATGGAGCTATATTAGCATGATTATGCAAGGATGATCTATGTTGGATTGTTTTCTGTAAGGATGGTGGTGGGAAGGAAGGGAGGAAGGGAGAAAAATGTAAAACTCAAAACCTTGCAAAAATGATTGTTGAGGGGCAGCTAGGTGGCATAGTGGATAAAGCACCGGCCCTGGAGTCAGGAGTACCTGGGTTCAAATCCGGTCTCACACTTAATAATTACCTAGCTGTGTGGCCTTGGGCAAGCCACTTAACCCTGTTTGCCTTGCAAAAACCTAAAAAAAAAAATGATTGTTGAAAGTTACTATTCTGGGGGCGGCTAGGTGGTGCAGTGGATAGGGCCATGGCCCTGGAATCAGGAGTACCTGAGTTCAAATCCGACTTCAGACACTTAATAATTATCTAGCTGTGTGTCCTTGGGCAAGCCACTTTAACACCATTGCCTTGCAAAAATCTTAAAAAGAAAAAAAAGAAAAAAAATTATTTGGGGCGGCTAGGTGGCACAGTAGATGGAACACTGGCCCTGAAGTCAGGAGTGCCTGAGTTCAAATCTGACCTCAGACACATAATAATTACCTGGCTGTGTGGCCTTGGGCAAGCCACTTAACCCCATTTGCCTCGCAAAAACCTAAAAAAAAAAAAAAGGTAAAAAAGTAAAAGTAAAGTAAAAAAGAAAGTTACTATCCCATGCATTTGGGGAAAATATTTAATTTGTTTAAAAAAGAAAGAAAATGGTGTCAAAAGTTGTGAAGAAAATTAGGTTTCAGTGATCATGAGAAGATGGAAAGAATATAATGAGGGGAAATTTCATCAGACCTGGTAGAGAGAGGGGACAAGACTGATCTTTTCATTGAGAAACAGCTATCACACATCACATTAGCTTCTGATCACCTCAGTCTTCTCAGGGTAAGGTGGATTTCCAGGTCTGACATCCTACATACTGCCCCAGTAAGTAGACTAGACCAGAAAAAGATTATGAAGACCATAATCCTCAAAGTAAGCCTGAGGAACTAAGTGAGGGAGCAGAAGTGCTACTTGTGATTCTCCCATCAAGTTTCAATTAAACACAATGCTATCAAGAGCTTTGATAACTCAACTTTCCTAAAATTAGGAGATACTAGGCTACTGCTTAGGAGTGAGTTAAACAATTCCTAGATAATTATCTCCTTTAATGTAATCTCTTCCAGACTCAAAATACCCATACCCAATTAGCCTAGGAAGAAGACAAGGCTCAGTCCATTGTTTTCTGGAGTCAGCTCAAATGGAGACAACTGAAATTTTTACACCTTGGGAATGAGCAAATGGTATAAACCAAATCTTGCTTTATTAATTTATTGATTGTCTAGTCTTTAAAATATTATCCAAAGAATGTCAATAATACAGATTAAACTTAAAAGTCTGTCTTGGATAAGTATAATAAACATGCCTTTGGTTCTGTACCACAGTTCAGCAGGACTGTTTTTTTTTTAAATGTGTTCATACCCTTATCATTTCTCATTGTAAATACTTTTAATAACTTTGGGAGTCCTTACCTGGTCATATAAGCTTATCATCTTTTCTGTGCACAAACTGTGTCTCTCTTCCACAAACCATTGTTTCATTGTCCATGACTCCATTATTTTTTTCTGATAGTCATCAATTCTATTTAAAAACCGGTAAAGTGTCTGAGCTTCTTTGCCTCTCCCAGAATTCCTGATGACTTTTATTTTATTGGCTATGTTTTGCCTTGAAAGAGAAAACAGAAATTCAACTTATTTAGTTGATGAACTTTCATATCTTTGATTCTATAAATTGAGAGTAATCCCATGTATTTCTAGGGCATTTTCACATCTCTCACCACATTTGTCAATTACAAGAACTCAAGGAAGTTTTTTTCCCTATTTCATAGATGAGGCAACTACCCATGGACAGAAGTTATTCTATTTCATAGGTGGAGTAACTAAAACTCTAATAAGTAATGATTTTCAGCACTCTTAGGTTGGTTCTTAAAAAATCTTTTCAGTATCTAAAACTGTTGCTAGCCTTTTGTGCAGCTTATTAAAGTCATAATGGCATTGCAAAGCTTTTTTTGAAATTTTAATTTATTAAAATGATAATTTTGTGATAAAAATATGTTAGGAAAAAACATCCAGGAAAATAAATAGAAAAACATTGATACTTTTAATATGAACCTCTCAATACTTAAGAAAGCTATTCTGTAGTCAGTGGGTTCTTATGAAAGTTCTTCTTCCAACACCATCTTATTATATATCTGAATTAAATAACTGACAAATATGAATAGTGAAAAAAAGCACAATCAACTTAAATTTTTTTAGAATAGTATCTGAAGTCAAAACTGAAACATGAAATAGAAAGCTTTATAGCAAGCAAAAACCTTCATTTAATAAATCTTTTAAGTATTGCTAACATTTATATAGTGTGTACTTTATGCTCTATACAATTATCTCATTTGATCTTATAACTTTCTTAGGAGGTAGACTTTATATAGCTTTTTGCTCAATGATATTCTCAGTTCAAAATTACAACAAAAACTTATTACAGATCAGTGCTAAGTAATGATATACAATTTCTTCATTCTTAAATCCAATTAGATGAGATATGAGCAGAAATTGAGAAGTCACTTAAATCTGTAGTGAAGTGTGAAGAATTCAAAGGTATTCAAAATCTGTACTTAGCATTAAATTCAGAATGGTGACAACTTTAAGGATTTTAAAAAAATGAGCACACAATAGAATTATGCATATCTCTTTTCTAGTTTGATGGCATAAATTGAATAGACCAACTATATTGAAACAAAGGAATTCTAAGTCATTGATTTCTGCTTTAAAAGGATGAATGCCTTTTCCTACGATATTTGACAGAATATTAAAAACATTTCAGTATATATGCATACAATATGATATTCTATAGCTATTGCCTCTGTAAAGATATTAAGAAGTAGTGCTACCTAAGATTATTTCTTGGAAAAATAATATCAGAATTTATCTGAAGGAACAAAAGGTCAATAATATCATGGGAATTAATGAAAAAATGCAAAGGAAGATGGCCTAGCCATACCAGATCTAAAACTATATTATAAAGTAGCGGTCACCAAAACTCTTTGGTATAGGCTAAAAATTAGAGAGTGTGTGTGTGACTCAGTGAGAAAAAAAGAAACAGTCGTAAAGGACTACACTAATCTACTCTTTTATAAACCCAAAGTCTCCAGCTTCTGGGATAAGAACTCACTCACCATTTGACAAAAATTGCTGGGAAAAACTATAAAATAGTATGACAGAAACTAGGCATAGACCAACATCGCACAGCATAAACCAAGATATAGTCAAAATGGTTACAGGATTTATATATAAAAAGTGATATCATAAGCCAAATAAGAGAACAAGGATTAGTTTAACAAGGATTAGTTTATCAGTCAGGCCTATCAAGAGGGGCAGAATTTATGACCAAACAAGAGAAAGAAAATATAAAATACAAAATGGATCATTTTGATATCATTAAATTAAAAAGGTTTTACACAAATCTTTGAATCACAGGCTTCTAGTTTTCAGAGCACCTTTTCCCCCCTCTCTTTTTCTTTGTATTCCCCAGCATTTAGACTTTGACTGGCATGTACTAGGTATACAAAATGTTTATTGACTTGACTAGAAGTCACTGGATAAAACAAGATTGAAAATTAAGGAGAGAGAATGATGGAGGTTCTAGAAGGAAAGAAGTGGGAACAAGAGTAGAAATAAATCACCATACTCCTACTTTCCATTTCATTACCCTGGTTGTGATAGATGAAATTTCACTTTATCTTGCTGAGACTAAGGAATTTAATATTTTCCTGGTTATCTCCTTACCAAAGCCTTACTCTCTGACCACCACCCCCCAGAAATTTCAATTCTAATCCTGGATACACTGCTTTTGATAAGAGATATTTCCTCTTGTATTTAATGACTTCATCAATAATTTCACTATGGTCACTCTCTCCACATTTTAACCTTTTCCAACATCTCTTTATGTGTTGTCTTCTTCCATTAGAAGGTATATTTAACATGGACTATCTTGCTTGCTTTTACTTATGCCTTCCTTCAGTGTTTAGCAGTCTGGTTCAAAGTAAGCACTTAATAAATATTCCATCTATTTGGAAGTAAGGAAGGAGCTAGAGTTGGCATGGAGGAGGGTCACTTTACTTCTGAGATCTAAGCAAAGTAAGATAGTGTAGGAAATGAAGTTGAGAAGATCTGAAATGTGAAATTGGAGAGAAGGAATTCCCCAACAGATACCTTCAGTTTTTTCAGTGAAATATGAACAAGGTCTTCTGCTAAAAGGCAGGTGGGAGGGATAGGTAAAGGTGACTTCAGGAATGAAGAGATTTGGATTAGATTGCAAAGTGAGTTAGAGAATCAGGGAAAAATAAAAGGAATGAAATCTAGTAGTGAAAGTTTGGTTTAGATTTAGTTTAAAATTAAATTACATGAATTTTTCTCAAAATCTTCTAGTAAAATGGAAGCAAAAGTAGAGAAGATAGATGGGAGTAAAAGGATTGGGATTTTCAAAACAATGGGTGTCAATGGATAATGTGGAAAAGACTCAATGATTGATGGACAATGTAAATTTGAACTGAACATAAGGTTTACATTTTGAAGGGAGCAAAGAGATGACAAGCTGGGAAGATAGGGAAGGGTGGAGTCACAAGAATTTGTGGGGAAGTCAGGAGGAGTGAGAGTTCTAGCAGGAGAGGGGGAATGGTCAGATAGAGGAATTTCATACTGGATTGAGTAGGCAGAAGCTTGTGAGTGATGATGTGATCAAAGATATGAATATTCCTATATATAGCTAAGGTGCAAATTGTGGGAGCTGAGGAGTTGAGCTGGAAGCAAGATTATTTCATGGGGGACACAATATATGTTGAAGTTTAAGGTGAAGAGAAATAGTAAATTAGATACTGAATTCCTAAAAGGAAGAAATTTGATTTCAATGACTAGGAATTTGGGTAGAGTGACCTGTCTGAATTGAGCAAACCTCAAAGGAGGGGAGGTTAATGATTGGTGGTAGCAAGCATATTTATTATTAAGGAGATTAGTTATATGTTTCAGAGAGAGAGAGAGAGAGAGAGAGAGAGACAAAGACAGAGACAAAAACAGAGACAGAGAGACAAAGACAGAGACAGAGACAAAAACAGAGAGAGACAGAGACTGGAACAGAGGTGTTAAATTCATGACTGAGGGCCATTTAGAGTAATAAAACTCTGTGGAGCAGGCTGAACTAAATTAAAACAACTTGGAAATGTTAAACAAAATAAATAAAAACAACATAAAAATGCTTTTCTAAGTCAATATTGTTTGCAGACATCTCTTCCTTTTGAGATGGACATCACTGAATTAGAATGGTGTGGCTTCCAGAAACTAAGAGAGTGACAGTCAAATGGTTTGTGGGTCTTTGGCAGTATAGAGTTGATTTCTAGTTTCTTACCATATAAAACTGAGTTTGCCTTTGCCTTGATAGAGCACAGAGAGAATGGAACATTAAGGTGGTACACAGAAGCAGCTGCCACCAACTGTCAAGTTTGAGTATGACTAGGAAAAAGCTAGAAGCCTTCACAATAAGATCAAGGATGAAGCAAGGATGTCCATTATCATCACTATTACTCAATAATGTACTAAAAATGTTAGTTATAGCAATAAAAGAAAAGGAAATTGAAGGAATTAGAATAGATAATGAAATAAAACTGTTACTCTTTGCAGATGATATGGTATACATAAAGAATCTTTAAAAAATCAACTAAAAATTAGTCAAAATTATTACAACATTTAACAAAGTTTAAGGATATTAAAAAAACACACATAAAATTATCAGCATTTCTAACAAAATACAACAGCAAGAGATAGAAAAAGAAATTCCATTTAAAATAACTATAGAAATATGAAATACTTAGGTTTCTACCTGCAAACACAAATCTAGAAATATATGAACATAATGACAAAACATTTTCACCCAAATAAAGTCAGATTTAAATAACTGAAAAAATATTAGTTGCTCATATCAAACTACCAAAAGGAAAAAAGTCATAATAAAATTCATGAGGAAGAATAAAAGGTAAAAATATTGTATTTAATATTTATTCTCATTTTGTACAAATAATGTTTTTTATACATTAATAAAATATTCTTCTTTAAGAATAAACACAATACCCCCCCAAAACATATAGACTCACTTGAGCGATAAAGGGGAGAGAAAAAAATTAAAATTAAAAAAATAATAGTAATAATTGTAGGTATGGCCAGGTGGCACAATAGATGGAGCACCAGCCCTGAAGCCAGGAGCACCCGAGCCCACATCTGGCCCTGTACACCCAACAATCACCCAGCCATGTGACATGCAAGCCACCCCAACCCCACTGCCCTGCAAAACCAAAAAAAAAGAAAAAAAAGACCTAAAATAAAATAAAATAGTAATAATAGTAGGGGTGGCTGGGTGGTGGACAGAGCACTGGCCCTTGAGCCAGGAGCACCGGGGTCCAAATCTGGCTTCAGACACCCAAAGATCACCCTTCTATGTAGGCCCCAGGCAGGCCACTCAGCCCCATTTGCCCTGCACCCCCCAAAAAAATAACAATAATAATAAATGTGCTTCAGTCTTTGTTCCAACACCAACAACTCTGTTGCAGGTGGATCACATTCTTTATGATAAGTCCATTGCAAAAGTTACTTCCATATTTTTCCACCGTTGCCATTGCTGATCGCAACTCGCTCCATTCATATTTCTCCACTACCAGCAGACAGATCCCTGGCCCTGGGACCAAGAGGCCCCCAGCCCCCTACGACCCCTTAGGCCCAGCATCCACCTGGCTCTATGGTCCCAGACAGGTCATCCAATCCCAGCCCCTTGCAAGAAGTAAAAAAGAAAATGTGTTATATCTGACCACTCTCCCCCCATGATCCATCCTCTCCTCTATCACTCACATCTCCCCCCTTCCCCCTGCCACCCCTTACTCCAGATGCCTATACCCCATTGAATATATATGCTATTTCCTCTCCTAGCCACCTCTGATGAGAGTGAAGATTCCCTCATTCCCCCTTGCCTTCTCCCCTTCCATATCATTGCAATAGCTCATTGTAATAAAGAAAAATATTATATGAAAAATCTTGGCCTATTCCCCCTCTCCTTCTTCTTTCTCCCATTACATTTCCCTTTTTTCTATTGACTCCATTTTTACACCATATTTTATCTTCGAATTCAGCTTTCTCCTGTGCTTCATCTATAAAAGCTCCTTCTACCTGCTCTATTAACTGAGAAGGTTCATATGAGTTTTGTCAGTGTCATTTTTTTATGCAGGAATACATGCAGTTCATCATCATTAAGTCCCTCATATTTTCCCCTTCTCCTCCAATCTCTATGCTTCACCTGAGTCCTGTATCTGAAGATCAAACTTTCTGTTCAGCTTTGACCATTCCAACAGGAACATTTGAAATTCCCCTGATTCATTGAAAGTCCATCTTTTTCCCTGGAAGAGGACATTCAGTTTTGCTGGGTAGTTGATTCTCAGTTGCAGTCTAAGCTCTTTTGCCTTCGGGTATATTATATTCCAAGCCCTATGAGCTTTTAATGTAGTTGCTGCAAAGTCCTGTGTGATCCTGACTGCAGCTCCATGATATTTGAATTGTGTCCTTCTGGCTGCTTGTAATATTTTCTCTTTGACTTGGGAATTCTGGAACTTGGCTATAATATTCCTAGGGGCTGGTTTTTTGGGATCTCTTTCTTGGGGGGTGGAGTGGATTCTCTCCATTTCTATTTTGCCCTCTGCTTCTAGGATATCAGAGCAATTTTCCTATAGTAATTCTTTGAAAATGATGTCAAGGCTCTTTTCCTGATCATGATTTTCAGGTAATCCAATAATTTTTAAATTATCTTTTCTAAATCTGTTTTCCATATCAGTTGTTTTTTCAATGAGATGTTTCACATTTTCTTCTAATTTTTCATTTTTTTGGTTTTGAAGTAATGAGTCCTGATTTCTCCTAAATTCTGCAATCTCCCTGAGTTCTGTTCTTTGTCTGAAGGATTTGTTTTCCTCAGAGAGCTTTCTTATCTCTTTTTCCATCTGGCAATTTTGCTTTTTAAAGCATTCTTCTCCTCAATAACTTTTTTGAACTGTTTTATCCATTTGATCTAAGCTGGTTTTTAACATGCTATTTTCTTCAGTATTTTTTTGGATTTCCTTGACTAAGCTGCTGACTTCATTTTCATGTTTTTCCTGCATCTCTCTCATTTCTTTCTCATTTCTTCTAACTCCCTCATTTGATTTTCAAAGTCTTTTTTGAGCTCTGTCATAGCCTGAGCCTAATTTCTGTTTTTCTTGGGGCCTTTAGATGCAGGAGCTTGTGCTTCCTCATCTTCAGACTTAGTATTTTGATCCTTCTTGGGATCATAGATAATGTATTTCTCAATGGTGTTCCTCTTTTTTCTCTGCTTGCTCATTTTCCCAGCCTAAGCCTGTTTTTGGGGTGCTTCCTGAGCTTTTGGGACATTCCCACAAGGGTCTCAGTGTGTGAGGTTCTGTCCTCCCTCCTGGTCTGTGAGTGACCATATGCGCCCCCCTCTGCCATGGGGCTGAGGTGGGGGGGCCCCTGCTGTTCTATTGGGGGGCCTAGACTGCGATCAGGATCTGAATGTGTTCTGTTCCAGGGGCAGAGCTCTGCAGTCTCTCTCTCTCTTCACTCCCCTCCCTAGATTCAAGGGGCTCATACCCTGGGGGCTCCTGCTTACCGGCTCTACCTGCTTCTGTTTCCTGGATTTGGCTGGCTGTGTGCCCTGAGGGCTGGGCTTCATGTGCTCACTCTGGCAGAGTTCCCCGATGTTCCCCCAGTTTGTGCCCAGTGCTCCCAATGTGTAGCTCAGGAAACTCCCATGTTGCTGTGAGCCACGGCTCCCAGTGCCCTGGGGCTGCCTCTGGGAGGCTGAAGTTCTTTCACTCTGGGGGGCCACCCCTCTGGTGGGCTGCCCCTCCAACCCTGGGGAGTCGAGCCTTTCTGCTCTTTTCCAGGTTACATTGAGTAGGAGAACTGCCTCACTGGGTCCCTCTGTGGGTTCTGTCTCTCAAAAATTTAGTCAGAGTCCTTAGTTCAAAGATTTATGAGAGAGCGCCTAACACATGATCTGCTTTTGTGGCCATCTTGCCTCCACTAAAAGGTAAAAAATATTAAGGGGAATTAATGGGAAAAATGTGAAGGAAGACGGCCTGGTTGTACCAGACCTCAAACTGCATTATAATCATCCTTACTAGCTAAGAAATAGAGTGGTGGATCAGTGAACATATTAGGTACAAGATGCAGCAGTAAAAGATCACAAAAATCTAGTGTTTGATAAACCTAAAGATCCAAGTTTTGAAGGAAAGAGTTTCATTATCTGACAAAAACTGCTTGGGAAAATTGGAAAACAATATGGTAGAAATGAGGTATAGAAGTACATCTTACATTGCATGTCAAGATAAGGTCAAACTGGGTACATGATTTAGACAAAAAAGGGTGATGTATAAACAAATTAAGAGAGCAAGAAATATTTTCCCTGTCAGATCTAAGAATAAGGGAAAAAATTTATGACCAAGCAAGAACTCAAGAGGCAAAGTAGGGAATTTTGATTATATTGAATTAAAAAAGGTTTTTCACAAATAAAACCAATGCAATCAAGATTAGAAGGAAAGCAGAAGGTCAGGAAATAATTTTTATAGCAAATTTCTCTGATAAAGATCAAAATTCTAAGAACACAAGTTATTCCCCAATTAATAAATGGTCAAAAGATATGAACAAGCAGTTTTCAGATGAAGAAATAAAAGCTATCTATAGTCACATGGAAAAATGCTCTAAATCACTATTGATTAGAGAAATGCAAATTAAAACAACCCTGAGGTGCCATCCAACACCTATCAGATTTGGTTAAATGACAAAAAAAAAAAAAAAGAAAATGATAAATGTTAGAGGGAATGTAGGAAAAATGAGACACTGGTGGAGTTATGAATTGATCCAACCATTCTGAAGAGCAATTTGGAGTCATGGCTAAAGGATGATTAAACTGTGCATATCCTTTGACCCAGCAATACCACCACTATATCTGTATCCCAAAGAGATTTTTAAAAGGGGGAGGCAAGAAAGCATATATATATATATATGTATATATATATATATATATATGTATACATATGTATACATATATATATATGTATATACACAAAAATATTTCTAGCAGCTATTTTTGTCATGAAAAAATACTGGAGGAGCAGCTAGATGGCACAGTGGATAGAGCAGTGGCCCTGGAGTCAGGAGTACCTGAGTTCAAATCCGGCCTCAGACACTTAATAATTGCCTAGCTGTGTGACCTTGGGCAAGTCACTTAAACCCATTGCCTAAAATTAAATAAAAATACTGGAAATGGAAGAATATCCATCATTTGGGGAATGGCTAAACAAATTGTGGCATATAATAGTAATATAATACTATTATGCAATAAGGACAACCATAATGATTTCAGAACCTATAAAAACTTAAGACAACCTGATGATACAATGTGAAGGGAGCGAAGCCAGTACACAGTAACAATATTGTACAATGAACAACTGTGAGTGACTTAGCTATGCTCAACAATACAATGATCCAAGATAATCCTAAAGGATTCATGATAAAAAATACTACCCACCTTCAGAGAAAGATCTGATCAAATCTGAATGCAGATTGAAGCATACCTTTTTTTATGATTTTTTTCTTTTAGTCTTTTTCTTCTTTCACAACATGACTAATATGGAATAACATTTTACATACCAAAATAAAATTATTTACCATCAGGGAGGGGGAAAGAGAGGAAGAGAGAAAATTTAGCAAACAAAGTTTTGAAAAATTGTTTAAAACTTATCTTTACAAGTAATTGGGAAAAATAAAAATATTATTTAAAAAAAGATTAACTATGGGTTATGTCCTAGTGCCTTCCCCATATCTGGGGGAAATTATGACATTTCTAATAAATGTTATATTTGAATTTTGCAATTCAGAATCCACTACTATGGACCCTTGGGGAAGAATGTGGAGGACAAATGAACTCACAAATAGGATGAAAGAAGGCAAGTAGATCCCTTACATTATTGGGGAAAAAAGTTAAATAAAAGTCAACCAAAGAGCTCTGTAACACTTCTACACTCTGTAGCACACATTGTGATCTAGTCCAAATTGTGGACTTATAGGAACAGATGCTAGATCATAATGCTGTAGTACTTAAGAGAATACTGGTCAATCAAGCCTAAGTGAGGTCTTTCTGGTAACTGTACCATGTGTCATACCTCAAAATCTTTTCATGGCATCAAACTATAGAGTAAATAATGTTTCAAAAGGAAAATCTTCAGATTGTAAAATAACTCTAGAACAAAATAAACCAGCTAGGTGATGCAGTCCTGGAATCAAGCAAACCTGAGTTCAAATCTGTTCTCAGACACTTGCTGTGTAACATCATTTGGGCAAATCACTCATTTGTCTCATTTTCCCCATCTATAAGATAGGAATAATATTAGAACCTTCCTCCCAGGGCACTATGCAGAGCAAATGATATAATAATTGTAAAATACTTAGCAAGGTGCTTGATACATAGTGAGCCCTATATAAATGTTAGCTATTGTCAGTATTATTATAGTTAACCTGAATCCCTCCCAAAAAGGGAAATTAAAACCAGTGGGTTTCAAGAGACCCCTTCAGAGTGTTCCACAAGAGAGAGCCAGAGTACAAGAACAGGAACTGTGGCAAGAAATCAAGACATAAGTTGGGTTAGGAAGTGCCATTTATAATTCTAGAGTTCATATACCTAATATATTTTTAAGTTCCAAGACCACTCCCTACCAAGGACAACATCTTTTTTTCCTCCCAACTACCTGCAAAAGTAGATTTCAACAATCTTTTTTTTTTTTGCTAGGTTTTGAGTTTCACATTTTTCTCCCCTTCCTTCCCTTCTGCCTGCCTCCAACAGAAAGCAATCTAATATAGGTTATACATGTATAGTCATGCTAAACATAGATCTATATTAATCATGTTGTGGACAAAAGAATCAAATCAAAGCAGGAAGAAAACATTAGAGAGAGAGAGAGAGAGAAATATCCAAATAACTTTTAAAAATTGAAGATTGTAAATTTTGGGAATGCACTTAAACTCCACAGTTCCTTTTCTAGATATGGATGGTATTTTCCATCACAAGTCTTTTAGAATTGTCTTTGATTAAGGTGCTGCTGAAATGAACAAATCCATTCTGGTTGATCATCACCTTGTGTTGCTGTTAGTGTGTACAATGTTCTTCTGGTTCTGCTCACTTCACTCAGCATGCAAGTCTTTTCAGGCTATTCTGAAGTCATGACTGCTTTTAGGATATCCTCTCAGTTGCCATTTTTTTTTCTCAGTATGAAAAGAACTTTTATAAATATTTGTGAGGGTTTTTTTACTCTTTTTTGTATCTCTTTGGGGTATAGGCCTAATAGTGATATTACTGGATCAAAGGGTAAATACACAATTTTATTGCCCTTTGGGGATAATTCCAAATTGCTCTCCAGAAAGACTGGATCAGTTCACAACTCCATTAACAATGGACAGCATCTTTGCTACACCTCCATGAAGTCCAGATATTTCTCGGAGAAATCAAGAGAGAATTTATGAAATGCCTTCCATGGATATTCTGTGTTTTTAGCCTTTTTCTTCCTCCATGAATTTAATAACTATTTAAAAAATAAAACCAAATGAAAAACAAAGTTTAGTATCACCTGTTTAGGTAAAACATTGTTGGTTCATAGAGGCTATTGTTTTCAATTCTAGGTGCTCATAAACTGTCTCTTCTAGATTTTGTCCAGATGTTGACAGGAGGCAATCCTGAGAGAGTGGAGTGTGTGTGTGTGTGTGTGTGTAAAACAAATGAAAGAGTTTAATATTTTGAGGGAGGAAGGTAATAGGAGTTACATGACTTGGCCAGTGTCACACAGCTGCTCTGTATGAAGTGTCTGAGGGTGAATTTGAATTTTGATCCTTTCAAGTCCAGGGCTGGTACTTTTACTTTTTATGAAAGAAAATTTCTATGCCCTGCATTTTAGACACAAATCTTCCAGAGACAAATTTATTAATTAAATCATTCTAAGTATCTTTACTTATAGAGATAAAATCTGTAAAAGCAGAAATCCATTCTGTCTTTGAAAATTTTTCTGATAACAAGCCATTTCCATTCATGCTATCATATACTATCCTCCAACACCCTCAAAAGGGACAAAATTCCACAATAATATAAAACAATATAACAAAGTTCAGCCAACAGTTTTGAGTCTTCAAATAGAATGAAAATCACCCAATTTCTGTCACACTTTGGAGGATCATTTTCCTAATATTCAATCCTTCTTTAACCATTACCTTTAAAGATTTTCCTTTCAGTTTGATCAGAGAAACTCAAGGTATAATTATTTTCTATTAATTAAATTAGCAAAAGACTTCTTCCTTCTTCTAGTTTGATCACTGCTCTCATTACTTCATGGTAGTGTTTCCTAGGCTGATCAGATCTCTTCCTAAAGAAACTTATTGATCTTTAATAAGAATATTATATAAAAAAATTCAGGGACAGTTAGGTGGTACAGTAGATACAGCACTGACCCTAGAGTCAAGAGGACCTGAGTTTAAATTTGACCTCAGACACTTATTAATTTCCTAGCTATGTGATCTTAGATAAGTCACTTAATCCCATTGCCTTGCCCCCAAAAAAATTCAGTGAGGAAACTTTCAGAATTTTTAGGTAAAGAATAGTACTAATAAGGAATTCTCATTCAAATTGGACTAAGATCTTCAGACTAAAGTACTTTCTTAATGTTATTTTATTAATTGTAATAGCCTAAAGAGGAAATGGGGGTGGGGGGAAGGAAGGAAATTTAGGATACTTGCAAATTTCTCCCTTTTGAACATTCCACTAACCAATATGAAACACAATATATATTCATTAATTTTAGGAAATCATTTTTTACTCTTACTTTCTGTTCTTTAGACCACATTTAATCAGGATCAAAGATACATGACTCTAGTTGGTTTGTAATAAATATGGAGCTCTCTGTCTTTTACCCTTTATAAAATCAGATCTAAATCACTGGGAAAATATCAATTGTTCATGGAGAAGCCAAGCTAATATAATAAAAATGACAATTCAATCTAAATCAAGTTTCTTATTCAGTACCATACCAATCAAATTATCAAAAAGTTGTTTTATAAGGTAGAAAAAACAGTAACATAATTCATCTGGAGTAATAAAAGGTCAAGAATATTAAAGGAATTAATGAAAATAAATTCAAAGCTGTACCAGATCTAAACTATATTATAAAAAAGCAGTCCTCAAAACAGTAATGTTTGGTATTGACTAAGAAATAGAGTGGTGGATCAGTGAAATAGATTAAGTACAAATGAACAGTAGTAAATGAGTATAATAATTTAGTGTTTGATAACCCAGCTCTGGTCTAAAAACTCACTATTTGACAAAAATTGCTGAAAATTAAACATAGACCAACATCTCACATCATATACCAAGTTGTGATCAAAATGAGTACATGATTTAGACATAAAAGATGATACCATAAGCTAATTAAGAAACCAAGGAATAGTTTATCCATCAGCTCTATGGAAAGGGGAGGAGTTTATGACCAAACAAGAGATAGACACCATTATAAAATACAAAAACACCCAGAGAAAGAATTATGGCATCTGATCATAGGCATGTTTTTAATTTTTTTTAATTTCTTTTAT
Organism: Macrotis lagotis; assembly: GCF_037893015.1. NCBI lineage: Eukaryota > Metazoa > Chordata > Mammalia > Peramelemorphia > Peramelidae > Macrotis > Macrotis lagotis. The sequence continues at coordinate 257,744,858 of NC_133659.1, read as the reverse complement.
GTTTTTCCCTTTCATGGTTTTTTCCCTTTTTTTCTGATTCTTCCTTCACAGTTATGCATATATATGTTGGTAGAGTTGTGGATATTTGTGGTTAGGTCAGATTATTTACTGTCAAGGAGGGGGAGAAGGAAGGGAGGGAGAGAAGGAAAAGTGGAACTGTTTCAAAATATTACAAAAAATAAGTGTTGAAAACCATCTTTATATGTAAAAGAAAAAATACAAACAAACAAAAAAGAAAATAAACTGGTCTTGTAGAATAGCAAGATCTACCTAATAGCAGTTTAGGAAAAAGTAAAAGTAATAACTGTTCTCCTCAAGGATAAAAATTAAAACTATAAATAGCAATGACTGGAGTCAGTCTAAGCCTCCTATTTTTAAATCATCCAGCCATTCCTAGGATGGCTTTAGATTATACTTTTGAAAAAATCCCTCTGTATAGACATCATGCAGTCTATAAAAAGAAAGATTATTCATGACCTCAATTTTTTCTTTAACTCTTTATATCCTCTCAGATCAACCTGCAAGTTTCCTTCCTCTAGTACAGGGCTGTCCAATCTTACTTTTAAAAGTTCTTATTGAAACAATAGACAACATATTTTGATTTGCCATTTTAGTGAGAGCTCTGTGGTACCCCAGCTTCATTACTAAAGAATTTAGTAAACTTATAGGTGGCCACATAAAATCTCCCTACAGACTGCATGTGGCCCAAGGCTACATTTTGAACAACTCAGCTCTAGTGTATCAGAAATGAATTCTGGGTTGTTGTTTTTTGTAGGACAGAGTTATTTTATATGTTTTGTTTCCCATTCCAAGTGTTCCCCACTCAATTATTCCAAAGATGAATGCTCTATTCTGACCTTCCATTTAGCAGGGGAATCTCTGGTCATCTGATTTCTGCCACCTTCAACTAGGGATTTTTGACTTTTAATCTCCATGAGTGAAGGAACTTGATCTCCACTTCACTGTATGACAGCAATACAGTCTAAACCTCATCAATATAACAGGAAACTTGGCCTTATTCCTCCAGTTCCTATTGCTGCTTTGAAAATTTGAAGTTCTTGTCAATTCTTTGGACAATCTTTTATACTGGTTTATTGTTATCCAAATTCAATACAAGCTCACATTGTATTTAAGAGGCACCACATCTTAGTATACTAGACAGACCTATTGGCCTTTTTTCTTAAACAAATCTGTAAACCTAAATGAATCAGCAGGACTAAGCAATCTACATAAAAAAAAATTTCCTAAAAGGGCTCGAAAGATCCCTCACCTCTGTTAAGTTGACCAAAGTGCTCTTTCCAAGCAAGAAATTCAGAGTCACACATTGGTTTCTACCAGACATTGGAAATCTGAGTCTTAGGACCACTTGAATATGGAAGAAAATGCATTTTAGATATAAATTTGTCAAGGGACAAATTTATTATATAAAACTCTTTTTAGCAGGTCATGGAATCCTAAACTATCTTTTCATGGAACACTGAAATTTGCTCTCCATAAATTGAAGGTACACATAAGACTGTACCCAACATTTCCCTTCTTATCTTTCTCATAGGTGAGATAATCATTTTCTGCCAAGGTTCCCATTGTTCCTACTCCTCCAACTCTTCTCTTATTGTTCAGAATCAGATCCTGAATCCAATTTCCCTATAAAGTGAATCCTGTTCCCTTTATTGTTTCCTCTGCTTCTGCAAAATGAAATGATACGCAAGATAAATCTGCTTTTAGAAAAGATTGATCCCCAGTAAATGGCTGGGGAAATTAAACTGAAAACTGAACACTACTATATGCCACATCTTCTTGATTTTTGTTAGGTAAACTGCATTATTTTACTAACATGGTATCACTCATATTTTTCTTTCCTTTTGTCTTCATCTATATTTCCCATATTTCCCACTAAGTTTCATGACCACAAAGGTGCATTTCTTCTTAATAAATGGAATTCTAGCCCCACTTAATATAATTTGTCTTTTTTTTTAACAGAGTCTATGCTGATACTTTCTCCTGATGCTATTCTTTTTCATATTTTACTGAAAAAATCGATGTCATTCTCCATAAGTTTCCTCATCTCCCCAACTATACATCTTACACTCTTTTTTCCTCTCTAGAATAAATAATATTTTTTATTTTACCAATCAAAAAACATGTCTCTGCTTTACTCATTAAACTCCAAGAGCTACCTATTACCTCTAGTATCAAATATAAAACTCTGCATAAGTTTTTTTTGGGGGGGGGGGCAGGGATCTCTGCATGATTTTAAGAATTTGAAAGATTAGAAAATATTTTCCCCAAAAGAACAAAAGGAAATGGTGAGAAAGCCCTGATGACTCTATGATCCAGGATTGATGACTTAAGAGGGTGACTGTGGGAACAGGTCAGCACTCAACCCCTCGAACTCAGGAGGATCCAATGGAATTAGCATGAGCCCTTTCTGCCCTTTTCCAGAGGGATGCCACAAGTGGTGTCCTGGCACCTACAGCTCTCAATGTGGGTATATTCATGGACCAGAATGTTCAAAATCACAACCCTATGGTAGGTCCTTGCCTCTTGGAAGCAAAAGTATTGCTGCCATGCTCTGAACCTTTTCTGAGTAACTCACAAATATCCCAATCTCTTTATTCTGGATAGTCAAACAAGAAATCCTGGTCTCATTGTGGAATCTGCATTTCTCTTTTAAAAAATTTTTTTGTTTGTTTTTTTGTAAGACAATGGGTAAAGTGACTTGCCCAAAATCACACACTAGGTAATTATTAAGTGTCTGGGCCAAATTTTAACTCAGGGACTCGACTCCAGGGCTGGTGCTCTATCTACTGCTCCACCTAGCTGCCCCAGAATCTGCATTTCTAATGACAACCATTGACCATCAGCTTAATCATGCCAGACTTGCAGAAGCTCAAGTTCAAGTTAGAACAAATAATTTCTGAACTAGGGGAAATGAGTTAATTTACATAGCTGTAGATGGCAAAGTTGTTCTAAGAGTCATTCTTCATCTCACCAGGTATACGGGCAGAGAGAAGAGAACTCTGCTTAGTTTCCTATTTTACAACCCTATTATATATTAGTTCCATTTATAGTCAAGATCTTCTTGCTATTCCAAATACAGCACTGCTTCTCCCATCAAAGTATCTTTGTATTTTCTGAATGCAATGCTCAGCACATGCTTCCACCTCACCCCCTTAAGAACCTCTTGTATCCTTTAAAAATCTACATGAAGCCTTTTTTTTTTTAGGTTTTTGCAAGGCAAATGAGGTTAAGTGGCTTGCCCAAGGCCACACAGCTAGGTAATTATTAAGTGTCTGAAACCAGATTTGAACCCAGGTACTCCTGACACCAGGCACAGTGCTTTATCCACTGCACCACCTAGCTGCCCCTTATGAAGCCTTTCTTGATGCACTAAATTATTAGTACTTTTCCTAACCCCAACCATTTACCTTTCATTTATTTTGTATACAAAGTCCAGGTGTGACTTCAGATTTACTATAGGAGTGGCAACCGATATGCCATCTTAACTCTCTTTCTACCTGCCTAAGCTATCTCACTCACTGCAACCTACCCTCACAGTGGCAGATTTGGGGTTTTAAATTTGCTACTCTCTATTAGGTTCCTAGAGACAGCTCCAGAGTGTGTGAGAAGGAGCATACAATCCTACTTCTCACTACTATAGCTTTTGATCCTCCACTGGTGTGCTTTCCATTTACACAAAATCAGTTGCCGTTATATCATTAATCCTTAAACAAAAAACATTTACTAAATGCATTTACCAAAAGCAATAATAATAATAACAACAACAACAACAACGACAACATTCAACAGTTCACCAAGAAACCTGGATTATACTCTTCCATCAATATATTCTTTGTCTATGAGGGAGAGTCATAGAAAACTCATAGGGAGACCATGAGTGAGGAAATCTATGTGTCTGGGTCAAGTCACAATGCTAGATTATCAGTCTTTTTTTTTTAATCTTAAGTCTTAAGTCCTTGGTCTCTATAAAATCAATTTACACAATACAAAGCTGCTTTTCTGCTAGCTGCTCCTTCTCTGATCTTTTCCTTTCTGGGCAAAGTCAATCCTGCTCTTGAGTAATGAATGGGGTAGCTTTATTAGCTCATAGCCACCTTTACTTTAGTTCATATCTGAATCATAGCATGATTTAAATGTGAAGGAAAATTTCTGTAGCTGAAGTTAATGAACTAGGAACTTTGGAACCATTCACATCTAAGACATTAAGTCATGAGGTTGCTAGGTGGAGTGAAATGGCAAGAATTTCAGAGAAACTTCAGACTTCCAGAATAAAGGCAGGTCTAGAGTCACAGAAAAAGGAAGGTATGGTCAGAAAAAGTAACTACAACCTGGGTCAAGTAAAAAAAAAATTATCAAGAATGGAAGCTATTCCCTCACCTATATAGCAATCCTTTTCCTCCTGACCTAAAACTGGCTTTCCCCAAAAATTTTGTCCTTGACCATTTTCTCTATATACTCTCATCTATCTCAACTATTTCTTATGTTTCTATAATCACCTCTTATGCTATATCTGAGGCTCTCAAATGAGTTTTAGGGTTAATAAGTCAATCAGAGAGCTGTTGTTCCAGAGACAAAACTATGCTGTCTCAGAAACATCTTATCATCATAGACTGGACTATACCAATTATAAATCACAACAATCAAGAAGGGCAGATGAAAAGAAAATGTAAACATAATACTCTACATGCCTTCTTATGGATCAATGAACAACACAAAATGAATTTGTCTCTACCCCTTAATGACCATAATTGCAGTGCAACATAGCCTTTTCTGATTCTATCCTTAACTCAAATGCAGACTGAACTATTTTGCTACAAACACTGTCCAGATAACAGTAAATGATACTAATAGTATCTCCCTTTGCTAATCCTTTCCCTCCTCCCCTGGTTCAGCCTATTTGGATGCATTTAATGAAAAAAAAGAGAGAAGGCATTAAACATCTTTAACTAAATACAACTAACGAGGTCAGATTCTTTCCAGTTAATCCAATAGTACTTCTTTCGCTACTTGTTAGTAATCCAAAATTTCCCATATTCATCTCTTGGATGCATCTACTGGGAGTGGATAATTCCTGCTATCATCATTGGAATGCTAGAAATAAATGAGTTAGAGATAGAGCCAGGGACTGAACTTGTTGATTTCATTAATACGGAGTGTTCTCAGGTCATAATTTCCCTCTGTCAATGAAGATTGCCACCTTCTCTCAAACTTAAAGTCTTAGAAAATTACCTAGGTCATGTAATAAGTACATGACAGAGGTTCAGATAATGAGTTCAGATATTCCTGGCTTCTAGGTTTCTTTTCCTTCTGTACCAGTCTGTCTATTAACTATACAAAACATGAAAGAATGGATGAATATTCCAGATTCCTAACTCATACATCATCAGTTCATTCTCCGAGTGATAGTAAATGGACTGAATATCAAATCTAGTTCAAATACCTGAGAAGACCCCCCCAAAACCAGATGAGTATGAGCTAGCCAGAATTGGCCTCCAGTTTCTCACAGTGGAATCTTTATTCTTCACTGGTTCCTCTGTCATTTTCTTTCCTGGATATAACTCAAAATTATCTTGGGGGAGCAATAGTACCAATATTTAATAGTAGATTGATACAATCAAACTTCTCTCTCCTACAGTGACACTACAACCTGCCTCTTAAAGAACCACAGATGGAATCATTCCCATTTCCTTACTACCATCATACATATCCTGGGGACACATAAGAACTCTATCCAGATTTTATCTTTATCATGTTTAAAATTCTTCAATGGTGCAAGACTTTTTCATTTCATACACCTGAATCACCTGAAGAAAAAACATTTTTTTAAATTACAACCCTTACCTGGCAAGACATCCCAATATCTTTGGTCTCCTTTAGGTGAATTAAATATTTGTAGTCTGTTAACGTTGCATCAGGATGCTTAGTTTCTTTCAAGTCCTGCTGCCAAGTCTCCTAGACAACACTGATAGTAGGCAGTTACCAGATTGTCATGATATAATTCCTTTCTGCCAATATTAACTGTCAGGAATAATAAACAGCTTGGGGACATTCAGCCTCATGGCTTGGACACTTCCCCACCCCTTTTGGACAAGTTTTGCTGAGTTAGGACTGCTTAACCAATTTACCCTAAAAGTCTGTCACTACAAAGAATGAACAATCTGAGTTTGAATTATCTCCAAAGTCATGGCCATGACCTTTCTTCAGTATCAAGAAGGGCCCTAATATCCATTTATAGGATACCACCTTTCTCTACAATTCCATGAAGATTTCTCTCAGTTTTCTGTATTCTAGAATGAACTGTTTGAAACTTCAGTCTAAACTCCTTCAGGCAGAAGCCAGTCTTATAAGGCTGATTCATACATTCAGTCCATTCATAATCTGGAATCATAGGTTCCAGAAAGTTTACCTGTCTTTGGTAGAAGATGATGAACAGTATATTGTCTATTGTATATTGTGTAATAGTATATATAGTATATTGAGATGAATAGTATAAACTATATCAAAGCTATCAGGTGAGTACTTTCTTTTTTTTTTTTTGCAAGGCAGTGGGGTTAAGCGTCTTGCCCAAGGCCACACAGCTAGGTAATTATTAAGTGTCTGAGGTCAGATTCGAACTCCGGTACTCCTGACTCCAGGGCTAGTGCTCTATTCACCTAGCTGCCCAGGTGAGTACTTTCTTAAAGGTTTATAACTAACTTCTATTCATGCTGAGAAAAATCAAAATGTCACTTAGGTTAGGGCATATTATTTAAAAATTAGAGGTATATCAGTCAGACTAAAGACTACAAGCAAGAATTCAAAATGTCCAAATTTATCTGTCTTCCATTCATGTCTCAGCCTAATTCTAAAGAAGTTTTATGTCTTTGACAGTTTCAGAAGAACTCTATGGTATCTAAACTATAGCCAATATATCTGACATCAACAGATTTGGCAATGATTAAAAATGATAGGCATAGCAAGGGGATTCATCTACACCTAAGAAATCTCCTGGGCATTCCATAGTACACCCTTCTCAAGACCTAAAGGTTTATGTGGGAATTAATTTCTCTCAACAATCAACCAAATCTTCTAAAAGTTTCCACAACTGGAACAAGTCCAATTTCTAGTGAAAGACTGCACCTCTCTTTCCCTTTCTAAATTTCCTCATTCTATGATGCCCATAATTGTGGTCCAACACAGTCCATCCATGATCAGTTTTTTCTCCTTCTTTCTCCAGACCCAATCCTGCCCAAGTTAACTATGGTCAGTTCCTCCACTACCCTAAGCCATGGTGCTGATTTGTGTGAAGATGTCTTCATAGACCTCTATCTCAAGTTCCAGTTTTCCTCCTAAATTAGACTTCTGAATTTCTTCTGCATCTATAATTGATTAGTGACTATATATTTTTTCTGACACCTCAAAACTCAATCTTTGCCCACAAAACCAGTTTCTACTTATTTCCTTTTCAATTGATGACAGTACCATTCTCTAACTTAATCATATTTGAAAACTTTAAGTTGCCAAGTTCTGTGAAATATATCTTATTTATCCCTTTCTCTCCATTCCTATTGCCACTACCCAAATTCAAACCCTCAATTTTATTTTGGTGTATTGAAATAATCTCCTAACTTGTCTTTATATTTCCATTTTCCCTAAATCCATACCATCAAGAGATGAATCCCCCAAAATCCAACTGACCACATCATGTATCTAATTAAAAGCCTTCAATAGCTCTCTGTTCTATACCAAATAAAATCCAAGTGTCTTAGATAGGCATTGAAAGCCCTTAAAGTTTTCTTCTATATTTGCAGTCTTATCTCACAAAACCCCTTTTTCATGTGCCCTTGTCATGTGTCCAAATACATATTAAATAACAGCTAGGTCAGGTAAAAAAATTTAAAAATTTTTAAAATAATTATATTTTTTAAAAAATTATATAAATATAATGTGTCAGAATGATATGAAATGTTTCCAAAGCCGAACATTTATTTCTGCAGATGCCTATGCTAGTCAAAAAGAAATGGAGAAACATCATGAAACAAAGAATTTGGGAAAATAATGTGATAAGTCAAAAGGAAATAGAAAAAAGTAAATATTAAGATTGCACAAAGAAATAGTATAGACAGGTTGAAGGAAATATTCTGTGCTTTGACAAAAATTAACTAACTGAAAAAAACATTAGCAGAATTAATCATTGAGAGAAGAAAATATAAACGGAGCTAACTTTTTTGGTGTGGAGTAATAAGGTTAAGTGACTTGCCCAAGGTCACACAGCTAATAATTAAGTATCAAGTGTCTGAAGTCCAAACTGAACTCAGGTCCTCTTGACTTCAGTGCCAGTTCTCTATTCACTGCACCAACTAGCTACCCTCCACAAAAGAAATTTGAGACATCAGAGGGAGAGTTATTGTTCTCAGCAATATGTCAATAATTTCATTACTAAGCAGAAATGGTTGGCTATGTGAAAAAATGCAAAATACTAAAACTGACACAAAAAATAAAGGATGCAATTAGACCAACTGAGGAAGGAAGAGTATGCAGATAAAGAAATCTATCTTTCTTCCACAATGAATTCACTGGATAATACTTAAAAACATTTACATACAACCTAAAGCATGACCTATATCAATGCTACAACAACATAACTGGCTGTCTAAAAAGAAAGAAGAGCCATTCTGGGGGTTAGGATCATAGACTGGGAGTTAGAAGGTATCTCAGAGACTATCTCTTAGATTGTCACTATGTGAGCTCCTTGAGAATATGAACTCTTTCTTTTCTATATTTATCCTCAGATAAAGGAATTTAACACACAGTACTTCTACAGATTGTCTAAAAATACTTAGATATTCATACTACAATATTTATTTATTCATTCCTCTAGTCCAAATCCCTCATTTTACAGGTTATTTATGAGTAAACTGGAAGAAAGGCTGAACAAAATAATAGTATATGAATACAATGAGAACTCTTATTCTGTAAGAAATTAAGAAATCAGTGATTTCAAAGAGACATAGCAAGACTTATGTGAATTGATACAGAGAAATGAGCAGAGCAAGACTAACAATTTATCCTGTAATAGCAATTAGATAAATAATTTTGAAGATATAATAACCATCCATGACTATAGTAGATCAATAATGAAATATACTGATGGATTCAAGGTATAGAATGAGAGATAACATACACATAACTTACATATACATACATATGTGTATATGTGTGTTTATCAATATATCTATAGATATAACTAGATATACATGGTCATTGTGAGAAATTTTTTTACTTTATTATGAATATTTGTTACAATGAATTTGATTTTTTTCTTGGTGGAGAAAGGAAGAAAAAAATAGATTTATTAATTTAAAATTTTTTTAATTAAAATAATTAAAAATAAGCTTGAGCCTGTTGGTCTTGTTTCCATGAAACTATTACCAGATCCCTTTCTTATCCTACATTTTCCCCTGCTCTGTCAGTTTTCTCAGAATTTGTCTACCCTTCCAGAAGCCATCTCTGGATTTGTACTTCTGAGTAGCAGCCTTCATTAACTGACTGTCACCTCTGATTTAACCTCTTTCCGACTGCTTCCATAGATTCTGCCTCTGTATTTGCCCCATGGTAAGCTGCCTTGGTGTACTCTTCCTTCAGTCAAAAACCTTTCCAGGTCTCACAGCCCTAGTCTTGTAGGACAGTATATTTTCCAACTTGTGTAGTGAAGCAAACAAGGTTTGAATCTCAAGATATGATAAAGATAACACCAAAAAATATAGAACAATTTCACCAATGGATAAGGATATGAAAATTCTAGAATAGAATATAGGGGCAACTAGGTAGTGCAATGGATAGAGCACTGGCCCTGGAGTCAAATGCAACCTCAGACCCTTAATTACCTAGCTGTGTGACCTCGGGTGAGTCACTCAACCCCCTTGCCTTGTAAAAAAATAAAGTAGAATATAGCATGCTTATATAAATAATAAATTAATAACCATAATGCAGTTGCAAAATTGATACAAAAAAATAGAACCAAGGGGTGGCTAGGTGGCATAGTGGATAAAGCACCAGCCCTGGAGTCAGGAGTACCTGGGTTCAAATCCAGTCTCAGACACTTAATAATTACCTAGCTGTGTGGCCTTGGGCAAGCCACTTAACCCCGTTTGCCTTGCAAAAACCTAAAAAAAAAAAATAGAACCAATAATTTATTATGTTAAGAAAAGAGTAGAAAAATTATCTTAATAGATACAAAAAAAATTCCATAAAAATGAAAATAAATCACTGATTAAAATTCTAAAAAGAAACAGATATGGGAGGTTTCTAAATGTAATTTTTTTAAAAAGCAAGAGTTTACAATGAATAAAAGTATATTCTTTTGAGAAATAGAAACAAAACATGGGGATGTTTCACTCCTACTTACTATAGTACTTAGAATGCTGGCATTCACTATCAGTGATTTTTTTTTTTTAATCATAAACATAATGAAATGGAAACACTATTTTTGACAGATACTCTATTAAAGCTGATCACAACCCTTTTATACCTTCTGATCCTATATAATTTATGCCTATTATTTCCCCACAAATACTCCATAAGTAATTTCCCTAACACTCAAGGAGTCTTTTTTCTTAGGGTTTTTGTTTTTCAAGGCAAACGGGGTTAAGTGGCTTGCCCAAGACACAGCTAGGTAATTATTAAGTGTCTGAGGCTGGATTTGAACTCAAGTACTCCTGACTCCAGGGCCGGTGCTTTATCCACTATGCCACCTAGCCACCCCTCTTAAGGAATCTTTATTTCATTCTTTCAGCAGCTCAGGTATATCAATCAGGTAACCAATCAAACAATCAGTAAGCATTTATTAAGGGATATAAAGATAAATGCAAAGTAGTACCTGCCCTCAAGGAGCTTAAATTCCAGTTGGAGAGATATGCCCATTTATATATATATATTGTCTCTGGGAGAGGTCTTCATAAAGTGAAAAAATTCTTCTGGGCTACTGCTGCAGAAGAAAGATTAAGATTTGTATTTTGGTCCCCGTCTTTAAAATATGAGGTTTGTCTTTGCTGGGTGGGTCACTAAACTATGGTCCCAGGATTTGTTCCTTTCTTGAACTGAATGCCTGCTTCACCATCAAGAAGGATCACACTCCTTAAAAGGTGCTTTTATCAGGGGGCAGCTAGGTGGCACAATGGATAGAGCACTGGCCCTGGAGTCAGGAGTACCTGAGTTCAAATTCAGCCTCAGACACTTAATAATTACCTAGCTATGTGGCCTTGGGCAAGCCACTTAACCCCATTGCCTTGCAAAAAAAAAAAAAAAACTAAAAAAAAAGGTGCTTTTATCCTTGGGTGACTTTGTACATCTGTGTCTGTCCTCAATGAGTCTCTCTGCTTGTGGTTGAATGTTTCTTATTGGTCCAGCAATTCTGATAACTTGACTGATGGAGATGAGGAGAGCAGCAAAAAGAATTCCTCTCCTTGTCAAGATCAGTTTCCTCCCAGAAGTCTACTTCTTTCGCCACTTCTGGCTTCAAGCTCAAAATGTTTCAGCTCAAAACTAACTCCCAAATCATGATCCCTGAAATTCCTTTAGCACCTCCACCCCACCCCAAAGTATGGTTAGTCAATCATGTTATTCCTTTCTTGTTTAAATAAGAAAGTTTCACTGGGCATAGACAGCATTTTACATACACACAAATACAATTCATGTGTGATTACATTGTTGTAGACTTACCTAAAAATTCCTTACCACCAACTTTACTCTTTCTGATTACTTTAATCTGAGAGATTTTTGGAATTTTTGTTTTTGTTTTTGATGAAGGTGGAGAGAAGAGATAGTCTTTTCATGTGGCTCATAGGAAGATAACCTTAAACCTGGATCATAGGAACATCACAGATATAAATCTACTATAAGAGTTTTTAACTTTTTTTAATATTTTGACAGCTGTGTTTCAATATAATTAGTTGACTTTCTTTGTAATCTATGTATTATATTTTGTGCATTTAAAAACATTATTCTGAGAAGGGGTCAATGTGCTTCACCAGACTACCAAAGGGATCCAGGACACAAAATGGGTTGAGAAATTCTGATCTAGTTCAACTCTCTCATTTTGTTAGTGTGGAACACCAAGGTCCAAGTAAGTTTGGTATATACCCAAGGTCACACAGAAAGCATCACAGGCAGGATTCAAACCTAAATCCTCTGACTGTGGAACCAGTGCCCTTTTCATTATATTATACTGCATGTGGCTAAAGAGAAGGGAGTAAAAATGAGAAATATTGATGAGGTAGAAACAAAAAGATTTGGAAACTGATTATACACATGGGACAAACAAGAGTGAGTTAATGGATTTACCTCCATTAACAAGCAGAGGAGGGGGAGGAAACCCATTACTGAGGAAAAAAAATTTATCCAAAGTATAAAACCTGGAAAAATTAAAACAAATATGAATATTCTTTTGGACTGAAAATCCATCACAAAGATGACAATGTTTGCTTTCCTCTTCCAAATGTAAGTCTGCACTTTCTCTGCAATATTGACTGTGAAAGAGCTGCCTAGACTTTTGAGAGGGTTTGTGATTTCCCTAGGGATTCTAAGATGTAGAGGTGAAGAGGAAGAACATTACAAACATGGAGGATAGCCAGGTGCAGAAGTCAAAGATGAGTGAAAGAATATATAGGGAGAAACAGGCCAAAATGGCTAGACTTTAGAGAGCATATAGGGAAGTAATGTGTAAGAAACTAGTAAACATAGGAAGGGTCAAGTTGTGAAGAATTTTCAATGCTAAACAAAAGCATTTCTCTTTGATCCTTGAAATAATGGGAATCTTTATTAAGTAGAGGGAGTGATATAGTTAGATTTTTTTTTTTTAGTTTTTGCAAGGCAAATGGGGTTAAGTGGCTTGCCCAAGGCCACACAGCTAGGTAATTATTAAGTGTCTAAGATCGGATTTGAACTCAGGTCCTCCTGACTCCAAGGCCAGTACTCTATCCACTTCGCCACCTAGCTGCTCCATGATGAAGTAAGATTTGAGGAAAATCACTTTGGAAGATGTTGATCATTGTGTGTACTCACAATTGCATTGGGAATGTTCACAAAAACTGATCATATTATTGATCTTGGGAGAATAGAGAAAATTAAATATTTTATGAAATATGACACATAACTAGAAGTTAACTGTGATAATATAATGAATACATGAAGATTAGTATGGGAATTATAAGAACATTTTATCAAATAGTCTGTGGTTTAAGCAAGAATTACAGAAATAATTTAGTATAAGGATTGTGACAGACTATGTTTCAAGGTCTTGGTTCAAAGGAAGCCAAAATCTTATAAACTCTCAAAATTTAATAAAGACAAATTGTGATGTATGAATATAATGGAGTGCTATTGTGCTTTAAGAAATGATTAGCAACTTCTGGCCAAGATGGTAGAGAGAAGACAGGCAAAGTTCTAAAGTCTCCTCATCTTTCCCCATCTATCATATGAAACAAACCTCTTAACATAAATCCAACCCACAAAACCCAGAAAGAAAAGCCAGGAGAAAGAACATCTACCTCAGGATTTGTCTCCCTCAGCAGTATTGGACGAATTCAGGTTGGTGAGTCTGGGTGCAGAGGGTGGATCAGCCCCAGATCAGCCAGATTAACGGCTGAATTGGAGCCAGGGAGTCTGAGGGCCTGAGAGCCAGACCTGCTGGATCAGCAGTGGGGCTAGACGGCACGGGCTTGAGTCAACTAGGGAGCAGAGGCGCACTGACCCTCAGGAGCTTGCCAACAGGGCTGGGGGAGAGTTCCAGTGCAGGAGAGCTGCAGACACCATCCCTGGGCTCCTCTGGTCTAAGGAACTCTGAGTCCATTGTGGCTGGAGCCTCTTCCCAGAACAAACAATAGCAACTACTTCTGCCTCAGGCACAGGTGTGTGATCAGAAGAACCAGCCCAGCTGACAATAGGGAGAGGAATGACCTCACCCCCAGTAAAGCCCACCATTAATGGAAGGCTAAAGGATTCATTAGCTCCAACCCCTCCCTTCAAGCTAAGGGAGAAGGCCTCAATCAAGGTCACAGACACTCCAGAGAAAGCAACCAGCATCTCCTACTGGCCAGGCAGAGAAATTGCACTCAGTGAGTAAAGCCTCTATTGATCCCAAGCCCCTGTGAACCAGCCCCTCCCCAACTCAAGGTCTTAGCAAAATGAAGAAGGGTCAGGGGAAAGGAGGAACCATAGAAAAATTCTTGGAAGGGAAAGACCCTAACTCAGAGAGACCTAGAACCTCTGAGGAGAATATGACCTGGTCTTCAGCACAGAAAGATTTCCTTGAAGAAATAAGGAAGGCGTTTAAAAATCAACTGGAAAATCTGGGAGAGACAATACCTTGCAACAAGAACACAAATCCTTAAAAAATACAATTGGACAAATACAAAATGAGAATAATTCTCTCAGATCATCAATTGGACAAATACAAAATGAAAATAATTCTCTCAGATCCTCAACTGGGTAAATGCAAAAAGAAAATAATTCTCTCAAAACCTCAATTGCTCAAATGGAAAGCTCTTTCAAAAGTAGAATGGTCCAATTGGAAAAGGAGTTGCAAAAGGTTAATGAAGAAAACTCCTCTCTAAAAAAAAAAAGAATGGAGTCTGCAGAAACTAATGACTCCATGAGACAGCAAGAGCCAGTTAAACAAAACCAAAAAAATAGAAAAAAATAGAAGAAAATGTAAAATACCTCATCAGTAAAACCACTGACCTTGAGAATAGGTCGAGGAGGGGCAACCTGAAAATTATTGGACTTCCTGAAAATGTTGAAGAGAAAAAAAGCCTGAACTTAATATTACAGGATCTAGTGATGGAAAACTGCCCTGATATCATGGAACCAAAGGGCAAAGTCGTTATTGAAAGAATACATCAATCCCCTCCAGAAAAAAGATCCTAAAATGAAAACACCAATGAATGTTGTGGCCAAATTCCAGAACTATCAGATAAAAGAGAAAATTCTGCAGGCAGCCAGAAAGAAACAATTTAAATATCAAGGAGCCACAGCAAGGATTACAAAGGACCTGGCTGCATCAACATTAAGGGATCTAAGGGCCTGGAATGAGATATTTCGAAGAGCAAGGGAGCTTGGAATGCAGCCAAGAATCCAGTATCCCACAAAGCTGAGCCTTCTCTTCCAGGGAAAAAGATGGACATTTAACGAAATGGAAGAATTCCAAAAATTCCTGATGAAAAGACCAGAGCTAAATAGAAAATTTGGACATCAAACAGGAAGTTCAAGAGACACATGAAAAGGTAAAAAAAAGGGGGGGGGCGGTAAAAGATAACAAACTGCTATTAAATTGAAACTGGCTATATTCCAGCATGGGGAAAAAGATTCTCATAAATCTTGAGAATTGTAACTCTAACAGAATACCTAGCCAGAAGTGACCTATTCATGACCTATCCATGAGCCTGCTATCCAATGGGATGTAACTGGCTTTAACCTCACTTGGGAGAAAGACTCTAAGAACTCTCAAGAATTTTAACTCTATTAGACAGAATGTACTTAGCTAGAAGTGAAGGATACTCAGAATTTTCTATAACTCAGAATGATCTAAAAAATACTACCTCCTTAAAAGGGGGGGCCAGGAAGGAGATGGGAGGAGGGAGGGGATTGAATGGGGTAAATCTCATTACACTAAGAGGTACAAAATACCTATGGTAATAGAGGGGAAGAAGGGAGGAGATGAGAAACACCTGAATCTTTTTTTCATCAGACTTGGCTTAAAGTCAATTTACACATACTTAGTTAACTTAAAAAACATCTAACCTTTCAAGTATTAAAAGGGGAAAAGGGGGGGGGACAGAGAAAGGGAAGAGGAGTGGAGGAAATAAGGGGAAATAACAAAAGGAAGGGAAGGGAAAAGGGAAAAAGGGAAAGGGGAAAGAAAGGGGAGGGTGTGATATAGGAGGGCAAAC
This sequence comes from Macrotis lagotis, assembly GCF_037893015.1. Classification (NCBI taxonomy): domain Eukaryota; kingdom Metazoa; phylum Chordata; class Mammalia; order Peramelemorphia; family Peramelidae; genus Macrotis; species Macrotis lagotis. The sequence goes on along the minus strand of NC_133659.1, from coordinate 257,728,911 downwards.
ACACCGAAGGGGGTGGTATTCAGAAACAAAATACTGGGGAATATGGATAAGGGGGGAAGGGGGAAAATACAACAGTGGGAAGAAAGCATGAAGGGCAATAAAGAATTAGTAATCATAACCTTGAATATGAATAGGATGAACTCTCCCTTAAAACATAAGCAAATAGCAGAGTGGATTAAAAACCAGAATCCTACAATATGCTGCTTACAAGAAACTCATTTGAAGGAGAGAGATATGTATAAAGTAAAGGTAAAAGGTTGGAGCAAAATATATTTTGCTTCAGCTGAAGTAAAAAAAGCAGGCGTAGCAATCCTTATCTCAGACAAAGCAGCAGCAAAAATAGATAGCATTAAAAGAGATAAGGAAGGAAACTTTATCCTCCTAAAAGGTACCATAGACAATAAAGCTATTTCAATATTGAATATATGCACCCAAAGGGATAGCATCCAAATTCTTAGGGCAGAAGCTGAAAGAACTACAGGAATACATAGACAGCAAAACTGTTAAGAAGGTAAATAAATTGTTAGAAAAACTAGATATGGTAGACTTATGGAGGAAATTGAATGGGGATAGAAAGGAATATACCTTTTTCTCGGCAGTACATGGAACTTATACAAAAACTGACCATGTACTAGGACATAAAAACCTAATGATCAACTGCAGAAAGGCAGAAATAGTGAATATATCTTTCTCAGATCACAATGCAATAAAAGTCATATGCAATATTGGGCCAAGGAGATATAGACCCAGAACCAATTGGAAAATGAATAACCTCATTTTAAAGAATGAGTGGACCAAAAAACAAATTATAGAAAGAATTAACCATTTTATCCTAGATAATGATAATAATGAAACAATATACCAAAACCTATGGAATTCACTCAAAGTGGCTCTACGGGGATATATTATAGCTTTAAATGCTTACATGAATAAATTGGAGAAAGAGGAAATCAATGTACTAAACATACAACTAAAAAAATTAGAAAAAGAACAAATTAAAAATCCCCAATTAAATACCAAATTAGAAATTCTAAAAATTAAAGGAGAAATTAATAAAATCCAAAGCAAAAAAACTATTGAACTAATAAATAAAGCCAAAAGTTGGTATTATGAAAAAACCAATAAAATTGATAAACCCTTGGTCAATTTGATTAAAAAAAAGAAAGAAGAAAATCAAATTGCTACTATCATAAATGAAAAAGATGAACTCACCACCAATGAGGAGGAAATTAAAGTAATAATTCAAAATTATTTTGCCCAATTCTATGCCAATATATTTGATAATCTAAGTGAAATGGATGAATATTTACAAAAATATAAGTTGCCCAGGTTAAATGAAGAGGAGATTAAATACCTAAACAACCCTATCTCAGAAAAAGAAATTCAACAAGCCATCATTGAACTCCCCAAAGAAAAAATCTTCAGGGTCTAATGGATTCACAAGTGAATTCTACCAAATATTTAAGGAACAATTGGTTCCAATTCTATATAAACTCTTTGGAAAAGTAGGGAAAGATGGAACTCTGCCCAACTCTTTCTATGAAATCAATATGGTGCTGTTCCCTAAACCAGGAAGATTTAAAACAGAGAAAGAAAATTATAGACCTATCTCCCTGATGAATATAGACGCAAAAATCTTAAATAAAATCTTAGCAAAATGATTACAGCAAGTTATCACTAGGATAATACATTATGATCAAGTAGGATTTATCCCATGAATGTAGGGTTGGTTCAATATTAGGAAAACTGTTAGTATACTCAATTATATCAATAACAAACATATCAGAAATATATATGATCATATCAATAGATGCTGAAAGAGCTTTTGGCAAAATACAGCATCCATTCTTACTAAAAACACTAGAGAGTGTAGGAATAAATGGACTGTTCCTTAGAATAATTAGCAGTATCTATCTGATACCATCAACAAGCATTATATGCAATGGGGAGAGGATAGAGGCATTCCCAGTAAGATCAAGGGTGAAACAAGGGTGCCCATTCTCACCACTTCTGTTAAATATCGTATTAGAAAGGTTAGCTTCAGCAATTAGAAAAGAAAAAGAAATTGAAGGAATTAGAATTGGGAAGGAAGAGACAAAACTCTCACTCTTTGCAGATGACATGATGATCTACCTAGAGAATCCCAAGAAATCATCCAAAAAAACTACTGGAAACAATTAGCAATTTTAGCAAAGTTGCAGGTTATAAAATGAACCCTCTTAAATCATCTAGCAAGATACAACAGGAAGAGCTAGAAAGAGAAATCCCAAAGTAACCTCAGACAATATAAAATACCTAGGAGTCTATTTGCCAAGACAGACTCTGAATTCAAATCCTTTCTCCAATGTTTACTGCTTATATAAGTAGACAAGTCACTTAACCTTCCCTGGCCTCAGTTTTCTTACCTTTAAAATAAAGAGTTTGGATTATATTGCCACTGAGCCTCTCTCTACCTCTTTATCTATTATCCTGATTTGTGGAGAGTAACATTAGCTAGTAAGCTTACATATACTTGCTAAGTGACTTTTTAGAAGCCCAGGAATCATGGGCCAAACATAAAGGTCAAGCAATTGAATAAGCAAATAAGAGCATTCTAAGGAAAATGGTCCAGTTTAGAAAAATAGAAATACTGCTCAAGTGAGAACAAGAAAGCCCATGAATGATCTCTAGAACAAAGTAGAAATTAGGCAAAAATATTTAAGAGAACTTGTCTTATTTAAACTTCAGATCTTCCCTAGGGATCCTCCTTGTAAAATCTTCTGCACCCAGTACATACTTAAGATTTGTTGAAGTAAATTAAATAAAGAGCATGAGAACTGACACTATCTTTACATGTATTTCATCGAATACAAAAATTATAGGAGGTAATTAGCAAAATTATTATTCCCTTTTACAGACAAGAAAACTGAATCTGAGCACTTTAGTGTCTCAAGATTACAAGGTTAAAGAGTGATAGAGATATATCTGAACTAGTCTTTGGATTCCTCATTTAATGTTCTTTCTATCACATCAAACTATTTTTCTTTTTTTTTCAATTTTTTTCCTGTATTTTAATGGAGATGATGGAACATTAAGTGAGTTGGTTCCTTCACTTCAGCTCCTTCACAGCCAAACCAGGAGGCAGGGACTGTTTAAGTTTCTCTGCCTTCTCTTTGTCTGTGATGACAAATGTGTACAGGTACCTGATGCATCAGACCTTAAACTTCACATTGTCCTTGTTTTTCTTGATCTTGACAGATTTAGCATCTTTTCGTCTGGCTGTGAGCAGGAAGCCTTTTATTTCCTCAATTTTGGGGGGCATGGTGATGGCGGCGGCAGGTGGCCCAAGAGATAGAGCCTCGGGAGGGATTCTCACAAGGAGCCAAGAAAGCTGGAAAAGCATCAAACTACTTTTCACAAATGTGTTATACAAGTTCTTTGCTAAGTACTTTTTATAAATATTAGCTCATTTGATCCTGGCAAGTGCTATTACCCCCAAATAAAAGTTAAATTGCTTAGCCAGAGACAGGAAGTAAGAGATCATATTTGAACTTGGGTTTTCCTGACTCAAGGCCCAGCCCTTAATTCACTGTGCCACCAGTTGCCTGGTGATGAGCAAAATAACTTTTCTATGACACTTTAAAGTTTCTTAGTGGTTTGCTCTCAACAATACTGTGAGGTCAATGGCACAAGTATTATCCCCATTTTACAGAGAAGAAAACTGAGGTTCAGAGAGGTTAAACAACTTATCCAACATCACAAGAGTAGGACTTGTAATGACTATGTTGTAAAGACAAAAGGCATCAATAAAACCTGCTTTAATAATAGCACTCTCTCTGGGATATTCTCCTTATACAAACACTCAAACTCAAGGATGAATTCATTCCAGAGGTGAATACCCTTAAGTTCCAAGGGTAATAATTTTAGGTTACACTTCTAAAACTATAGCTCACAAGTCCCCACTTTTAAATATCAAAAATATTGTGTCCATTAGCTATCAACCAGTAGATACAAGTAGGTCTTGACAAAGATATTTAAGATGTCGTGGTTGTTGTTCAGTCGATTTTCAGTTGTGTTGACTCTTCATGACTCTGTTTGGAGTTTTCTCATCAAAGATACTGGAGTAGTTTTGTCATTTCCCTCTCCAGTCCATTTTACAGATGATAAATCTAAGGCTAACAGGGTTAAGTGACTTGCCCAGAATCACACAGCATGGTCACAGAACATAAATTGGTGGTATCCTTTTCCACAAGTATACAGCAACCATGACAAGAAGGGGTTTAAATTGAAAAATGCAGTGGTAGTGTGGTACATGTGTAGAATGCAAATGAGGCTTGAATATCCTTTCTTTATGAAGTCTTTGGGTAGTTCCTTTCTTGGTTGGGTTGTTCAGCTAGATACCAAAGATTTTCTCCTTTTGATAGTTCTCTACTTCCAGAGGTACCATTCCTCAAAGCTGCTCCTTTCCCCCACTGACCATCTTTCTGTATCTGTGTCCACCTGGAGTCTCTGTCTCCGCTCCCTCAATTGTGCGTTTTGAACTGAAGAATTCTTTTTTTTTTTTAACTGAAGAATTCTTGAACCACTGAATAGAGTATCTCCCTCTGGGAAAATTACTTTCAGATACCATGGTATGGCCAATTTGGAGAAGGGAAAGAGGTTTCCTCTTCTCCCACCATCCAGTAAAACAGTCTTCCAAAAGGCATTCCTGATTCTGAAATCCCTCAAATTCTGATCAGCTGTCCCCAGGCCTAGTGATTTAAAACCCTGAAAAAGTCTATCTAAATTTTGCTTGCCCAGGGAAGTTGCAACAGAAAGGTTTACCTTGTTAAAACATTAAAATTTCAACATGTAATTATATACATCAACTAAGGTTAGCTCTTTAGGTTTCTAGATTAACAGATAAACCATATACCAGAATCTGTAGTACCAGGATATTTGCCAAGATGCCATGGTAAGAAAGAATAACTACAAAACATTCCTCCAATAAATCTGTGGTGTGCTCTTCCACAAACATTGGAAGAATGGGCTTACACTGAATACAATGTTAGTGAAGCACATATATGCGTTATATCTGTAGCAAAGGCAATTCAAAATTCCTGGTACTATAGGAGCTGGAAAACTCTGAATCTTTAGGATGAGGTGAGGATCTCTTTAGGTGAAGTACCTCTCCTGGGTTGGGTGGCTCAGCTGGATTCCAAAGCTTTTCCCCCCTTTCCATGGTCAGCTCTCTTCTCTGCTTCCAGGGGACCCCATTCCTCCAACTTGCTCCTTTTCTCTGTTGACTATTTTTCTGGGTCTGTGTCCATGTGGAGTTAGTGTAGCTGCCATTTTAATTGTTCCCCATATTTTCTTGAATCAACACACTCTTGAACTGTTTATTGTTGGAAAGTTGGGAAGTTTTCCTTGGAACTGATGGCATCTAGTGGTATCTAAATGTAGTCAGTGAAAAAGGCAGGAGAGAGAAATACCTTACATCTCCCTAATCAGAGGCCTTCTCCTTAAGGAGACTTAAGGAACTTCTTAAGGAACTTAAAATCAATACATGTCCAATGATGTTGCTCCTTGTAATTCCATCAGAGAAAGGTATCCACATATTGTAAAGAGATTACAAAGTGTTATAACACATTAACCTGATCTGTGTGACTGCATCCAAGACTAAATCAAGATGAGAGAACTGACTCTCTCATACAATAATAGGAGAAAAACACTACAGCATTTTGGTGCAAAATAAAATGTAAGACAAAAGAGGAGGGTAGATCATTGACCTTAACACTGAAAGACTATGCTTTTTGCTAGCAACTTGAAATTAACATTATCACCAATTTTTCCTTAAAACTTCCTTTTCCTGGTATCACATTCATGCTTACAATAGGCTAGAAAACCAGTGTCTTATATATCATTTCCTGAAGAATATAGTCTCACCAGTCAAACAGATTAATAGCAGGTATAAGTTATTGATGATTTTTGAGAGATTTAGAGGTTGAATTAGACTTTAGTTCATCCCCATCATTTTACAAAGAGGGAAACTGAGACTTAGAGATATTAATGACTTTGCCTATGGTCACATATCTAGTGAGTAAAATGAGGTAGCAGTAACTCTTCTCAACCTTTTCCAACACACACACACACACACACACACACACACACACACACACACATACACACAAAACCTGAACCTGTTAGAAATATACAGTCACATATTCTATAAATGAAGAGAAGTTAGAGATGTTTGAGGTCTATCCCAACCTTTCTGAAGTTGAGATTATAAAAGGTAATCAAGAATTCCTATAAAGTATTCCCTTTTTTTGGAAAGAGATAAAAATCCAGAGTGGGAAGACAATTGGTTCCAATTCCCAGAATTTCTTAATATTCTAAAAATATTTGTGTTCTTCAAACCAACTCCTAATCTCCCACCCTCAATCCTTCTCTGCCCTTCCTGCAGAGGGATTCCCTCCCATCATCAATAAGGTTACATGAATACACTCTACCTGGCTCTCTGGATCATCCTATAGGCAATGTACTTTCGGAACAGGAACCCCAGCCTGATTACGTTCGAATAATGTATCTCATTTATGAATTCCTCAGCTGCATGATGCAGCATCGAAGGCAAATGAAAGTCTTCTACTGCCCGTCTAAGAATTGACAAGTTCTTCTTTTGACTCTCATTATCAATAAAGTATCTGTTTTCCTCAAAGAAGGGGGAGGAAGGGGGTGTCATCTTGGATTTCTCATTATCCATATAGGAGGATGGAATCAGGCGTTTCTTATCTATGGGAGGAAGATAGGCTTTTGAGGATGGATGGTGAGAATATGTGAGCTGTGATATCTGTAGAAACTTATCAGCGGCAAGAGGCAATGGGGCCTTGTAACCAGTCTTCTCAGGGACAAAAGGTTGAATACTCTTCAAGATTCCTGGGGTCCATTTTGTCGGGGGTTTTCCAGAAGGAAGAGGGAGAACTGGCTTCTCAAACTTTGGAGCAGGAGGAAGAACCAAAAATGATTTCTGAGATGTAGGAAGGACCAATTCTTTGCTGAGTTTCTCAAGGGTGGAAGGCAGCTGTGTTGTTAGGATCTGCCGAAGGCTGTCAGGACCCAATGTCTTGAGTGGCCTTCGCCCAGGTGGGACCAATGAAGGAGAGAACTGTGGAACATAAGTTTTTTCTGGGATGGTAGGGCGTAACAATTTCAGAGGATGTCGAGGGATAGCAGGTGTAACAAGTATGGAGGGCTGTCCTGGTACAGCAGGGGTCACAGGTATGGGGCGCTGTCTTGGGAGAGCAGGGGTCACAGGTATCGGGAGCTGTACTGGGACAGCAGGAGCTAAAGGTTTGGGGGGACGTCGTGGCACAGAAGGGGCTACAAGTATGGGGGGCTGTCCCAGAAGAGCAGAGGCCAAAGGCTTGGGGTACTGTTGGGGGACAGAAAAGGCCACAGACATAGGGGGCTGCCCTAGAACAGCAGGGGCCACATGTATGGGTGGCTCTCTGGGTATGGCAGGGGTCGCATATAAGGGGCGCTGTCCTGGGACAGAAGGGGTCACAGGTTTGGGGAGTTGTCCTAGAATAGCAGGGGTCACAGGCATAGGGGGCTTTCCTGGGACAACAGAGGTCATAGGCGTAGAGGGCTGACCTGAGACAATGGGGGCCACAGATATGGGGGGCTGTCCTGGGACAGCAATGGTGATAAGTGAGGGGGTCTGGCCTGGGATAGCAGGTATGGAGGGCTGTTGTGAGACAGCAGGGGACAAAGGTCTGGGGGGCTGTCCAGGAACATCAGGGGCCATAGACATGGGGGGCTGTCCTGGAACAGCAGGGCCCATTGGAACAGGGGGCTCTCCTGGGACAGCAGAAGTTACTGGAACAGGGGGCTGTTCTGGAAAAACAGGGGTAACTAGAAACTGGAGCTGTCCAGGGACAATAGAGGCCATTGGGAAGGGGGGCTGTCCAGGGACTGCAGTAGCCATTGAAACAGTGGGCTGTCCAAGCTCAGCTGGGGTCATCAGTATGGGAGGTTGACTGGGGATAGCTAGGGGCACAGATATAGGGGGTTGTCCTGGGATACCAGGGGTCATGGTTGTGGGGGGCTGTTCTGGGACAGGAGGAGCAACAGATATGGTGGCCTGTCCAGGGACAAGAGGGGCCACAGGTATGAGGGGCTGTCCTGGGACAGCAGGAATTACATGTGTAGGGGCCTCTCTAGGGACAATAGGGGATACTGGAATGGAGGGCTCTGTGGGAACAGCAATGGTCACTGGAAGGGAGGGCTGTCTGGGGACAGCAGGGGCCACAGGGACAGGGGGCTGTTCGAGGACACCAGAGGCTACAGGTACAGGGGGCTGTCTGGGGACAGCAGGGCCCATTGGAAAAGTGGGCTGTCCGGGGAAAACAGGGGTCACAGATAGGGGGGGCTGTCCAGGGACATCAGGGGCCACTGGAAAGGGAGGCTGTCCGGGGGAAGTAGGAGCCATTGGAACAGTGGGCTGTCCAGGTACAGTGGGGGCTACTGGAAAGGGGAGTTGTTCAGGGACAGCAGGAGCCACAGATATGGGGGGCTTCCCAGGAACAGCAGGGGCCACAGGTACAGGAGGCTGTCCAGGGATAGCAGGGGCCACTGGAAAGGGGGTCTGCCCAGGGACCACAGGGGCCACAGATACGGGGGGCTGCCCAGGGATAGCAAGGGTCACTGGAAAGGGGGGTTGTCCAGGGACAACAGGGGTCATTGGAAAAGGGGGTTGTCCAGGAACACCAGGGATCACAGGTACGGGGAGCTCTCCCAGGACAGCAGGGGTCATAGGTACCAGAGGCTGTCCAGGGACAGTAGGGCCTACTGGAAAGGGGGGTTGTCCTGGGACAGTGGGGACCACAGATCCTGGGGACTGTTCAGGGACACCAGGGATCACAGGTAAGGGGGGCTGTCCGGGGACAGCAGGGGTCACTGGAAGAGAGGGCTGTCTAAGAACAGCAGGGCCCACTGGAATTGTGAGCTGTCCTGGTACAGTAGGGGCCACAACAATGGGGGGCTGTCCAGGTACAGCAGGTGTAATAGGTACAGGGGGCTGTGCAGGGACAGTAGGGATCACTGGAAAGGGTGGCTGTCCAGGGACAGCAGGGGCCATTGGAACAGGGGGCTGTCCAGGGACAGCAGAGGTCATAGGTATGGAAGGCTGTCCAGGGACAGCAGGGGCCATTGGAACAGGGGGCTGTCCAGGGACAGCAGAGGTCATAGGTATGGAAGGCTGTCCAGGGACATCAGGGGCCATTGGAACAGGGGGCTGTCCAGGGACAGCAGGGGCCATTGGAACAGGGGGCTGTCCAGGGACAGCAGAGGTCATAGGTATGGAAGGCTGTCCAGGGACAGCAGGGACCATTGGAACAGTGGGCTGTCCAGGGACAGCAGGGACTATTGGAACAGTGGGCTGTCCAGGGACAGCAGGGGCCATTGGAAAAGTGGGCTGTCCAGGGACAGCAGGGACCATTGGAACAGGGGGCTGTCCAGGGACAGCAGGGGCCATTGGAACAGTGGGCTGTCCAGGGACAGCAGGGGCCATTGGAACAGTGGGCTGTCCAGGGACAGCAGGGGCCACTGGAACAGTGGGCTGTCCAGGGACAGCAGGGGCCATTGGAACAGTGGGCTGTCCAGGGACAGCAGGGGCCACTGGAACAGTGGGCTGTCCAGGGACACCAGGGGCCATTGGAACAGTGGGCTGTCCAGGGACAGCAGGGGCCATTGGAACAGTGGGCTGTCCAGGGACAGCAGGGGCCATTGGAACAGGGGGCTGTCCAGGGACACCAGGGGCCATTGGAACAGTGGGCTGTCCAGGGACAGCAGGGGCCACTGGAACAGTGGGCTGTCCAGGGACAGCAGGGGCCATTGGAACAGGGGGCTGTCCAGGGACAGCAGGGGCCATTGGAACAGTGGGCTGTCCAGGGACAGCAGGGGCCATTGGAACAGTGGGGCTGTCCAGGGACAGCAGGGGCCATTGGAACAGTGGGCTGTCCAGGGACAGCAGGGGCCATTGGAACAGGGGGCTGTCCAGGGACAGCAGGGGCCATTGGAACAGGGGGCTGTCCAGGGACAGCAGGGGCCATTGGAACAGTGGGCTGTCCAGGGACAGCAGGGACCATTGGAACAGTGGGCTGTCCAGGGACAGCAGGGGCCATTGGAACAGGGGGCTGTCCAGGGACAGCAGGGGCCATTGGAACAGTGGGCTGTCCAGGGACAGCAGGGACCATTGGAACAGGGGGCTGTCCAGGGACAGCAGGGGCCATTGGAACAGTGGGTTGTCCAGGGACAGCAGGGGCCATTGGAACAGTGGGCTGTCCAGGGACAGCAGGGGCCATTGGAACAGGGGGCTGTCCAGGGACAGCAGGGACCATTGGAACAGTGGGCTGTCCAGGGACAGCAGGGGCCATTGGAACAGTGGGCTGTCCAGGGACAGCAGGGGCCATTGGAACAGTGGGCTGTCCAGGGACAGCAGGGACCATTGGAACAGGGGGCTGTCCAGGGACAGCAGGGGCCATTGGAACAGTGGGCTGTCCAGGGACAGCAGGGGCCATTGAAACAGTGGGCTGTCCAGGGACAGCAGGGGCCATTGGAACAGTGGGCTGTCCAGGGACAGCAGGGGCCATTGGAACAGTGGGCTGTCCAGGGACAGCAGGGGCCATTGGAACAGTGGGCTGTCCAGGGACAGCAGGGGCCATTGGAACAGTGGGCTGTCCAGGGACAGCAGGGGCCACTGGAACAGTGGGTTGTCCAGGGACAGCAGAGGTCATAGGTATGGAAGGCTGTCCAGGGACAGCAGGGACCATTGGAACAGTGGGCTGTCCAGGGACAGCAGGGGCCATTGGAACAGTGGGTTGTCCAGGGACAGCAGAGGTCATAGGTATGGAAGGCTGTCCGGGAACAGCAGGGACTATTGGAACAGTGGGCTGTCCAGGGACAGCAGGGGCCATTGGAACAGTGGGCTGTCCAGGGACAGCAGATGTCATAGGGATGGAAGGCTGTCCAGGGACAGCAGGGACCATTGGAACAGTGAGCTGTCCAGGGACAGCAGGGGCCATTGGAACAGTGGGCTGTCCAGGGACAGCAGGGGGCATTGGAACAGTGGGCTGTCCAAGGAGCAGGGGCCACTGGAACAGTGGGTGTCCAGGGACAGCAGAGGTCATAGGTATGGAAGGCTGTCCAGGGACAGCAGGGACCATTGGAACAGTGGGCTGTCCAGGGACAGCAGGGGCCATTGGAACAGTGGGTTGTCCAGGGACAGCAGAGGTCATAGGTATGGAAGGCTGTCCGGGAACAGCAGGGACCATTGGAACAGTGGGCTGTCCAGGGACAGCAGGGGCCATTGGAACAGTGGGCTGTCCAGGGACAGCAGATGTCATAGGGATGGAAGGCTGTCCAGGGACAGCAGGGACTATTGGAACAGTGAGCTGTCCAGGGACAGCAGATGTCATAGGGATGGAAGGCTGTCCAGGGACAGCAGGGACCATTGGAACAGTGGGCTGTCCAGGGACAGCAGGGGCCATTGGAACAGTGGGTTGTCCAGGGACAGCAGGGGCCATTGGAACAGTGGGCTGTCCAGGGACAGCAGGGACCATTGGAACAGTGGGCTGTCCAGGGACAGCAGGGGCCATTGGAACAGTGGGTTGTCCAGGGACAGCAGAGGTCATAGGTATGGAAGGCTGTCCAGGGACAGCAGGGACCATTGCAACAGTGGGCTGTCCAGGGACAGCAGGGGCCATTGGAACAGTGGGTTGTCCAGGGACAGCAAAGGTCATAGGTATGGAAGGCTGTCCAGGGACAGCAGGGGCCATTGGTACAGTGGGTTGTCCAGGGACAGCAGGGGCCGCTGGAAAAGGGAACTGTCCAGGGACAGCAGGGGCCATAGATATGGGAGACTGTCCAGAGACAGCAGGGGCCACTGGAAAAGGGAACTGTCCAGGGACAGCAGAGGCCATAGATATGGGAGATTGTCCAGAGACAGCAGGAGCCACAGGTATGGGGGGCTGTCCAGAGACAACAGGGGCCATTGGAAAGGGTGGCTGTCTGGGGACAGCAGGGGCCATTGGAACAGTGGGCTGTCCAGGGACAGCAGAGGTCATAGGTATGGAAGGCTGTCCAGGGACAGCAGGGACCATTGGAACAGTGGGCTGTCCAGGGACAGCAGAGGTCATAGGTATGGAAGGCTGTCTGGGAACAGTAGGGGCCATAGATATAGATGGCTGTCCAGGGACAGCAGGGCCCACTGGAAACGGAGGTTGTCTGGGAACAGTAGGGACCATTGGAAAGGGAGGCTGTCTAGGGACAGCAGTGCCCATTGGAACAGTGGGCTGTTCATGGACAGCAGGAACCATTGGAACAATGGGCTGTCCAGAGACAGCAGGGGTCACAGGTACAGGGGACTGTGTGGTGACAGTAAGGACCACTGGAAAGGGTGGCTGTCCAGGCACAGCAGGGGCCATTGGAACAGTGGGCTCTCCTGGTACAGCATGGGCCACAGGAATAGGGGGCTCTCCAGGGACAGCAGCAGCCATAAATATGGGGGGCTCTCCAGGGACAGCAGTGGCCATAAATAAGGGAGGCTGTCTGGAAATATCAGTGGCCATTGGAAATGGGGGCTTTCTGGGAACAGCAGTAGCAATAGATACAGGGGGCTGTCCGGGGATAGCAAGGCTCACTGGAAATGGGAGCTGTTCGGGAAGAGTAGGGGCCATAGATACAGGTAGCTGTCCAGGGACAGCAGGGCCCACTGGAGACAGGGGCTGTCCAGGAACAGTAGGGGCCATAGATACAAGGGCCTCTCCAGGGACAGCAGCAGCCATAGTTATGGGGGCCTGTCCAGGAAAAGCAGGGGCCATAGGTACAGGGGGCTCTCTGGGGATAGTAGGGGCCATCGGAAAGGGGGGCTGTCCAGGAACAGCAGGGGCCACAGGTCCGACTTGTTCTCCAGGGACAGCAGGAGCTGTTGGAACAGTGGGCTGTCTGGGGACAGCTGGGGCCATTGGAAAGGGGGGCTGACCCAGGACAGCAGGGGCCACAGTTATGGGGGGCTCTCCGAGGACAGCAGGAGCCATAGGTACAGGGGGCTGTCCATATACCATGGCAGGGGCCATAGATATGTGTGGCTGTTCAGGTACAATGGGGCCCACTGGAAAGGGGGGCTGTCCAGGGGCAGAAGGGGCCATGGGAATGAAGGGCTGTCCTGGGACAGTGGGGGCCACTAGAGAGGGGGACTGTCCAGGAACAGCAGGGGCCACAGGTATGGGGGGCTGACCAGGTAGGAGTGGCTCCCCAGGGTCAGCAAGGGCCCCAGGTTGGGGGAACCCCACAGGAGCTGCAAAGGTCACAGGTGGGGAGAGCTGACTAGAATCCCACATTTCTTGGAACTGCCCAGTAGTAGTTTGCCACTTTGTTATTTGGGGTTCCCCAGAGGGCATAAGAGTTGAAGAAACTTGTTGAGACCCTTCAAGATTCCATGATACTTGTGATTGCTCCAGGGACCATGATCTTTGAGATTGCCCAGATATTTCAGTGGCCCTTGGTATTTCAGGTTGTCCAGATACTGAAGAGGTCCATGTTTGAGGTTGCCCAGGCTCTTCAGGGACCCATGATGTTTGGGGTTGCCCAGACACTGCTGGGGTCCATATTGCTTGGGGTTGCCCAGGCATTGTGGAGACCCATGATGTTTGAGGTTGTCCAGACTCTGGAAAGGCCCATGGTATTTCAAGTTGCCCAGACTCTGCAGAGACCCATGATGCTTGGGGTTGCCCAAACACTGCAGGAGCCCATGATGTTTGGGGTTGCCTGGCGGCATCAGTGACCCATAACATTTGGGGTTGCTCAGGGGCAGCAGGGCCCAACAATGTTGTGGTCTCACCAGGGATGGTAGGGATCCTGGATGGCAAGGGTTGCTGAGAAGCATCAAAGGACCATGGTACTGGGGATACTCCAGGTGTGGCAGGAGACCTAGGTGCTGGAGGCTGCTCAGTGGTTAAAGATGGTCTCAATGTTGGGGGTTGCATAGGAGTAGCAGGTGTCCCCAATAATGGAGTTTCACCAGGGACTGGAGAAACCCTTGATGTGGGAGTTTCCTCAAGAAGGCCCCGTGATTCTGGAGAGGCAGTTATGGATACTGGCTCTTCCTCAGGGACAGCAACTAGTTGAGGCCCCAGCACTGGGGCAACAGGGGAAGGGTAAAGAGGTAGATGGGATTCATCATATCCTTCCTCACCAGGAAGATAGACTCCTTTTAAATCTGCCATGTCTTGTCCTGGAATCACTACACCTGGCCTCAGCACCTCTGAAGAGACCTTTCTCTCTACTCCAGGCTGCGGGTACTTCTGAATCAGGGTCTTGGAGATCAGTGATTGGCGGGGGGCTTCCTCGGGATGGGGAACCTTCCTCTTAGCAGGCTGCTTTTGTTCCATTTGTCGAATCTCTTCTTCTTGTCTCAGAATTTTCTGCATTTCTATCTGTTCTTGATATTTTCGGGCTATTTGCTCTTTCCATTGTTCCAGCTTCTGGGGATCCATGATTTTATGTTTAGCTTCTTCAAGCTCCCACTGTTTCCGTTTTTCCTCATGTTGCTTCTCCTTCTGCTCCCACTGAGTCTGCATTTCCTGCCACATTTCCTCCTCTGCTTGCCATTGTCTCTGCTTCATCTCCCATTTCTTGTTTTCATCCTTCTTGAACCACATAGAGTCATCCCTTAATGTTCTTTCTAACTGATCCTGAGTCTCCTTCCAGATGTTTCTCTCTTCCTGCAATGGCTTTGGGGCCATTCTGCCTTCCGTCAATTCTAACTCCTTGTGTCGAACCCTTCTCACAGCATCTGCTTCTTTCAGGGTCTCACTGACTAGTTTAAGGATACTGGACATCATTGAATCCATTTTCTCAGTCTTTTGACGGTTTAGCAAGCTCTCAGGTCTTTTTCCTCTGTATTTCTTCAAGATATCAGTCAGACTCTCGACCATTTTTTGGAAATATTCCTCCATCTTTTCCTTTACCGTTTTTAATGACTTTTGAACCTCTGCATTCTTTGGCTCACTAAATTCACCACTGGGCTCAGCTTTCCCTAGGTTGTCAATCTTCTGTTGCAGGAAAGACATTAAAGATTTCTGATAATCCTGAAGGATATTCACTTCAGTTTTTTCCTTTTTTCTCGTTCCCTTTTTGGTTGCCTTATGCTTAACAACCCGATCAGGTTTTTCTCCCTGGTCTTCCATCTCTTCAACCCCAGTTGACTCTATGGTTTTCCGTGTTTCCTTACCCAGTTGGCTTTCCTTTGACTTTTTTTTCCCGACTTCTTCCACCTGATGGGATCGCATGTCCTTGTGTCTTTTCGTCTCTGATTGCAAGCTTTTGAACACCTTAGCTGTATCTGTCAAAAGACCCAGGTCCTCTTTGTTTGCCTGTGTTGAAGAAATTGCTGACTTTGGGATCTGTAACCTAGTAGGATCTGTTGAGGACTTTGTCAGAAAGAGATCATCAGGGGAAGGAACTCTAGAATAATCTTCAAGGGTATCTTTTGAAGAGAGGAAGATAGATTTCCTACGACTGATAGGGGACATTAGAGTGGAGGAAGATTTACTCTGTGAAGGTGAATCACCTTTGGCTTTGCCTAGGTCCCATTTCATACTGGTACCTACTCTTAGAACCTCTTTCCTGGGAAATTTTGGGAATTCTGCTCCTAAAGAGGGCAGCTCTAACAGTGAAGATTCCTCCGATGAAGTTGGCTCCTCAAATTCCTGCCTCATTTTTTCCTGTATTTTTAGTAGAGCCTTATTCCTTTTTCTGATAAGTTCCTCAGAAGGTAAATGTGCCTGTGCACTCACCATCCCCAACTGGTATTCTAAATTTGCTTTGGTTGAAAGAAGTTCCATGTATTTTTCTTCTTGAGTTAACAATTCCTTCTCAAGTGACTCATTTTTATCACTGAGGAGTTGTATTAAGCGCTGGAAGGACTGTTTCTCCAGTCCATAATACCCTTTTACTTCTAATCCCATGGAGGTACATTGGGAAGTTAGAGTTTTAATAGTTTGATTTTGGAACCCCAAAGCCTTGTGAAGGTTTGTTATAGTTGAGAATATATATTTAATGACATTAACTTCAGCTTTGGTGAACATATTAGAGTCAATGAGCTCCTGCAACAAATCAAGGATTTCAAAAACCTTATGGTTGGCGGTGGCTTCTTCCTTGGCTATTTGCTCTGGTTTAATAGGCTCTCCTGCTGAAGGTTTCTGTAAAATCTTTTCTCTCCAGGTTCTCCACATAGTACCTCTGGAAACTGAGAAACATCAGAGAAAAAATAGGAAATGGTCTTCTTTTCTCATCTTGCCCTTCCATCCCCCAGCACTTAACTATATATAGTTCTTTCATTTAGAGTTTAAGCTTAAGCAAAGGACAAATCTAGCATGAGAGCCAGTTGAAGGCCTTTCATTTGTTTCATTTAAAGCAAAAACAAAAAATGTAGAAAGAGAGGATCTCTGTAAACCTAATGACCTAAAGTAGTAAGGGTATGATTCAACGACTTTCACAATAATGTTTGTCCTCCATTCTCATAAAAGACCCTGACATCAGAGAGGTGATGCTGTGACTGAGGACATGCTGTGCTAAGTCACCAGCCTCACTTTCTTCTCCAGAGAGTTCAGTGGCCAGATAAGAATCAGGACAACTGTAGATGGTTCTGAATGTGAGACAATCAGGGTTAAGTGACTTGTCCACACAGCTAGTAAGTATCTGAGGCTGGATTAGAACATCTAGCCTCCTCACTCCAAGGTCAGTGCTCTACCCACTGTGCCATCTAGCTGCCTTGGACTCAGGAGGATGTGAGTTCAAATCCTACCTCAGACACTAGATTCTCATTTACTGTGTGATATTGGCCAAGTCATTTAACTCTGATTGCCTCATATCTAGAACTTTCACAAATTCTGCCTTCTTTGAAATATAAACTGGAGACATAGGCTTAGCTTTAGGATGAAGACTTGAACCCTGTGAACTTTAAGGGATACTAAGGCAAAAATATAAAGTATTTCTGTGTTTGATTTGTTGTTATGAAACAATTCCTGCATAAAGGACCATCAGTCCACAAACAGAAGGTATATTATGAATGAAGAACAATTTTTATCCCAAAACTCATTAGAGGTAATGTTTCTATGGAGGCTAGGGCAAGGACCTGATTGGGTTCCAATAACCAAGTATGAAGTTAGATATAGGATTGAGCCCCTCACTGTGATGACAGTTGTCTCTGGAAGTTGCCCCAACATTCAGGAACCCAGGTCTCTATCCCAGATTATCTTATTTTGGAGTGGAGGGCTAAGGTGACATCAACAAAGAATCAGACTGGTTCTCTTCAACTTAGATGCACTTGAGATTCATTGGAAATTCCAACTTTAAAGTTTAAATCTAATTTGAAAACCATTATTTAAAGCATAAATTAAAGACAAAAAGCAAATTATGCTAAAAGGTTTCAATTGCTTCAATCACTTACCAAATTTTTTCTTGCTTCTTTTCCTGTCTTTTAATAAATAAAGGCTAAAGGCAATCAATGAATTGACATTGAGCTCAATAGCACTTAGGGTAAGTGGCAAAGCTTCCATTTTTGATACCCACTGATAGTAATCAGCTTCAGCATCTTCACTGATGGTTGCCTCAGACAAAATTAAATCTTGAGAAAAATCAAAATAAAAGGGTCAAAGATCTTCAAGGTGAAAGGGTTTAACTTGTTAGCTAGCAATATTACATAGTAATGTGAAATGGGACATAGGACATTTCCTTCTACTATGAGGTATCTCCACATGTAAAAAGATGTAGCTGCGGGGGGAAGAATATTTAGACTAAAAAAAGGTGAGTAATCCTGTCTAAAACTGAGAATCAGATTTGGAAAGAATCTTGGGGATGAAAGTAAATCAATTTGGAGCATTTCTTGGATTCCAGGAAGGACTATATCATGATCAAATGTTTTGTTAATTTACATTTTAAAAAACGTTTTACTTTTAATCTAGGAATCATGCTCTCATTACATGAAAATTCTGTCTTAAAACTAGCCTAAATGCTTCCTTTTAGAGTTTAAACTCATTTCTTATTGTTTATTTTACCCTCACTAGCATGGAAGCATAAAAATACCATTCCTCAGAAAGTAGTCTTCAATGTATCCTGACCCTGAATAATACTAGTTCATTCAGTCTATTCTAATCTCTATTTTTTGATAGATGTGTGGCTCATTTCTAAAAAAACAATATAAACTTACGCCAATCATCAAGCCAGGCTATAAGGTCAATTAAAATATTATCCTTAACATCAGCAGACCTCAAAGAGTTATCTATTTGTTCCATTGTGTCAAATCGATATTTTCTCAATTTTTTTAATGACATAAAGGAGCTCCTTCTTTTTCTGAATGTATCCAGTTCAATATCTCCATGGTAGCGATTTATGATCTGATTCACTTGCTGCATTATGTCGTTAAGCTGTACTCTCATGTCCTACAGTAACAGAAAGAGACAACTGTAAATCAACAAACCACTTTAAAAGGACAAATTGACAGGGTGCTTTGGACATCTTTCTTATCTGGGTTTCAGAATAAAAAAAATCTTTAATATGTCTTGCATAACTGAACATCACACAACCCAGATAAAATTGCATATTGTCTTAGGAAAGGGGAAGGAGGACATAGAAAATTTAGAACTCAAAAAATTTTAAATGAATGTTAAAAATAGTCCTTACATGTTAAACATTAAAATGTTATTTAGGGTGGCTGGGTAGCATAGTTGATAAAGGCCAGCCCTGGAGTCAGGAGTACCTGGGTTCAAATCCAGTCTCAGACACTTAATAATTACCTAGCTGTGTGGCCTTGGGCAAGCCATTTAACCCCATTTACCTTGCAAAAAAAAAAAAAAACCTAAAAAAAATGTTATTTAAAGGACTTCGGCCAAGATGGCAGAGAGAAGTCAGGTCATGTGCTAAAGTCTCCTGATCTTCCCTCATAAACAATATGAAACAAACTTCTTAATGGAAGTCCTATAGACAAAAACCTTGAAAGAGAAGCTAGGAAAAGAACACATACCTCAACGTCTGTCTTGGGGATTGGGTGTGTGGCGAGTGCAGAGTGCTGACAGCCAGTGGGAGAGGGGCGCGAGTCAGACTAATCTAAGATTAGCCCCACTTCACTCTGAGAAAAAACCAGAGAGTGGAGGTATGGCAGTGGGACTGACAGTCTAGGACTTGTAGGAAGGGCTGGAGGGGAGGAGATATTACATGCAGCGAGAAAAGTTTCCATCACCCCCTACTAGCCACTCAATGACCAAAGCCTTCATTCAGCACCCCCTACTGGCCAGATGGACATATTACACTCCATGAGTAAAGCCTCTAGGGATCTCAATACCAAACCTCTGTGAACCAACCCCTCCCCTAACACAAGATCTTAGGAAAATGAAGAAAAGCCAGTGAAGGAGGGACCATAGAAAAATTCCTGGAAGCAAAAGACCTTAATTCAGAGAGGCATAGAAACCCTGAGGAGAATATGATTTGGCCTCTAGCACAGAAAGATTTCCTTGAAGAAATCAGGAAGGAGTTTAAAAATAAATTGGAAAATTTGAGAAAAGAAACCCAAGAGAAAATTAACACCTTGCAACAAGAAAACAAATCCTTGGAAAATACAACTGGAAAAATGTAAAAAAAAAATTCTCTCAAAACCTCAAATGATCAAAGGGAAAACTCTTACAAAGATGGAACTGACCAATTGGAAAACGAGTTGCAAAAGGTAAATGAAGAAAATTTTTCCCTAAAAAAAAGAATGGAGTCTATGGAAACCAATGACATCATGAGACAACAAGAATTTGTTAAACAAAACCAAAAAATTGAAAAAATAGAAGAAAATGTTAAATACCTCATCAGCAAAGCCACTGACCTTGAGAATAGATCGAGAAAAGATAACCTAAAAATTATTGGTCTTCCTGAATACATTGAAAAGGAAAAAAGCCTGGACTCAATGTTACAGGATTTAGTGATGAAAAACTGTCCTGATATCATGGAACCAGAGGGAAAAATAGTCATTTAAATTTAAATAGTTAATTAAATTTAAAAGCTTTGCACAGACTGTACCCACTGTAACCAAGATCAAAAGAAATGGAGTAAATTGGGGAACAGTTTTTACAACTAGTGTTTCTGACAAAGGACACATCTCTAAAATATACAGAGAACTGAGTCAACTTAAAAAAAAGCCATTCCCCAATAGACAAATGGTCAAATGACATGCAAAGGCAATTTACAGTAGGAAATCAAAGCAATCAATAATCTTATGAAAAATTGCTCTAAATCACTAATTGTTAGAGGAATACAAATTAAAACATCTCTGAGGTACCACCTCACATCTCTCAGTTTGGCCAATATGACCAGAAAGGATAATGAACAATGTTGGAAGGGTTGTGGGAAATCTGGCACACTAATGCATTGTTGGTGGAGCTGTGAACTGATCTGACCTTTCTGGAGAGCAATTTGGAATTATGTCCAAAGGGCAATAAAAATGTGCATACCCTTTGATCCAGGAATATCACTACTGGGTCTATATCCTGAAGAGATTATGAAAAAAAGGTAAAAACACCACCTGTACAAAAATGTTCATAGCAGCTCTGTTTGTGGTGGCAAAGAAATGGAAACTGAGGGAATGTCCTTCAATTGGGGAATGGCTTAACAGACTATGGTATATGTATGTGATGGAACACTATGGTTCTATTAGAATACAGGAGGAATGGGAATTCAGGGAAGCCTGGAAGGATTTACATGAACTGATGCTGAGTAAGATAAGCAGAACCAGAAAAATACTATACACCCTAACAGCAACATGGGGGCAATGATCAATCTTAATGGACTTGCTCATACCAATAGGGCAACAATCAGACACAATTTTGGGGTATTTGTGATGGAGAATGTCATCTGTATCCTGAGAAAGAATTGTGTAATTTGAACAAAGACCAAGGACTATTACTTTTAATTTTTAAAAACTGTTGTCTTATTATATAATTCTGCTATACCTCATACTATATGTTTCTTCCTTAAGGATGTGATTTCTCTAGCATCACATTCAACTTAGATCACTGCATACTATGGGAATGATGTAAAGACTAGCAAACTGCCTTCTGTGGGGGGGGAGGGAAGCAAGATTGGGGGGAAATTGTAAAACTCAAAATAAATAAAACCTTTCTAAAATAAAAAATAAATAAAATGTTATTTTAAAATGAAAAACATCTATTTTTCACTGCATTCTTCAGATTCTTTCAGTGAATTGAAGCTAAGTAAAATGAGTAAAATGAGTAGAACCTGGAGAACAATTATTATAATAACAACATTGCAAAGACTAACAGCTTTGAAAAACTCTGCTCAGTGTAATGATAAATCACAATTACTAAGAACTAATGATGTACTTTGCTACACACTTCCTGACAGAGAGGTGATGTACTTAAGATGAAAAATTAGATCTAGGCTGCAGTTTGGGTTTGCATACTAAGTAGACAAACTGGATCCCTCCTTATAACCCCAGGACAGAGGGAAGTAAGGGGTCCATCTACATTTCAAAGCACAGGCAAGACAGAATAAGACCTTGGAGGAATAAAGGTCCCAGTGGGGTATCCCCCCCAAAAAAAAACCAAAACCTTGGAAGTGCTATCTTGATAGGCTGAGGAAACCAGTAAACTACAGAAAAAGAAGAATCTGACCATAGAGAATTACTTTAGTCCCATGGGAGATCAAAACAGATACTCAGAAGATGACAAAATCGAAGCTTCCATATCCAAAACCTCCCAGAGAAATAGAAAATGGGCTCAGACTATGGATAAGCTCAAAAAAGACTTTGAAAAGCAATTCAGGGAGGTGGAGGAAAAATTGGGAGGAGAAATGAGAGCAATGCAGAAAACTCATGAAAACCAAATCAACAGCTTGATGAAAGATATACAAAAAAAAATATTGAAGAAAATAATATGTTAAAAATCAGTCTAAAGGGCAGCTAGGTGGCTCAGTGGGTAGAGCATCAGCCCTGGAGTCAGGAGTACCTGAGTTCAAACCCAGCCTCAGACACTTAATAATTACCTAGCTGTGTGGCCTTGGGCAAGCCACTTAACCCCATCTGCCTTGCAAAAAACCTAAAAAAAAAAAAACCAGTTTAGGCCAAATGTTAAACCTAACAAAATGTTAGGCAAAAATAAAAGTCAAATGAGGAGAAGAATCCCTTAAAAAGCAGAATTGGCCAGCTGGAAAAGGAGATAAAAAAAGCTCTCTGAAGAAAATAGTTCTGGGGTGGCTAGGTGGCATAGTGGATAGTCAGGAGTACCTGGGTTCAAATCTGATCTCAGATTAAAAAGCAGAATTGGCCAGCTGGAAAAGGAGATAAAAAAAGCTCTCTGAAGAAAATAGTTCTGGGGTGGCTAGGTGGCATAGTGGATAGTCAGGAGTACCTGGGTTCAAATCTGATCTCAGACACTTAATAATTACCTAACTGTGTGGCCTTGGGCAAGCCACTTAACCCCCTTTGCCTTGCAAAAACCTAAAAAAAAAATAGTTCCGTCATAACAGTCATTGTTGGAAGGGTTGTGGGAAATCTGGGACACTATCACACTGTTGGTGGAGCTGTGAACTCATCCAACCTTTCTGGAGAGAAATTTGGAACTACACCCAAAGGGCAACAAAAATGTGCATACCCTTTGATTCAGCAATACCACTACTGGATCTATACCCTGAAGAGATGATGAAAAAGGGTAAAAACATCACTTGTATAAAAATATTCATAGCAGCCCTGTTTGTGGTGGCAAAGAATGGGAAATCAAGTAAATGTCCTTCAATTGGGGAATGGCTTAGCAAACGGTGGTATATGCATGTCATGGAACACTATTGTTCTATTAGAAACCAGGAGGGATGGGAATTCAGGGAAGCCTGGAGGGATTTGCATGAACTGATGCTAAGTAAGAGGAGCAGAACCAGAAAAACACTGTACACCCTAACAGCAACATGAGGATGATGATCAACCTTGATGGACACACTTATTTCATCAGTGCAACAATCAGGGACAATTTGGGGCTGTCTGCAATGGAGAGTGCCATCTGTATCCAGATAAGGAGCTGTGGAGTTTGAACAAAGTTCAAGGACTATTCCCTTATTTTAGAAAAAAAAACTGCTATCTTATTGTCTGATCTTGTTATCTCTTATACTTTATGTTTCTTCTTTAAGGATATGGTTTCTCTCTCATCACACTCAATTTAGATCAATGTACAACATGGAAACAATGTAAAGACTGACAAATTGCTTTCTGTGAGGGGCAGGGAAGTAAGATTGGGGGAAAAATTGTAAAACTCAAAATAAAATAAAGATAAAAAGATAAAAAAAGATAAAAATGCATTATCAACCTATATTCACTGTCCAATTTTCAAAAGTTATTGTAATTCTCTGAAATAGGTGGTCACTCTAAAAATGTTTAACTTTAAAGAAATTCTATAACAAAGAAGAAACAACTATTTTTTATGCAATATTTTATTTTTCCCAAATTATATGTTAAAATAACTTGGAACATTTTTTAAAGTTTTGATTTCCAAATTCTATCTCACCTTCCCTCTTTCAGATGGTAAGCAATCTGATAAAGATTATATATGTGCAATCATGTAAAATATTTCCAAATTAGTCATTTTGTATAAGATGACAGGAAGGAAGAAAGGAAGGAAAAAATAGTATATTTCAGCCTCTATTCAGACATCAGTTATTTGGATAGCATTTTTCATCATACGTCCTTTGGGATTGTCTTGACTCATTGAAATGCTGAGAATAACTAAATCATTCACAGCTCTTCACTGTACAATATTGCTGTTACTATGTATAATGTTTTCCTGATTTTGTTCACTTCACTTTGTATCAGTTCATGTAAATCTTTCCAGGTTTTTTTGAAACCATCTTACTATCCTTTCTTAAAGCACAATAAAATTCAATCAAAATCATATTTTACAATTTATTCAGTCATTCCCCAATTGATAGGCATATCCTTGATTTTCCCATTCATAGCCAGCACAAAAAGAAATACTATAAATATTTTTGTACAAATAGATCCTCTTTTTTTAAAATCTTTATCACTTGGGAATATAGACCTGGATCAAACAGTATGTTCAGTTTTATAGCTCTTTGGTTATAATTCCAAATTGCTCTCCAGAATTGTAGTATCAATTCAGAAGTCAACAGCAATGCATTAGTGTCTCAGTTTTCCCCCATTCCCCCCCAACATTTATCATTTTCCTTTTTTTTTTATCATATTAGCCACAGATTGGAGCATTTCTAAAGTTTGTGTTGGGACCATTCATCAATTCCTTGCAGTATGATTTCTAATCTCACACAAACTGAATATGTTGGGTTTTTTCCCAGTAGCATGTTATGAAAGTTTTTCAACATTCACCCATTTACATATTTATAAGTTACACATTTTTTCCACCACTCTCCCTTTCCCCACTCTTTCCCTTAGTGACTAACAGTCTGGTAAAAGTTGTGTATGTATATTTGTATTCAACATGTTTACATATTAATAATTTTGTATATGAAGAATTAAGAATTGTATATTGTATATATTTGCATATTAAGAATTAATTAATTGTATATTAAGAATTAATTGTATATTAAGAATTAAGAAAGAAAACCATAGGATAGGAAGGAAACATAGGCATGAACATAGTATTTGTTCAGATTTGTGGAATGGCGTTATCCATGACAAGGTATCCCAGGGTTCCATGATAATACATCTTCTGGTTCTCTGATTCCTGTGCATCTTCTCTGTGTCTTTGTAGTCTCTCTTTCTTCTTTTAACAATGGTACTGTTTCCCAAAGCTCTACCAGAGTCCGCTTCTCTACATTTTCTCATTTAGCAATTTAATTTATTCCCGTACTTTCCTCTACTTCTATACACTACTATATTCTTATAGTATTCAGGAAGATATTCATCTTCATTATTGACATTTTGCATCAGAACAACTGTGCCCTAGAGGGTATAAGTCAGGGACTTTAAACAAGTGATATGACCAGCATAGAGGCTAAGCCCAAGAGAACAACATGAAGACATCAGGAAAAATTAAAGAATATAGAGGTCCTGCAGTATTAAAATAGTAAATTGCCTTGGTCAACACATGTTTCCCACTTATGTTCCTTTCTGCTTTACTTCACATGTGTTTCCACATGCGCACTTGAAAGATTTTGCCCTGGATCTCTAGGAAGAATGTTTTACAGTTACTGATTTGAGGTTCCATCACAAAAATGCATTTGTTTTGAATTAATTGTGGCCTCTGACTGACTATAATCACATAGGGGCCTATGAGTTATAGTTTGAAGAATTTAGACTCAGAAATAGGTTTCATCATCAGTTCTCAGAAATCATGGTTGGTCATTGCCCTGAACAAAGTTCTTATTTTTTTAAAGTTGTTTCTCTTTTAAATGTGGTTGTTCTGCTCACTCCACATTAACCTGGTATAGTCATCGTGTTGGGCTACTCAACTTATGAGTGTTTTGGGGTGTACCCCAAGTATACTAAACAAATAACCAAATCCCTCTAGATTTTCTCCAATAATTTATTCCAGTTTTTTTTAAATAGATTTACTTTCCTCCTCTTCATAGTTGAGATTCATGTAGTATTCCCTTCCCTTATTTTAAATACGACATGTTTGACTATTATTATGAATTTTGGGGACAATGTAGAAGAATTTTGGAAGTGGAGGCAAAGCCAAGATGGCAAAGAAAAAGCAGAAAAATGACTGAGATCTCCCCAAGTCCACTTGAAACAACTTTAAATCATGCTGCAAAACCAATTCTGGAGCAAAATGACAGGGCAAAACAATTTTCCAGCCTAAGATAATTTAGATGGACTACAAGAAAAGTCTGTTTCACTTGGGTAAAAGGGGAGTGAAGCCCAGCGCAGGTGGAATACAGGCAAGTCAGTGGGAGGATCTTTAAAGCCCCAGTGTAGATAAGCAACCAAAGTCCTATGGTCCAGCTCAACAGTCCAGCCCTAGTACAGAAGACTAGTGGCTGGACCTGGCAGATTCAAAGGTCCTAAAACAGAAAACAAGTCACCAGCCCTGGAGGCCTGGGTGCTATAAGCCAGGACCCTGGCCCCTGGTGCAAGAAGCTTGAGTCAGTGACCCCTGAACCCCAGAAGTAGAACTCAACATTAAAAGTAAATAGGCTAAATAGTCAAAATAGGCTAAAAATGAGCAAAAAAGAAAAAAAAATCTCTGAAAATAGAAAGCTACTATGGCAACATGGGGGCTCAAAACACAAACTCAGAAGAGGACAGCAATGTCAAAACAGTTATATGCAAAACTTCCTGGAAGAGCTCAAAAAGGATTTTAAAAATCAAATAAATGTAGTAGAAGAAAAAAATGGGGAAAAAAATAAGAGTAATGCAAGACCATAATAGAAAAAGAGTCAATATCTTGGCAAAGAAAACACACAAAAAAAGGAGAAAAGGGACAGAAATTCTCTGAAGAAAGTAGAATTGACCAAATAGAAAAGAAGTTACAAAAATCCACTGAAGTAAATAGCTCCTTAAAAAGACAGCTAGGTGGTACAGTGAATAAAGTCAGGATGCAGTGAATAAAGTCAGGAGGACTTGAGTTCAAATTTGACCTCAGACACTTAATAATTGCCCAGCTATGTAACCTTGGGCAAAACACCTAACCTCATTGCCTTAAATTAATAAAAATAATTTTTTAAGTTAAAATTGGCCAAATGGAAAAGAGGGTACAAAGGTAACTGATGAAAATAATTCCTTAAAAATTAGAATTGGGCAAGTAGCAGTTAATAACTTCTAAGAGACATCAATGGTACAAGCCTCAAGAAAATATAAAATTCCTCATTGGAAAAATAACTAATCTGGAAAATTTATCTAGGATAGATAACTTAATATTTATATAACTACTTGAAAGCCATGATCAAAAAAAGAATCTGGACATTAGCAAAGACAATTGTCCTGATATCCTAGAAACAGAGAGTAAAATAAAAATTGAAAGAATTGACTGATCACCTTTTAAAAGAGATGTCAAAATGAAAATAATAGCTAAATTCCAGGACTCTCAGGTCAAGAAGAAAATATTTCAGGCAGTCAGAAAGAAACAATTCAAATATCAAATAACCATAGACAGGATTGCTCAGGATTTAGGAGCTTCTATATTAAAGGATCAAAGGGGTTGATATCCTGGAAAGCAAAGGAACTTGGAATACAACCAAGAATCAGCTTCCTAGCAAAACTGAGTCTAATGTTCCAGAAGAAAAAATAGGGAACTTTCAAACATTCCTGATGAAAACCCACAGCTAAACAGAAAATTTGATCTTCAAACACAAGACTTAAGAGAAATATTCATAGGCAACTAGGAAAGAAAAAACATAAGTTATTCAATAAGATTATATTTTTCACATTCCTACATGGGATGATGACTCAAGAATTGTATGTCTATTTGGGCAATTAGAAAGAGTCCACAAAGAGACTATGGGTATAAGTAGACTTTGAAAGGATGATATTAAAAAAGTTAAGGGGTGAGAAAGAAGCTCACACTGGGAGAGAGGAAAGGGAGAAGTAAAATGGGATAAACTATCACATAAAGACGTATGGAAGGCTTTTGAGAGTAGAAGGAAAGAAGAGAGTGTAGTGAGTATTGCTTTAACCTTATTCTTATCAGATTTGGCTCAAAAAGGAAATAACATTCACACTCAATTGGGTATAGAAATCTCTCTTACTCTATAAGGAAGTAGGAGGGATACAAGAAAAGGGGAGAACTGATAGAAGGGAGGGCAGATTGAGGGAGGAGGTAGAAAGAAAACACTAAAGAAGAGAGACAGGGTGAAAGGAGAGAAAGGAAAATATAGATAAGGGGAAATAGGATGGAATAAAATACAAAGTAATCATGACTGTGAATGTTAATGGATGAACTCAGTCATAAAATGGAAGCAGATACCATAGTGGATTAAAAACCAAAATCCTATAATATATTGTTTGCAAGAAAGAGTAAAGTTAAAATAAAAGAATATATATGCTTCAACCGAAGTAAAAATAAAAAGCAGGAGTGTCAATCTTGTTCTCAATCAAAACAAAAGCAAAAAAATATATCTAATCAAAAGAGACAAGAAAAGAAACTATATCTTGCTAAAAGGAGGCAGAGAAAAAATGAAATAATATCAAAGGTAAACAGGTATACACCAAATGGTAGAGCATCCAAATTTCTAAAGAAGTTAAATGAGCTACAGGAGGAAATAGTCAGTAAAACTATATTACTTGAGCATATCTACTTTCTCTTCTCAGAACAAGATGAATCTACAAAATAAATTAGAGGAAGTGAATTTTAGAAAAGTTAGATATGATAGACCTCTAGAAAAAACTGAATGTAAATAGGAATAAAAATACACTTTTCTCAATGGTACATGGCACCTACACTAAAACTGACCATGTATAAGGCCATTAAAAACCTCACAATCAAATGAAAAATGCAGCAATATTAAATACATTCTTTTTAGATCATTTGCATTCAAAATTACATTCAATGAAGAGCCATGAAAAGATAGATTAAAAATTAATTGGAAATTAAATAATCTATTCAAGAAGGAATAGGTAAAAGAAAAAATCATAGAAACAATCAAAAATCTCATTAAAGAGAATGACAATGAGACAACATGCCAAAATTTTTGAGATGCAGTCAGAGCAGTCCTAGGGAAAATTTTTTATTCCTAAACTCTTATATCAATAAAATAGAAAAAGAGAAGATCAATGAATTGAATGGACATGTAACTAAAAAAGCTAGAAAAAAATTAAAAATCCCTAATTAAACACCAAATTCTGAAAATAGATGGAAAAATTAATAAAATTGAAAGTAAGTAAACCACTGAATAAGTAAAACTAAGAGCTGCTTTTATGAAAAAAACAATAAAATAGATAAACATTGATTAACTTGATAAAAAAAAAAAGAAAACCAAATTACCAGAATCAAAAATGAAAAGGGTAAATTCACCACCAAAAAAAGAGGAAAGTAAGCCAATAATTAGCAGCTATTTTACCCATGTATACCAATAAATTTGGAATCTAAATGAAATGGATGAATATTTGCAAAAAATATAGTTGCTCAGATTAACAGAAGAGGAAATAGGATACTTAACCCCATTTTAGAAAAAAAGAAATTGAACAAGCCATCAAAGAAAACATCCTCAGGGCTAGATGGATTCACAAATGAATTGTACCAAACATTTAAAGAATAATTAATTAAAGTACTACAATAAATTACTTGGGAAACTAGGCAAAGGAATCCAACTAAATTACTTTTATGACACAATTATAGGGCTGATATCTAAACCAGGAAGAGCCAAAAAGGTGAAAGGAAACTATAGAGCAGCCTGTGACCTGCCTTTCTATCAGCCTGTTGACTCATATAGATGTGCTCAGACCATGGGTTTTCATATCAGCTTTGGAGGACCTCCTGAAATGTCAAGATAGGTCTGTCAAGTTCTGATCTTTGACTCATTTATCAACTAATAGTATTCAGTATTTTGTGCAGCCCCTCCGGAAAAATCAGGGCTAAGATCTTGTCTCTTCTGTATCATCTAACTATCAAACACTATAGAACTAAGTTGAGAAAGAGAGCACCGGCCGTGGAGTCAGGAGGACCTGAGTTAATATATGGCCTCAGACACTTAATAATAATAAGTGGCCTTGGGCAAGTCACTTAACCCCATTGCCTTGCAAAAACTTAAAAAAAAAAAGATCACGAGAAAGATCTGAGGTTCAGTCCATTAGAGGGGAACACGAACCCTTTAAAATTGCTTTTGGCTCAGGGTTCTACCTCAATTTCTTTTATTATAGATCAGACAATTTTGGACCCCACATTCCCTAATGAATTTTGTTCCAACAATTTTTATGATACACATATGGTGCTGATACCTAAACCAGAAAGAGCAAAAGCAGGTTAAGAAAATTAAAGACCAATTAAAGACCCTAATTAATATTTATGAAAAAATTAAATAAAATGCTCTCAGGGAGATTAGAGCAACATATCACCAGGACCATACACTATGAGCAGGTGGGATTTATACCAAGAATTAGGTTCAATATTAGGAAAACTATTTTTTTTTACTGATTCATTTAGAATACAATTTTTATAGTTTTCTCTTTGAATAAAATTTTGCAGTACTCATTTTTTCAAAGATATTCATTGAATATATAAATTTCAAAAAACTTATTTAATGTTTCATCTGTTATCACTAACAAAAATGACAACTGTTCCTTTTAGCTCAAAAACTGTTGGTGGTACTTTAACATGATGAAGCCAGAAAGTTTTTCACAAAATATAAAAATCTTATATTTTGCCCTATTGTCTTTTAATTTCATAAAAAAGCGGGTTTTGGAAGGGTTTCTCTTTTCCAGGAATTCTTTTTTTTAATTTTTTTTATTCTCATTTTGTACAAATGTGTTTTTTTACATTAATAAAATATTCTTGTTTACAAGTAAACATAATACCCCTCCCCCTGAATATAGATAGACTTGCTTGGGCGAAAAAGTAAAGGGGAGAGAAAAAATTAACATTAAAAAATAATAATAGCAATAATTGTAGGTATGGCCAGGTGGCACAATGGACGAAGCACCAGCCCTGGAGCCACGAGCACCCGAGCCCATATCTAGCCTCATAAACCCAACAATCACCCAGCCATGTGACATGCAAGCCATCCAATCCCCACTGCCCTCCAAAACCAAAAAGAAGAAAAAAAAAGACCCAAAATAAAATAAAATAGTAATAATAGTAGGGGTGACTGGGTGGCAGACAGAGCATTGTCCCTTGAGCCAGGAGCACCTGGGTCCAAATCCGGCCCCAGACACCCAAAGATCACCCTGTTATGTGGACCCAGACAGGCCACCCAGCCCCACTTACCCTGCACCCTCCCCCCAAATAATAATAATTTTTTTTTTTTAGACTTTTGCACGGCAAGCCCAAGGCCGCACAACTAGGTAATTATTAAGTGTCTGAGACCGGATTTGAACCCAGGTACTCCTGACTCCAAGGCCGGTGCTTTATCCACTACGCCACCTAGCCGCCCCCCCCCCCCCGAAATAATAATAACAAAAAATGTGCTTCAGTCTTTGTTCCAACACCAACAACTCGGTCACGGGTAGATCACATTCTTTATGATAAGTCCATCACAAAAGTTACTTACATATTTTTCCAACGTTGCCATTGCTGATTGCAACTCCCTCCTTTTGTATTTCTCCACTACCATGTACTATATTTTCTCTCTCCTTTCAATGACTCTGCTGTAGTGTAGCTGAATGGCAGCAGACAGATCCCTGGTCCCGGGCCAAGAGGCCCTGAGCCCCCATACCACCCCTTAGGCCGAGCATCCACCTGGCCCTATGGTCCAGGACAGGCCTTCCAATCCCAGCCCCTTGCAAGAAGTAAAAAAGAAAATGTGTTATATCTGACCACTCTCCCCCCATGGTCCATCCTCTTCTCCATCACTCATATCATGCCCCTTCCCCCATCCCCCCTCTCTCCTTCTTACTCCAGATGCCTATACCCCATTGAGTATATATGCTGTTTCCTCTCCTAACCACCTCTGATGAGAGCGAAGATTCCCTCATTCCCCCTTGCCTTCTCCCCTTCCATATCATTGCAATAGCTCATTGTAACAAAGAAAAATCTTATTATATGAAACATCTTGGCCTATTCCCCCTCTCCTTTTTCTTTCTCCCATTATATTTCCCTTTTTTCTATTGACTCCATTTTTACACCATATTTTATCTTCGAATTCAGCTTTCTCCTGTGCTTCAACTATAAAAGCTCCCTCTACCTGCTCTATTAACTGAGAAGGTTCATATGAATATTATCAGTATCATTTTTCTATACGTGCAGTTCATCCTCATTAAGTCCCTCATATTCCCCCCCCTCTCCTCCAATCTCCATGCTTCACCTGAGTCCTGTATCTGAAGATCAAACCTTCTGTTCAGCTCTGGCCATTCCAAAAGGAACATTTGAAATTCCCCTGGTTCATTGAAAGTCCAACTTTTTTCCTGGAAGAGGACATTCAGCCTTGCTGGGCAGTTCATTCTTGGCAGCATTCTAAGCTCTTTTGCCTTCTGGTATATTATATTCCAAGCCCTACGAGCTTCCAGTGTAGATGCTGCCAAGTCCTGTGTGATCCTGACTGCAGCTCCACAATATTTGAACTGCGTCCTTCTGGCTGCTTGTAATATTTTCTCTTTGACTTGGGAATTCTGGAACTTGGCTATAATATTCCTAAGGGTTGGTTTTTGGGGATCTCTTTCTTGGGGGGATCAGTGGATTCTCTCCATTTCTATTTTGCCCTCTGCTTCTAGAATATCAGGGCAATTTTCCTGTAGTAATTCTTGGGAAATGATGTCAAGGCTCTTTTCCTGATCTTGACTTTCAGGTATTCCAATAATTTTTAAATTATCTTTCCTAAGTCTGTTTTCCATATCAGTTGTTTTTTCAATGAGATATTTCACATTTTCTTCTAATTTTTCATTTTTTTGGTTTTGAAGTATTGATTCCTGATTTCTGGTAAATTCATCAGTCTCCCTGAATTCTATTCTTTGTCTCCTCAGAGAGTTTTCTTATCTCTTTTTCCATCTGGCCAATTTTGCTTTTTTAAGACATTCTTCTCCTCAATAACTTTTTGAACTGTTTTATCCATTTGACCTAAGCTGGTTTGTAGCATGCTATTTTCTTCAGCATTTTTTTGGATTTCCTTGACTAAGCTGCTGACTTCATTTTCATGTTTTTCCTGCATCTCTCTCTCCTTTCTTTTCCCAGTTTTTCTTCCAACTCCCTCATTTGATTTTCAAAGTCTGTTTTGAGCTCTGTCATAGCCTGAGCCCAATTTCTGTTTTTCTTGGAGTCTTTAGATGCAGGAGCTTGTGCTTCCACATCTTCAGACTGAGTATTTTGATCCTTCTTGGGCTCATTTGCAAAATATTTCTCGATGGTCTTCCTCTTATTTCTCTGCTTGCTCATTTTCCCAGACTAAGCCTGTTTTTGGGGGTGCTTCCTGAGCTTTTGGGACACTCCCACAAGGGTCTCAGTGTGTGAGGCTCTGTCCTCCCTCCTGGTCTGTGAATGATCATAAGCACCCCCCTCTGCCACAGGTCTGAGGTGGAGGGGTCCTGCTGTTCTATGGGGGGGCCTAGACTGGGATCAGGATCTGAATGTGTTCAGAGCCCCAGAGTCCTGTTCCAGGGGCAGAGGACAGAGCTCTGCAGTCTCTCTTCACTCCCCTCCCTCAGCTCAATGGGCTCATGCCCTGGGGGCTCCTGCTTACCAGCTCCACCTGCTTCTGTTTGTATCTGGGCTGCAGAAAGACCAAGCTGCTGGCTGTGTGCCCTGAGGGCTGGGCTCTGTCAGAGGTCCCCTGCTGTTCCCCCACTTTGTGCCCGATGCTCCTCGGGGTGCAGCTCAGGAGACTCCCCTGCTGCTGTGAGCTGTGACTCCCAGCACTCTGGTGCTGCCTCCGGAAGGCTGAAGTTCTTTCGCTCTGGCGGGCCACCCCTCCAACCCCAGGGAGCAGAGCCTTTCTGCTCTTTTCCAGGTTACCTTGAGTAGGAGAACTGCCACACTGGGTCCCTCTGTGGGTTCTGTCTCTC
Organism: Macrotis lagotis; assembly: GCF_037893015.1. Taxonomy (NCBI): domain Eukaryota; kingdom Metazoa; phylum Chordata; class Mammalia; order Peramelemorphia; family Peramelidae; genus Macrotis; species Macrotis lagotis. Next base: position 257,695,289 of record NC_133659.1, on the reverse strand, counting down.
GAAAGTTTAGTTAGAGTCCTTATCTTATGCGTTTTATCAGAGAGCTCCTAAGACTCCATCCCTTCTTGTCACCATCTTGGCTCCACCCCCGAAAACTATTAGCATAATTGAAATTACAAAACCAACAGAAATAGTATGATTATGTCAGTATCACCACTGTAATTCAATATTGTACCAGAAATACTAGCTTTAGCAATAACAGAAGAAAAGGAAATTGAAGGAATTAGTATAGGCAGTGAGGAAACAAAACTATCACTCTTTGCAGATGATATGATGGTATCCTTATTAAATCCTATAGAATCAACTGAAAAACTAGCTGAAATTGTTAACAACTTAAAATTGCAGCATATAAAAGAAACCAACATAAATCATTAGCATTTTTATATATTATATATATTTATATATATATATTTATATATTATATATATTATATATATTTATATATATATTTCTAACTCACAAGAGTTAGAAAGAGAAAAATTCATTTAAAATAGCTGTAGACAAAGAAATACTTGGGAGTCTTCCCACCAAGGCAAACCCAGAAACTATATGAACACAATGATAAAACATTTTTCACACAAATCAAGAAAGAATTAAGCAGGTGGAAAAATATTAATTGCTCATGGGTAGGCTAAGTCAGTATAATAAAGATGACAATTCTATCTACATTAATTTACTTATTCAGTGTCATACTAGTCAAATTACCAAAAATTATTTCATAGAGCTAGGAAAAAATCAAAACAAAATTAATCTGGAAGAACAAAAAATCAAAAATATCAATGAAATAGGAAAAAAATGTGAAGGGAGGTGGCCTAGCCAAACCAGATCTGAAACTAAATTATAAAATGGTAATCATCAAAACTATCTGGTACTGGCTAAGAAACAAGGTAATGAATAAGTGGAATAGAGTAGGTACATAAGTCTCAGTAGTAAATGACCACAATAACACAAAAAGCCCTCTACTTTTGGGGCAAGAACTCAGTTTTTAACAAAAATTACTAGGAAAATTAGAAAATAGTATGGTAGAAACAAGGTATGGACCATCATTTTATATCATATACCCACATAAGATCAAAATAGGTATATGATCTAAACATTAAGGTTGATATCATAAGCAAATTGACAAAGTGTGGTATAGTTTACCTGTCAGATCTATGGAGAGGGGAAGAATTTATGATCAAATAAGATACAGAGAATATTAAGATGTAAACTAGATAAATTTGAATATATTAAATAAAAAGGTTTATGCACAAAAAAACCAGTGCAGTTAAGATTAGATGAAAAGCAAAAAGCTAAGAAACAATTTTTACATTAAATATCTTTGATAAAGGCCTCATGATGTAGATAAAACTTGATGAAAGAAATATAGAAATATACTGAGAAAACTGAGCCAAATTTATAAGCATATAGGTCATTCTTTAATTGATAAGGGATCAAAGGATATAAACAGGCAGTTTTCAAATAAAGAAATCAAAGTTGGGGGAGGAGCCTAGATGGCAGCATGAAGGCGGGAATTCCCAGAAATTCATTCCCAGAAAACTACAAAAGTCATCAAATTGTGACTGTAGCCAAAATTTAGAACCCACAGAAAGACAGTGATACAATTTCCCAGTCCAAGACAACTTAGAAGTTCCATGGGAAAGGTCTGTTTCAGCAGGACTGGGGGTTGGAAAAATCCACTGTCAGTGCAGCCCCAGAGTAGTGCAGCAGGGCTGAGTGCCTAAATCCCAAGGGGCACCTGGGTCCATGGCAGAGGGTTCCAGATCTCCTGGTCCAGGGATAACAAGGAACAGCTTTACAGGGTGGTGACAGAATTCTGCCACATCAGAGCAAGTGTGGAGTGAGTGCCAGCCTCAGATCATCCATGCAGCGAGAACCTGCAGCAGGAATCAGGAAAGCCAACCTGCACCTCCAGAGTACAGCCCACAGACAGTAAGGGGGTTGAGGGAGACTACAGAGGTCTCTCTGCTCTTGCTGAGGCAGAACTCTGCTGTTTGTTCACACTCAGATCCAGGTTGCAGTTTGGGCTCCCAAAACCATCATAGCTGAGCAGGGACCATCCTGCCAGACTCAGTGCAGAGAGGAAAACCTGTGGTCATCCACAGGTACAAAGCACAGGCAAGAGAGCAGTCAGAACCTCTCATAAGACCTTGGGGAAATTAAGGATTGTCCCCCAACCCCCCCCCCAAAGCCTTGGCAGTGCAGTAAATCAGCTGTAGGCTGAGGAAATGAACAAACAAAAAGAAAAAGAAGAATCTGATTATAGAAAATTACTTTGGGGGTGGCTAGGTGGCGCAGTGGATAAAGCACCAGCCCTGGAGTCAGGAGTACCTGGATTCAAATCCGGTCTCAAACACTTAATAATTACCTAGCTGTGTGGCCTTGGGCAAGCCACTTAACCCCATTTGCCTTGCAAAAAACCTAAAAGAAAAATTACTTCGGTCCTATGGAAAATTCAGAAGATAACAAAATCAAAGTTTCTGTACCCAAATCCTCCAAGGGAAATAGAAAATGGGCTCAGGCTATGAATGAACTCAAAACAGACTTTGAAAAGCAATTAAGGGGGGCAGCGAGGTGGCTCAATGATTAGCACCAGCCCTGGAGTCAGGAGGACCTGAGCTCAAATTGAGCCTCAGACACTTAACAATTACATAGCGGTGTGACCTTGAGCAAGTCACTTAACTCTATTGCCTTGCAAAAAGAAAAAAAAGTAAAGCAATTAAAGGAGGTAGAGGAAAAATTGGGAGGAAAAATGAGAGTGATGCAGATAAAGCTTGATGAAAGAAATACAGAAAATACTGAAGAAAATAATATGTTAAAAACCAGTTTAGACCAAATGGAAAAAAAGCAACACAAAAGGCAAATAAGGAGAAGAATGCCTTAAAAAGCATAATTGACCATCTAGAAAAGGAGATAAAAAATATCTCTGAAGAAAATAATTCCAGGGAGGCTAGGCGGCACAGTGGATAGAGCACCGGCCTTAAAATCAGGAGTACCTGAGTTCAAATCTGGCCTCAGACACTTAATAATTACCTAGCTGTGTGGCCTTGGGCAAGCCACTTAACCCCATTGCTTTGCAAAAACTAAAAATAAATAAATAAATGTATGAACAAATAAATACATAAATAAATGAATAATTCCTTCAAATGCAGAATGGAACTAAAGGAAGCCAATGACTTTGCAAGAAATCAAGAAGAGGGGCGGCTAGGTGGTGCAGTGGATAGAGAACTGGCCCTGGAGTCAGGAGTGCCTGAGTTCGAATCCGGCCTCAGACACTTAGTAATTTACCTGGCTGTGTGGCCTTGGGCAGGCCACTTAACCCCATTTGCCTTGCAAAATCCTAAAAAAAAAATCAAGAAGAAATAAAACTATTCCAAAAAAAAAAAATTAGAATAAAATGTGAAATACCTCATTGGAAAAACAACTGACCTCGAAAATAGAACCAGGAGAGATAATTTTAAAACTACTGGGCTAACCTGAAAGTCACAACCAGGAAAAGAGTCTAGACTTCATTTTTCAAGAAATATTACAGCCCTAAAAAAAAAAGGGGGGGGGGGCAGCTAGGTGGCGAAATGGATAGAGCACCAGCCCTGGAGTCAGGAGTACCTGGGTTCAAATCTGGTCTCAGACACTTAATAATTACCTAGTTGTGTGGCCTTGGGAAAGCCACTTAACCCCATTTGCCTTGCAAAAATCCTAGAAGCAGAGGGTAAAATGGAAATTGAAAAAAATTCACCAGTCACCTCCTGAAAGAGATCCCAAAAGAAAAACTTCCAGGAACATTATAGCCAAATTCCAAAACTCCCAAGTCAAAGAGAAAATACTAAAAACTACCAGAAACAAGTAATTCAACCACCATGGCTCTGTAGTCAGGATTACACAGGATCTGGCAGCATCTACATTAAGAGCTCGTAGGGATTGGAATATGATATTCCAGAAAGCAAAAGATCTTGGTTTACAATCGTGAATCAACTATCCAGCAAAACTGGACATCCTCTTTCAGGGGAAAAGATGGACTTTCAATGAAACAGGGGACTTTCAGACTTTCCTATTGAAACAACCAGAGCTGAACAGAAAGTTTGATCTCCAAGTACAGGACTCAGATGAACTATATAGAAGGTAGACAAGAAGGGCTAACTATTTGGAACTTAATGATATTGACCTGTTTGTATTCCTGCATGGGAAGAAGATATTGATAACTCATATGAACTTTCTCATTTACAAGAGCAGTTAGAAGGAACATATATCGAGAAGGCACAGAAAGGAGCTGAATATAATGATGTGATATAGTAAAAAGATGGAGGCAATGGGTGATAAAGGAAAGTACTGGGAGGAAGGGAAGGGAGAGGAAGAAGGGACTAAAATATTTCACGTAACAGTCAAGAAAAAGATTTTTTCAATGGGATGGAAGGAGGAAGGGGAGGGGAATGAATGAGCCTTCATTCTCATCAGAAATGGCTCAGAAAGGAAATAATAGTTTCATAGGGTATAGAAATCTATCTTACCCTAGAGAAAAATGAGAAGAAAGGGATGGGATAAGGGGGGAGGTGGGGAGAGGGGAGTAGGTGATAGAAGAAAAGGAAGATCATGGAAGAACTCAGATACAACACACTTTTTTTACAGGGACAGGGTGAAAGGAGAGAGAGAACAGAATGAAGGAGAGTGGGAAGGAGTAGAATGGAGGGAAATACAGCTAGTAATGGCAACTGTGGGAAAAATATTGAAGCAACTTCTTTGATAGACTTAGGATAAAGAAGATAACCCATCCCAGAGACAGAGACATTGGATTCTGAACACAGACTGAAGTACATTCTTTTTCTCTCTCACTATTTTTGTGGTTTCTAATCTTTCGGGGGTGGGGAGCTTATGTTTACTCTCGCAACAAGATTATCGTAATAATATAAAATAAATAAAATAATAAAAAATAAAAAAATACTTAATTGAAAAAAAATTTCACCTCTGACACAACTTGTATGACCTTGTATCCTCACCTGGTCTTTGACTATCAATAAAATGTAAAGTTAGCACTAAAAAAAAAAAAAAAAAAAGAAAGAAAGAAAAAGAAATCAAAGTTGTCTTTAAGCATATGCAAAAAGTGTTCTAAATCACTATTGATTAGAAAAATTAGAACATCCTTGAGGTATCATCTCACATGTGTCAGATTGGCTAATATTATAGAAAAGGAAAATAATAAATGTTGAACGGAATGTGGGAAAATCAGGAAACTAGTGCATTATTGGTGGAGTTGTAAACTGATCCTACCATTCTGAAAATCAATTTGGAATTATGGTCAAAGGTCAGTCAATATTCTTTGGCACATCAATACCACTCCAAGAGCTATATCTCAAAGAAATTTTAAAAGATAAGACATATTTATATAAAAGTATCTTTAGCAACTATTTTGGTGGTGGCAAAGAATTGGAAATTCAGAGAATGCTCATCAATGGGGAATGGCTATAGTTGAGGCAGATGATTGTAATGGAATTCTATTGTGCTATAAGAAATAAGAAGCAGGATAATTTCAGAAAACCTGGAAAGTCTTACATGAATTTTTGCAAAGTGAAGTAAACAGAACCAGAAGAACATTGTACACAACATTGTATGTACAGCAATATGGTATAATGATTAAGCATGAATGAGTTACCTAATCTCATCAATACAATGAGTCAAGACAATTGCAAAAGATTCATGATGAAAAATGCTATCCACCTCCAGATAAAGCACTGAAGGAGTCTCAATACAGCTCAAAGCATGGTATTTTTCCCTTTCCGTATTTTTTGTTTTTTTCCCTTCTGGGTCTGTTTCTTCTTTTATAACAAGACAATATAGTAAAATATTTTGCATGATTGAACACACTTATCCTATATTAAATTGTTTCTGTCTCAGGGAGGGGAGAGGTGATGAAGGAAAAGAGAAAATTTGGAAGTCAAAAGAATTTTAAATGAATTTTTTAAATTGTCTTTACATGTAGCTGGGGGAAAATAATTTTAATAAAACATTTTAGAAAAAAATGCAAAATGGTAGCTGTACCTTTGAGTAGTCTAAAACCATGGAATTATTCCAAGATCCTCAAAGAGATAAACTATCATAATGAAATTTTGCAACTAGTTACTAAAATTCGTACATGTGATTAGTATTAGGTAAATAAGTTTAAAACATTCAAAGATGGAAAAAGATGGATTAAAAATGATATTTTAAAAGGTGGTGCAGTCAATAGAGTACCAGCCCTGTAGTCAGGAGTACCTCAACACTTTATATTTACCTAGAAGTGTGACCTTGGGCAAATCACTTAACCCCATAGCTTTGCAAAAAGAAAAAAATAAAATAAAAAAAATGACATGAAAATTTTTCTAGAGAAGACCCTATCATCCTTGGCAACTGGTGAGTCAATGTTCATGTCTTTTTCAGTTCCTGGATGATGCAGGAATGACAGTGGCAGCATCCAGTGCTCACACTCAGTGGGTATAAATCTTGAATTAGAAGGAATGTTAGAGGTCATTAAGTTCAAACCCCTTGATTTACAAATGAAGTTATCAAGACTCTGAAATGTTGAGGGGCTTGCCCGTGGTCACCCTGGTTTCTGGCTAGTTACAGAGTAGAGAAGAGTGTTAATGATCTCTTACAAGAGAATATTTGCTAATCACAGTTACATAGCCAAGAAGAGAGCTAGTTTGTCTAGATGGAGAGAAGCAAGGTCCCTTACTGAGTAAAGCAAATATCAGGAGAACACTGACCACATTTCTCTTTGAATCATACCAGTTTTGATGTACTGAAAACTTACAGACCCCCAAAAGAAGCCCTGGAAATAATAGTGCAAAAAACCTGAAGCTTGGAATAATGCCTTCCCCACCTCAAGAATAGAATCTAACCAGTTAAAAGTCAAAACCTTTAGCAAACACAAAAGAACCTGACTATGGTAAGGAAAATCAAGACACAAATTCAGAAGAAAATATTAATTGGATACAAGTCCAGCAAGAATTCCTGGTAGAGCTTAAGAGGAATTTCAAAAAATCAAACAAGAGAGGTAAAGGGAAAATTGGGAAAATGAGAGTGGAAAAAGAAAATTTTGAAGAGAGGCCAACCACTTGGTAAACAAGTCACAAAAATACTTTAGAAAATAACATCTTGAAAAATCAAATTGGCTAGAAGCTAGTGGAGAAATGGCAAGGACTCTCTTGAGCTCTACCAAAAAACATTAAATAGGGGCAGCTAGGCAGTGCAGAGGATAGAGCACCGGCCCTGGAGTCAGCACTGCCTGAGTTCAAATGTGACCTCAGATACTTAATAATTACCTAGCTGTGTGGCTTTGGGCAAGCCACTTAACCCCATTGCCTAGCAAAAACTAAAAAAAAAAAACTTTAAATAACACCTCACAATGAATTCTGGAGCAGCAGAACTCACAATGGGATAGAATAAAACAATTTTCCAGCCCACATCAGCAGCAAAGATCTGATGCACCAGGGTGAGAGCAGGGCACAGTACAGTGCAGGTTACACCCTGGCAAGACAGCACCAGGCATTGGGGCAAATGAATTCACCCATTATTATGGTTTTGCTAGTTCTGCCTGTGATTCATTTAGCTTTTCCTTTAAAAGTTTGGGTATGATAGCATTTGGTATCAAATTATAGTTTTTGTATAGATATTGTCACATTATTTATGGTATCTTTTATTAGTTTCCCTTTGTCTTTTTTTAATTAAATTTTACTTAAATTTACTTTAGCCTTAACTTTGTCTGAGATCATGATTATTACCCCATTCTTTCTGAATCAGCTAAAGTATGAAAAATTCTCCTCTATCCCTTTTTTTTACTCTATGTGTATCTCATTTTATTTTTTTTTTAGGTTTTTTTTTTGCAAGGCAAATGGGGTTAAGTGGCTTGCCCAAGGCCACACAGCTAGGTAATTATTTTTTTAATTTATTTTTTATTCTCATTTTGTACAAATTTTTTTTACATTAATAAAATATACTTGTTTACAAGTAAACAAAATACCCCTCCCACCATGAATATAGATAGACTTGCTTGGGCAAAAAAGTAAAGGGGAGAGAAAAATAATTAAAATTAAAAAAAATAATAGTAATAATTGTAGGTATGGCCAGGTGGCTCAATGGACGAAGCACCACCCTGGAGCCACGAGCACCCGAGTCCATACCCAGCCTCGTAAACCCAATAATCACCCAGCCATGTGACATGCAAGCCACCCAATCCCCACTGCCCTGAAAAAACCAAAAAGAAGAGAGAAAAAAAAGACCCAAAATAAAATAAAATAGCAATAATAGTAGGGGTGGCTGGGTGGCAGACAGAGCATTGGCCCTTGAGCCAGGAGCACCTGGGTCCAAATCCGGCCCCAGACACCCAAAGATCACCCTGCTATGTGGCCCCAGGCAGGCCACCCAGCCCCACTTGCCCTGCACCCTCCCCCAAATAATATTAACAAAAAATGTGCTTCAGTCTTTGTTCCAACACCATCAACTCTGTCGTGAGTGGATCACATTCTTTATGATAAGTTCATCACAAAAGTTACTTCCATATTTTTCCAACGTTGCCATTGCTGATCGCAACTCCCTCCTTTCTTATTTCTCCACTACCATGTACTCTATTTTCTCTCTCCTTTCACTCTGACTCTGCTGTAGGGTCGCTGAGTGGCGCAGCAGACAGATCCCTGGTCCTGGGGCCAAGAAGCCCTGAGCCCCCATACCACCCCTTAGGCCCAGAATCACCTGGCCCTGTGGTCCTGGGCAGGCCATCCAATTCCAGGCCCTTGCAAGAAGTAAAAAAGAAAATGTGTTATATCTGACCACTGTCCCCCCCATGGTCCATCCTCTCCTCCTTTATTCACATCCCCACCCCTTCCCCCTGCTCCCCCCTCCTTCTTACTACAGTTGTCTATACCCCAATTGAGTATATTTGCTGTTTCCTCTCCTAGCCATCTCTGATGAGAGCAAAGGTTCCCTCATTCCCCCCTTGCCTCCCCCCCTTCCATATCATTGCAATAGCTCATTGTAATTAAAAAAAAATCTTATTATGTGAAATATCTTGGACTATTCCCCCTCTCCTTTTTCTTTCTCCCATTCCATTTCCCTTTTTCTTATTAACTCCATTTTTACGCCATATTTTATCTTCAAATTCAGCTTTCTCCTGTGCTTCCACTATAAAATCTCCCTCTACCTGCTCTATTAACCGAGATAGTTCATATGAATATTATCAGTATCATTTTTCTATACATGCAGTTCATCCTCATTAAGTCCCTCCTATTTCCCCCCTCTCCTCCAATCTCCATGCTTCACCTGAGTCCTGTATCTGAAGATCAAACCTTCTGTTCAGCTCTGGCCATTCCAAAAGGAACCTTTGAAATTCCCCTGGTTCATTGAAAATCCATCTTTTTCCCTGGAAGAGGACATTCAGCCTTGCTGGGTAGTTGATTCTTGGCTGCATTCTAAGCTCTTTTGCCTTCCGGTATATTGTATTCCAAGCCCTACGAGCTTCCAGTGTAGCTGCTGCTAAGTCCTGTGTGATCCTGACTGCAGCTCCACGATATTTGAACTGTGTCCTTCTGGCTGCTTGTAATATTTTCTCTTTGACTTGGGAGTTCTGGAACTTGGCTATAATATTCCTAGGGGTTGTTTTTTTGGGATCTCTTTCTCGGGGGGATCAGTGGATTCTCTCCATTTCTATTTTGCCCTCTGCTTCTAGAATATCAGGCCAATTTTCCTGTAGTAATTCTTGGAAAATGATGTCAAGGCTCTTTTCCTGATCATGACTTTCAGGTAGTCCAATAATTTTTAAATTATCTTTCCTAAGTCTGTTTTCCATATCAGTTGTTTTCTCAATGAGATATTTCACATTTTCTTCTAATTTTTCATTTTTTTGGTTTTGAAGTATTGATTCCTGATTTCTGGTAAATTCATCAGTCTCCCTGAATTCTATTCTTTGTCTAAAGGATTTGTTCTCCTCAGAGAGTTTTCTTACCTCTTTTTCCATCTGGCCAATTTTGCTTTTTAAAGCATTCTTCTCCTCAATAACTTTTTAAACTGTTTTATCCATTTGACCTAAGCTGGTTTGTAGCATGCTATTTTCTTCAGCATTTTTTTGGATTTCCTTGACTAAGCTGCTGACTTCATTTTCATGTTTTTCCTGCATCTCTCTTCTTTCTTTTCCCAGTTTTTCTTCCAACTCCCTCATTTGATTTTCAAAGTCTGTTTTGAGCTCTGTCATAGCCTGAGCCCAATTTCTGTGTTTCTTGGAGTTTTTAGATGCAGGAGCTTGTGCTTCCACATCTTCAGACTGAGTATTTTGATCCTTCTTGGGCTCATTTGCAAAATATTTCTCAATGGTCTTCCTCTTGTTTCTTTGCTTCTTCATTTTCCCAGCCTAAGCCTGTTTTTTGGGGTGCTTCCTGAGCTTTTGGGACACTCCCACAAGGGTCTCAGTGTGTGAGGTTCTGTCCTCCCTCCTGGTCTGTGAATGACCATAAGCACCCCGCTGTGCCATGGGGCTGAGGTGGGCGGGGGGCCCTGTTGTTCTATGGGGGGGGCCTAGACTGGGATCAGGATCTGACTGTGTTCAGAGCCCCAGAGTCCTGTTCCAGGGGCAGAGGACAGAGCTCACAGTCTCTCTTCACTCCCCTCCCCTCAGCTCAATGGACTCATGCCCTGGAGGCTCCTGCTTACAGGCTCTGCCTGCTTCTGTTCCCTGGTCTAGGCTGCTGAAAGACCAAGCTGCTTGCTGTGTGCCCTGAGGGCTGGGCTCCACATGCTCACTCTGGCAGAGGTTCCCCCGCTGTTCCCTCACTTTGTGCCTGGTGCTCCCCGGGGTGCAGCTCAGGAGACTCCCCCGCTGCTTTGAGCCACTGCTGCCAGTGCCCTGGGGCTGCCTCCGGGAGGCTGAAGTTCTTCTGCTCTGGCAGGCCACCCCTCTGGCGGGTCGCCCCTCCAACCCGGGGAGCAGAGCTTTTCTGCTCTTTTCCAGGTTACCTTGAGTAGGAAAACTGCCTCACTGGGTCCCTTTGTGGGTTCTGTCTCTCAAAAGTTTAGTTAGAGTCTTTAATTTATGAGTTTTTATCAGAGAGCTCCTAAGACTCGATCCCTTCATGTCGCCATCTTGGCTCCTCCCCACAGCTAGGTAGTTATTAAGTGTCTGAGACTGGATTTGAACCCAGGTACTCCTGACTCCTGGGCCGGTGCTTTATCCACTATACCACCTAGCTGCCCCTGTATCTCATTTTAAAATGTGTTTCTTACAAATAAGCCTGTCAGATTCTGCTCTCTATTTCCATTTTATAGGAGAGTTAATCCCATTCAAATTTAATTGTATATTTCCCTTCATCCAATTTTCCTCATTGTTTATCCTTCTTTCTTCTTTTTTTTAAATTCTATTCCTTCTCAAACAGCTAATTTACTTCTAATTATTGTTTCATTAATCCACAACCCTTCATCCCTTACCATCCTATTCCTTTACATACCCATTCTTCTAAAAGTCCCTCTCTTATTCTCCTTTCCTTTCTATTTCTGCACACTCTTCTAAAAGTCCTTCTCTTAATCTATTCCCTCACCCTATTTTTTTGGTGAGTTAAGAAGACTTTTATACCCTATTTATTACAAGTTGTTCCTGCTTTAACTCAGTTCTAATGAGAATAAGGCTCTAGCCCTACCAATCCTCCTAGCTTCACTATAACAGTTCTAACATCCATGCCTCATTTATATGCTCCATTTTACCTCTCTCTACCCAGTTTTATTTTTTAGGATAATTTTCCCATATCTAATTCAACCCTAAGACTTCTTTCCACCTACCTAAACTAATGATAACTTTCTTAAGAATTACAAATAACATTTTCTTATATAAGAAGTAAACAGTTTGACTTTTTAAAATTCCTTATAATTTGTCTTTAATGGGGAAGGAGCAACAATGAAGTATTTTAAAACACACAGAAGTAGAAGGAAATTCAAAAGGGGACAAAAAAGAAGAGAAGTTTTAATACTATATTAAATTTAATATAAATTAAAAAAATAACAAGTAACACATGCAGAATATTTGTGCTGGAATCTGTGTTAGGGTCAGACATGTGATCTGGAATCTAATCTTCAATAAGACATTCAATTTTTGCCTTTGTGGGGGGGCATGAGGAGGGCCATGGGGTATAACTTTTCCTTCTCTTACCTATATTCAAGATGGATATTAGGCTAGAATGATATGTCTTCTATACTTCAAATCTTGGTAATCTAAAGGAACAAGATCTCTGGTTCATATCAAGTAATTCACATTTATCTTAATTTTTCCCTCTCATTCAGCCTCTTCTGAAGCCCCTGTACACAGAACTATTGTCTCAGAGTTCTCCTAGTCAATCATGTCTCTCACTATTTATATACACAGCCTCCAGCATGAGGGCTGTCCCTAGAAAATTGTCTTGGACTTATAAATGGGGTTTACATATTAGATGTTCACAGTTTAATTCAGAATTCTCTTTTTCTGTTGTAAATTGAAATTTTTACATTTATTCTTGTTAAAAATCTCAGACAACAACCTTGATGGACTTGCTCATTCCATCAGTGCAACAACCAGGGATAATTTTGGGTATCTGCAATGGAGAATACCATCTGTGTCTAGAGAAAGAATTGTGGAGTTTGAACAAAGATCAAAGACTATTGCCTTTAATTTTAAAAAAAAATCATTCTTATTATGCAATTTTGCTATCTCTTATACTTTGTTTCTTCCTTAAAGATGTTTTCTCTCTCATCACATTCAACTTAGATTAATGAATACCATGGAAACAACATAAAGACTAATAGAATGCCTTCTAAAAGGGGTGGGGAAGGGAAGTAAGATTGAGGGGAAATTGTAAAATTCAAAATAAATAAAATCCTTAAGAAAAAAATAAAATAAAAACAGCCAAAGAGAGAAGAAAAATAATTTTAAAGCATATTTGTAGAGAGACAAAAAGTCTTCTGGTTTCAGGCATGCAGTGAATGACCCCTTTTCCTTAAATGTGTTTGCTGAACCATTGGTTTACTTGTTATACAACATTCAATTGCTGATCCAGTTTCCAAAGAACTCACATTTAAATAAAAAGTACTGCTCCAGTTTATGTCAAAAAGGCTTCAACCCAAATCAAATCCATGATTCTGGGACTTCCCAGAATCCTCTATGGGGATGTTTTTAATATTGAACGTGTAAAGCTCTTCTCAGTTATTTTTTCTATTGCCTTAACAATGTAGTTTTTATTTCTAACTCTCATTGCTTTGATATTCCCCAGAGTCCCTAAATTTAAACTATCCATAGTCAACACTGGGCATCATCATCAGGAATGTGGGTAGTCACACAATGAGACCATGCTATTGTTCAGAGTAGAAAGAAGGTAGGGAGGGAGAAGAAATTGAAGAAACCATGTGTGGAAATATATAGAAGCACGACTATGATTGGAAAATTCAATTGGGTTGTCAATGTCTTCTACATGGTCCCATGAGAAGAAATCTCCCAGGGAGATATAAGAGTTGGGGCTAGAACATTGAGGTGACATTTTTATTAAGCCAGTTAGAAGGAGCATATACATATAGATAAGACAGAGATGGGAGCTGAATATGAAGGGATAATATATTAAAAGGATGGAGTTAAGGAGTGAGAGAGGAATGTACTGGGAGAAAAGGAAAGATGGAGGTAAAATGGATTAAGAAAGAAAAAGCAAAAGAGAGGGGAGTTGAGGGGAAGTGGGTGAGCCTGACTCTCCTCAAAACTGGCTCAGAGACAGAATAACATACACTCAATAGGCTATAGAAATCTATTTTTCTATAGAGGAAAGTAGAAGAAGAGGAGGATGAGAGAAGGCGGGGAGAGGTGATGGAAAGGAGGGGGTAATCAGATGCAAAAACACTTTAGAGGGACAGGGTGAAAGGAGAGAATAGAATAAATGGGGATGGGGGGATAGAATGGAGGGAAATACAATTAGCAGTGGTAACTGAGGGAAAAAAATATTGAAACAAGAACATTGATTGAGGTGGAAGAGAGGTGACAGTGCATTAAATATATACTCTACTCTGCTGCCAAAGAAGCTAACACAGGCGACTGAAAAAGCGTTGTGACTTTTAGAAAGCATCAGCTATTGCTCACTTGGAACCTGACTTGTCAGGAGGACAGTAGAAGCCAAAACTTTTTTAGTTTGAATTTTTAGGAGAACAGAGTCTCAGTTGTGAACTTGTGCTTTCCCAGTCCTTTTGAATAGGGCTTTTTCTGTTGTTGAATGACTCTTTGATTGCATGACCACAGCACACCAAGGTCCTTAAATCCTCCACTATCTCTCACATGGTCTGTCTAAGTTCATGTTTCTTTATTTCCATGACACTTTTTACCCATCTGCTGTCCCCTTCTCCTTTGGCCTTAAATCATCCCCAACATCAAGATCTTTTTCAATGAGTCCTGTCTTCTCTTTATGTGGCCCAAGAATTTAAGCTTCAACTTTAGTATTTGACCTTCCAGTGAATAGTCTGACCTTTTTGTAAATTTTTATCCATTTTAAACTTAAATACAAAATGAGAAAAGGGGAAAAATATTTTCATGTTCACAGAAGAACAAAGGAGAGGATCCAACATAAAATAATAAATTTCCATTTCAAGAAAATCTTTTAAATAAATTCTTTATATTGTATTCAAAACTATCCAGTTTAGCTTGCTTTCCTTCAGGGTTTTTTTTTTTTGCTTCTCTGCTGTGCACTTTTATTTTTTCCCCTTCCTCATCTTGGTCCTAGAGGAGACTACAATTAAACACACACACACATATACATACATACATATATACCTTATACATATATATAATATACACACAAACATAAGCCTAGCTATCTATAAACATACACACATATATATACATATATATTCAATATACATATATGTAAGAACATTCTATGCTTATTTCCAATTTTCATCTATCTCTTTCTCTGGAGGTGAATAGTAATCCTTCTTCATTGGTCCAAGACTTTCCATTTTTGAAGAGAAAATTAGGAGAGCTGAAAGTCTCCTGACCTACTCTGTCATCTTCCCAGAATCCTTTCTCTGAATTGATTTAAGTATTGACTAATTTGAACATTGCTGTTTAAGGGACGCTTAAAAGTCTCCTCAGTGCACCTGGAGTAGTTAGATCATCGGCCCTGGAGTCAGGAGGACCTGAGTTCAAATCCTGCCTCAGACACTTAATAACCTAGCTAGGTGATCTTGGGCAAGTCACTTAATCCCTTTGCCTTGTCCAAAAAAAAAAAAATTCTCCAGACACCATATTAAAAGGTTAATTTTGCAAAGTTAGATATAAAAATAGTCCAACTCTTAGTTTAAACATTACTAATAAAAAAAAGATTTTTGACTATATGAACCTTTGTTAACAAGATGATGTCTCAGTTTTTTAGTCTGCTGTCCAGATTTGTCAATCCTCTTTTTCCATGGAGCATTCATCTTTTAATTTCATGACTACAGTTGCCATCTACAGTGACCTTTGAGCCCAAGCATATAAAATCTGACACTACTTCCATTTTTCTCTCTATTTGGGATGGGAACAGTTGTCAACATCTTAGTTTTTTTGATGTTAAGCTTCAAGTCAACTTTTACCCTCTTCTCTTTTAACCTCATTAAGGCTTCCTAATTCTTCATTTTCTGTTATCATAGTATTATAATCTACATATCTGAGATTGCTGATATTTATCCTAGCAATCCTAATTTTTAAAAATGACATCTTAGAAGTTTTCAGAGTTAGTTATCTGATCTCTGTTATGTAGATAAGGGAATGCTATCAAAGTTCTAGGTATCAAAGATCTTTTGCATGTACTCAGAACTTTTTGCAGGTGAAAGGACCTAGTCTAGTTTTGTTTAGTGAGAAATGAGATAGTTCCTAATTAGCAGACACAATTGAAGTGTTTTTTTTTCCTTTTTTTTCTAGTAAGGAAATTTCTCTAAATTTAAGTGATTGGAGACTTCCAAAAGTTTTCTCACACTCCCTTTCTAACCAATTGAGAAAAGGGAGAAAAGTCAAGAAAACCAGGGTTCTCTATCTCAAGTTCTCAGAATTTGATGTATTGAAAGAAAAAGGGACTAAATGTGTAATTTGAAATGAAACAGCATGAATTTTTTTAATATGGGTTTCCAAATATAATAAAAATGATTTTTGGTTGCTT
Organism: Macrotis lagotis; assembly: GCF_037893015.1. NCBI lineage: Eukaryota > Metazoa > Chordata > Mammalia > Peramelemorphia > Peramelidae > Macrotis > Macrotis lagotis. The sequence goes on along the minus strand of NC_133659.1, from coordinate 257,679,144 downwards.
CCTATATTTACTTCTAGACAGGTTTCTAAAGTGGAGATTTTGTGTAAAAAGGTACCCAGACTAGAGTGTTTTCTCCCACTGCTTTCCTTTGGGCTCTTGCTTCTTTTCCCTCAAAAGTACCCACTGTGATAGGAATGGATGGAATCTGGGAGGCACAAAAGCAATTATTGTTAAACTGTATTAAGGTATAATTTATGATCAAGAGTCTTTTATGGTTGAAGGTGGGGCAGACCTCTCCTGAAGAAATTCTTTATACTAAATCTCATAGTTGCTTAAATCTGCATTCCTCAGAGTATTATAAGTTAGCTTAATTTGAACTAAAGTATAGAAAACATTGGAAAGTCTCAGAGTGTGTGAGTTTCCTAAAAACATACAGCCCTATTTATTTCTGTTGTAGTAATGTTTACTCAACAGTTCTATGAAAAGGGCAGGGAGAATGTCACAGATTTTTAAATTGAAGGAAAGAAAATAGCAGATTCTTTAGGAATGTGTATAAGATGAGAAAAATCCTTTATGATTTTAAAAGCCATAGACCATAATAATTAGGAAATTGATCCTAATATTTTGAAATTCAGCATAGATTTTTTAAATTGATGTATTTAAATATGAACCTGTCTGAACAATTTCTTTGGTTACATAGAATCTAAAGGTGCCTCCACCTATCCTCGGCATCACTCCTTTCCTGCAAAATGAAAGCAGTGAGAACATAACAATTTATTTAGGTCAACACTTGAGAAAAATGAAAAACAAAAAAACTATTAAATATTTAGAATGTAATAAAAGATCAGTAATTCAGCATATAAATGATGCAATAACAGAGAATCCTTATATCCTTTAGTACAAAGTTTATTAGTTGTTAACAATTAGTTGTTTATTAGTTGTTAACAATTCCAGAAGTTCCCTATTACCTCCAGGACCAAATATAAAATCCTCTGGGGTTCAAAACCCTTCTTAACTAACACTGCCTCCCATTTCCACTCTCCTTACACCTAATTCCCAGAACATACTCTTTGATCCAGTGATGCCTGCCTCCTTACTGTGCCCCATGAAGACAACTTTCCATTTCTTAGCTCTGACATCATCTTGGTCTGCCATACCTGGAAAGTTCTTTCTCCCTTTCTCCACCTCTTAATTTCCCTGTCTTCCTTTAAGTTCCAACTCAGATCCTACCTTCTAGGGGAATCCTTTCCTAACCCTTCAATTCTAGTACCTTCTCTTAATTATTTGTTCTCTATATACAATGTTAATACATATTTGATTGCTTGTTGTTTTCCCTGTTAGATTGTGAATTTAAGAGCGGTGTTTTGCCATTTTTTTTAATCACCAGAGTTTAGCTCAATGACTTGTACATGGCAGGCATTTAATAAATGCTTATTGATTGACTGATTGTATAACATTGATGTGATATATAAAGAGACTCAGTTCCAGGCCCAAAATTTCAACTCCTGATCATAGATAGCTAGGAAAAGACCTTATGAGGGACTACAGATCACTAACACTGCTATACAACAAGACTTTCTAACTTGGATCCTAATTCTATTTATTTATTTATTTGTTTGTTTGTTTGTTTATTTATTTATTTGCTTTTAGGTCTTTGTAAAGCAAAAATGGGGTTAAGTGGCTTGCCCAAGGCCACACAGCTAGGTAATTATTAAGTGTCTGAGACCGCATTTGAACCCAGGTACTCCTGACTCCAGGGCCGGTGCTTTATCCACTGCGCCACCTAGCTGCCCCTTGGATCCTAATTTTAAAAGACTTTTGACATAGAGAATAATATGTTGACCCTGAAACCTCAAAGACATTAAGCTAATCCTAACTGCTTTTAGAGTAGACCCTATTCTTGTAAATGGTAATATATTAATTTTCTACTCAAAATTCAAGAATGTGATTGATTTTTGTTAATTATTAAAATGTTTGAGATTTTTTGCAACAAAATGCATTAAACCTGGAAGAGGGGAAAAGATTGTAAGTATTTAGAAAAGACCTAGTATAATTTTAAAGTATATAAAATTAATTTTTTCAGTTATTGTCATGATTTAATGTCACAGCTTTCAACTTATTGGTATTAATGCTAAATTGAGACACGACTACATCCTTCTTTAAGTTGTAACATTAGAACTTGCTGTATTTGCCATATAAATTCTTATTTGATCTCAATTTAAAAGCAAGTAAAAGAGCTTACCTGTTCAGTCAATAACTCAGAATGCAAGAGAAGATATCAGCCACTGCTTACCAACAAAGTTCTAAAAGTGCACAAATAAGAACAATGATAAAGAAAACCAAGGAATTTTCAACTTCTCCATCCAACCCTGAACTACACAAATAGATTGCCAGAGTTCTGTGGAATCCTTTAACAAGCTTGGATAGGTTGAAAATATGATGTGGGGGCAGCTAGGTGGCGCAGTGGATAAAGCACCGGCCCTGGAGTCAGGAGTACCTGGGTTCAAATGCGGCCTCAGACACTTAATAATTACCTAGCTGTGTGGCCTTGGGCAAGCCACTTAACCCCATTTGCCTTGCAAAAACCTAAAAAAAAAAAAAAAGACAGAAAATATGATGTGGCGCAGTCTAGCCACACAAGGTCACCCCACTATGCAGGCAGGAGAAAAATTCAGGGCAGTACCTAGCATGGGAGCTTTCTTGAAACTAAGCAGAAGAATCCTCACCCCCATGCCCAGCAGCCCCAACAAAAGAGCATCTCCAGACCTCTGGTTGCAAACATGAGACAAGTGATACAGCCAAACAATCTATGTCTAAACCATTAGAATTAGGCAGATTTGCTCACATAATTCAGGAACATGGTAATGTTTGACCCAAGCACAAAGCCCCAGTCTAGTTGTTGTAATTTGATGGAAAAACTGTAAATCCTATTCTGAAATTAACTGTTTGTATAAATAAATAAAACTTAAAATGCTGAATTAATAATCTAAGTCTCTTTTTTATAACATTTGGGAAAAATAAGATCCATGGACAACTGATTTCATTTCTAGCTCCAGTCTAAATGAAACAAAAATTCTAAAATATGAATTACTCCTTTTATTTGTTTGAGTTTGGGATTTAATTGTCTAAAAAGACTAATTTAAAATAAGCAATAGCAGATTATTATATGTATATTATGTGGAACAGAAAAGGAGTGGGCAATTGGTGTACAGCACTGCATTTGCTCAGCTAGGTCAGATTACTCACAAACATCAAGACTGGTTCTTGAAAATGATAGAGAAATTCAGAAGCTGCTAAATGAAAAAAAGGAATTCCACAGGGCACTAGCAGGATAGTTTGTTCATTTCTAAGAAGGTAGAATTTAATTCCATAAAAAGGTACAAGTGAAGCTTAGAAAGATTCAGGATTCTTGGCTCAGTAAGAAGGCATATGAAATTCAGTTTATACAGATAGTAACAATCCAAAATGCTTTTATGACATCCTGAAGGTTATTTATGGGCCAAAGACATATGGTGCATTTCAACTACTCAGCACTGATAGAGCCACATTGATTAGTGATAGAAGCAAGATCTTAGAGAGACAGGAGAGAGACGGGGTGAACAGTTCCATCATGTTTTTAACAGATCATCATCAATCAATGCAGAAGTCATTGACTATTTACTTCAGGTTGAGGTCAATCCATTCCTAACTGAAGCTCCAACTACAGAAGTAGTTTTGAATGCCTTTAGGCTGCTTTCATGTGACAAAACACCTGGTGCTGATTTTATTCCATCTGAGATTTACAAGGTGGTGGGTTCAATGCTCATACAAAAGCTGGCAGAAATTCTCCAGGTTATATGGCATAAAGAGATTATCCTCCAAGAATTCAAGGATGTCTCCATCATCCATCTCTATAAAGGTAAAGGGAATTGTTCTGTGACAATCACAGGGGTGTTTCTCTTTTAGTCATTGCTGCTAAGATTCTCTCTCTCTCTCTCTCTCTCTCTCTCTCTCGCTCTCTCTCTCTCTCTCTCTCTCTCTCTCTCCAAGATAATCTATCCAATGTTACACAGTTAGGTAATTATTTAGTATCTAAGATAGGATTTGAACTCAGGTCCTTCTTACTCCAGGACCTGTGCTCTAAGCTGGTAAGATTCTTCCCCAAAAAACTGATCCTTCGCCTGGAAGATGGTCACCTACCTGAGAATCAGTATGGTTTCAGAAAGGGTCAAGGAATAGTAGATATGGTGTTTGCTTCCCAACAACTCCAAGGTCTTTGATACCAACAGTTCATGAGGGTTTATGGAAAATGACAAAATTCAGTTGCCTAGAGAAGTTCATCAGTATTGTAAATTTCATGACAACATGCTTGCCAGGGTTCTAGATAGTGGACAATGTTCTCCTAATTTCCCAGTCATCAAGGGAGTGAAACAAAGATGTGTCCTTGCTCCCATGATTTTTAGCATGATGTTTTCAGTCATGTTATCAGATACCTTCACAAAGGATGAACACAGCATCAAGATCAACTATTACACTGATGGCAAATTCTTCAACTTGAAAAAGCTACAAGTCAAGACCAAAGTGGAGGGAATTAGTTCATGATCTTCTGTCTGCAGATGATTGTGCACTCAATGCAGCCTCTGGAGCTGAGATGCAACAAAGTATGGATCAATTCTCTGTTACTTGCACTAATTTTGACCTAACAATCAACACCAAGAAAACAGATACTTCATCAGCCAGCAACACAGCTTCTATATGTGGAACCATTGATTACAGCAAATGGAGAATTTTTGAATATTGTAGCTAAGTTCACTTACCTTGGCAGTATACTTTCCAGGGAGATACACATTTATGAGGTTGACATACACAGTGCCAGAGCTAGCTCAGTATTTGAGAGGTTCCAGAAGAAAGTAAAGGAGAGTATTAGACAGATTACCAGACTGAAGGTCTACAGAGTTATTACGCTGCTCTCATTGATATATGCCTGTGAAACCTGGATAGTCTACTTGTGCCATGCCAGAAAATTGAATTGCTTCCATTTAAATTGCCTTAGGAAGATTCTGAATTTAACCTGGCAAGAGAAGATACAGACACTAAGGTCCTTTCTCAAGCTAAACTGCAACCATTCAAATGTTACCACAGAGAGAGCAACAATGATTGGACTGAACATGTTATTAGAATGCCAGGCATACGCTTGCCAAAAAGACTATTTCATGAAGAACTCACATAGAGCAAGAGCTCATAACTGGGTCAGAAGAAGTGATACAAGAATACCCTGAAGTTCTTAAGAATTTTCTAATTGGTTGTGCAGTATGGGAGACACTGGCATAGGACTGCCCAACATGACATACCCTCATCAGACAGTGCTGTGCTCTATAAGCAAGACAGAATGTAAAGAGCTCAAAGGAAATATGAGATATGTAACTTTAGAGTAACCTCCCAGGGTTCACATGGACTATTTGTGCCCAATCTGTAGTAGAGCATTCTGAGCTCATATTGGTCTGATCAGCCACAACCACACTGTAACTCATCTCTAACATAGTAATGTCATTTTGATGATCTTTAATAAAGGAAAAGAACCAACCAATATGTAAAATTAAATTAAGCAATTTTTAAGTTTTAAAATGCATAATTGCAAACCTGATATTTTGAATGTCCTAAATGTTCCAATACTAAGAAATATTGGGGGGCAGCTAGATGGCACAGTGGATAGAGCACTGGCCCTGGAGTCAGGAGTACCTGGGTTTAAATCTGGTCTCAGACACCTAATAATTACCTAGCTGTGTGGCCTTGGGCAAGCCACTTAAACCCCATTTGCCTTGCAAAAACCTAAAAAAAAAAAAAAAAAGAAATATTGGTAAATAATTGAAACAGCTAGGTTTTATAGTAAGGACAGATTCTCTCATAAACTAAACATTTGGAAATTTAAAATTATATTGTTGATCACAAAGAAAATGAATGAAGAAAATTTAAGTGAAATAAATCTCTTATAGAGTACTTATCATTGCTTTCTGTAATTCCATTGTATATTAGGTATATCTAATTATTTAGAAAGGAATACTTGTCCTGCTCTCTTTATGCTTTAATCCAGGAAAAAATGCATCCTCTCTTGGCAAAGAATTGGAATTTGATGGGCTGCCCATCAATTGAAGAATGGTTGAGCAAGTTATGGTATATGAATGTTATGGAGTACTATTATTCTATAAGAAACCATGAATGGTCAGACTTTAAAGCATGGAAAGAATACATGAATTGATGCTGAGTGAAGGGAGCAGAACCTAGAGAACATTGTACACATTAAGAACAACATTGTGAGTTGATCAACTATGATGGATGCAGCTCCTCTCAGCAGATCTAGGACAACCCTCAGAGACCTGTTATGGGCAATGCCATTCACATCCAGAGAAAAAAAACAAAACAAAAACCAAAATAACCACAGAATCTGAAGGGATACTATGTTCACTTTTTAAAAACTTGTACCAGACTATTTGCCACTGAAGGGAGGCGGATGAGAAGGGAGGATGGTAGAAAAATGTGTAATTAACTATAATCATAATATGTAATTGAAAAATAGCTATCAATTAAAAAAAAGAATCTCTTGGACAAGAAAGCATTAAGGAGAAAACAATGAATCCCATGATCCTCAGTTACATCTAAACTAAACAAATAGAATATAAAATACACAAAGAAAAAATTACAGCTATAGCCAAAACTTTGATTCCCTTCTTGCCAAATGTCTGTTACACAAAGACTGTCATACAGAATGGAAAATAAATTCATTAATCAAAACTAATGACAAAAAGAAAAGCTATATAGATTATAATATAACCCACAGAATGAATGACTTTTCCTACTAGGAGCAAAATATTTCAGCTCAATGAAGAGTAAAAAGTCTTCAATATCAATCTCACTCAAAAATAAAAATCTCTAGAACAGTAAGCCAGGAATCAAGAAATGCTTGAATCACTGGTCCCTCTTCATGTTAACTTCTTCCCAGAGACTTCCTCTCTTTACAGGAACCTCTCCCTGAAGAGAGACTAGAATAACATGTGTCATCCTGAAAGCCAGAAGCAGGATCTCTCCTCTGCCAAGTTCTTGCCAATTCTGCCCCTCACATGGGAAAAGACTATTGAGTAATACATTCTCTCCACAAATGAATGTCTTATGAAAATGCCAGCCTAGAGTCCTACATAACACCACAATAGAACAAACAGAAATTAGTGTAACTAAAAGATAACAAGAAATTTTAGAACAAAATAAAAAATTAAATAGAAGAAAAATAGCATATCTAATATTAAATACAATTAACTCAGAAAACAGGTCAAGGAGAGATAATTTTGAGAAACAATTTAAGAATCTCTCTAAAATCATTTAAAAAAATCCTGGACATTATGTGTCAAGAAATCACAAATGTAAATTTCTCAGAGCTATTAGAACTAAAGTGCCAAGTAAAGATAGGAAGAATCTAATGATTACCTTTGAAAAGAAATCCCAAAATGATAATATTTGGGAATATCACAATCAAATTCCAGAATTCTCACATCAAAAAAACATCATGACAAATGCAGTTTAAGTTCAAAGGAAGAGGTGAAAACAAGACCTGGTAGTTTCTACTAAAAATGAAGAATTTGAAATGCATATTTCAAAAGGCAAGAGAGACAGACTTGAAATCAAGAACCCTGCAAATCAGTGTCTAAGACTACAAAGGGAGAGAATGGAATTTAATGAAATAGAGATCTCTCAAACATTTCTGATGAAAAGACCAGAACTGAGTAGGAACTCTGAGACCTAGAATCAGAAAGACCATAATTTGAAACCTTTATCAGACACTATCTGCATGATCTCCAGAAAATCACATAAACTCACAACCTCAGTTTTCTCATTTGTAAAGTGGAAATAATAGCAGCACCTATCTCATAGGGTCATAATGAGGATCAAATGAGATTTATGTATATAAAATGCTTTTTAAACTTAAAAGCATTATACAAATGCTAGTTCTTATTCATTCTAAGAGAGTAGAAGAGCATGGAAGACAGCTTGTGTAAAGACCTTTAAATAAGAATAAAATTCCAAGTTTAGAGAATAGCCAATAGCCAATAGCTAATAGATCAGTTTGGCAGGACGAAAATGTCTGAAACTGAGTAATAATAATAATGTTTGTCCTTCATTCTCGAAGACCACAATATCAGGGAGGTGATGCCATGACAAACAAATAAATTGGATATGAGTGAGGGGATGCTGCCTCACTTTCTCCTCCAGAACCATCTGTGTCCAGTGGCCAGATATGAATCAGGATCACTGAAGATGACCTAGATTCGAGGCAATCAGGGTTCAGTGACTTGCCCAAGGTCACACAGCTAGTGTCAAGTGCTGAGATGGGATTCAAACTCCCATCCTCCTGATTCCAAGACCATTGCTTGAGAATAAAAATATTCTGGAGTCGGATGACAAATGGACTTAAATGCCAAGCAAAAGTCATATAAACCAAGGCTGGGGGTGGCTAGGTGGCGTAGTCAGGGGCAGCTAGGTGGCGTAGTAGATAAAGCACCAGCCTTGGAGTCAGGAGTACCTGGGTTCAAATCTGACCTCAGACACTTAATAATTACCTAGCTGTGTGGCCTTGGGCAAGCCACTTAACCCCATTTGCCTTGCAAAAAAACCTAAAAAAAATTAAAAAATTAAAAAATTAAAAAAAAAAAACCAAGGCTGGAAATGGGACAGGGTGAGTAATACATCCACCCAGAGTGGAAGAATAACTTCCTTCCCACTGCAACCCAGAGGAACAGTTCCTTTCTGGTAGTATCTTCTATAGACCAAATCCCTTCAGAGATGGTCAGTTTGTTTCCAGGTCTGTGTGTGTGTGTGTGTGTGTGTGTGTGTGTGTGTGTGTGTGTGTGTGTGTGTGTGTGTGAGAGAGAGAGAGAGAGAGAGAGAGAGAGAGCGCTTATGCTTATGTATGGAGTTTGGGGCGGGGGACTGAACTATTGTATTTGCATATGAACTGGATCAGTCCCTTCAGAACTTGGCAGAATTTAGCCAAGTTTGATACATTCCAAGTTATAGACCTTTGTCAGTCTGAGGAATTTATATATCATTCTAAGGCAATAGCTAAAGTCTCTAAAGTTTCTTAAGAAAGTGAATGATATAGAAGATCTTATTATTTTGCAAGATTATTTTGGTAGCAGATGAATCTCAGAAAGGAAAATAGTTAATACAAAAAAAAAAAAGAAAGAGCTTACAATCTAAAGGAAGAGTATTTACAACTCAGATATCCACAAAGGTTAAAAAATCAAGACTTCATTTACAGTTTTGTTATTCTTAGGGAAAAGATGGGGCAGCCAGATGGTGCAGTGAATAGAGCACCACCAGCCCTGGAGTCAGGAGGACCAGAGTTCAAATCTGACTTAGTCACTTAATATCTGGCTATATGAACTCGCACAAGTTATTTACCCCAATGCCATGTAAAAAACTAAAAAAAAAAAAACAAACCACAAACAATGAAAATGATGGAGAACATGCTTAATAATATAGATTAAATTTATAAATTATGGAGACAATTTCCTCCTGGATAGCCAGGTGTTAAATATTTACTTGCCCAGAACTGCCTAAGCTGTTTATCAGAGGAAAAGTACATTATTGCATTACTGAACCCAGGTAGCACCCACTAGAGTTTGTGCTTTGTTAGTATAGTCTATAAGAAGTCGAATTTTAATGGGGAAGGAACTGGGAGATGATAGGAATGGATTTGGAAAAAAAGTGAAAAGATTAAAAAATAAAGGGGTCAGTGAAATATTTTTAATGTACACAGGAACACAAGGAAATAGACAAACAGGAAAATTCTGAAAATTATGTGTTTAATTTATTGTTTAAAAAGATAAGCAACCTACATATAAAAAAGATTGATAATTTAATGCATAATACTTTCTGTGCTACTATTATAAAAGTTAAGTTTCTAAAATCTTATCTTTCTGATCAACCTAGACTCTAATTAAAGGTTTTAAGTCTAATTGTTATCTCTCTTCACATTAAGGTCTGTTATCTCTCCATACATAAATCTGGATGTCAACTTGTACACACACACACACACACACACACACACACACACACACACACACATATATATAAAATGTCAAATTTACCTGATCAAAAATCTTTTCCTCATCAATAAAATTAGCCTTCAGTTGTCCTAACAATCATAGGAAGATAGATGGTAGAAAGTAGGAAGCTTGTAAGAGTTGTAAGAGGCATACTTGCTTTTGCTGTTGTGAACTTATGGCAGGAAAGGAAATAATATTTAAATTTTTGACAAGAACCTGATATGATGGATTTGAAAATTGTAATGTATAGGAATGACAATTTTATGATCAAATGTTCAATCCTGGTGACTGTTCAACAAAAGGTTTATGATACTTGGTCATGAATAAATAAATATCCCTGTTTCCTGTTGCTCTAAGTAGCCATTTTGCAAGTCTTTTAACTATGGGTTATTGCAAAAAAAAAAAAAAGAATAAATTTCATGTTTAAATTATATTGTGGTTATTTTAATTTAACCAAAATTTGTTAAGTTTTAGTTTTGTGCTGTGACTCAGATAGACAAAGGTTTTAGAAAGAGTTACAATGGGGTGGATAGGTGGCACAGTGGATAGAGCACCGGCCCTGGAGTCAGGAGTACTTGAGTTCAAATCCAGCCTCAGACACTTGATAATTACTTAGCTGTGTAGCTTTGGGCAAGCTACTTAATTCCATTTGCCTTGCAAAATCCTAAAAAAAAGAGGTAGCCTTTTCCTCCTTTCCACCACAGAAAGAGATCCAGAACTAGAATAAATTTTGAACCTGACAAAAGTTTTGTGGCCTTGAAGGGGATGAGTCCATCACTTTTCAACTCAATTGCTCTTTTTGAACCTTTGATTTGGTTGAAGTTGAAACATTCCCTAAAGTTTACCTCTGTGTTTAAATGGAAATTCTTGCCTCTTTTTGGTAGGAATTTTCTCTGGTCTCTGGGTACCACTGTGGCCTTTGGTGCCTATCTGTTGTGAGAGTTTTACTTGGGGTTTTTCCTCCTGTGTTATATGTTTTTAGGTGTTTGTGTAAATGGTTTGTTTTATGTGATAAAAGGCAGAATTAAAATTTCAGGCCTCTCTGCCTGGTCAGCTTTGTGCTCCTGTCTTTTTGCCTTTTTTGACCAATTACACTACCTCTTTTCACTCCCCTTCCCTGTCAGGCAGGCATCTCACTGCTTTACTTTTCTGTCTCACAGCCAGGAAACGAGAGAAAACAGATTCATTTCTTAAAAAAAAACCAAACAAACAAACAAAAAACCAAAAAATCTCACTACCCAGTATCAAGGTATATCTTTTCCTGAAAGCTGTTTTGTTTTTGAAAGTGAAAAGGGGTCTATTCTCTTATTTCTAATTTTTTTTTTCAGTTCTGCTCTGGCTGTCCTGAGATCCTGTTGTTGCTGTGAGATATTTCTCTGTGTTTTTGATTGGCTATTTCCAGCTGACTTTTACATTTTTCTGTGTTCTGATTTGTCAATTTTAGCTTCCCGGTTTTCCAGGCTCTTTTCCAAGGCTGTTTTCTGTTGACAACAAACAGAATGGATGAAGAAATTGTAAGTAAAATAAAGCTCTAGTATTTTTTTCTTTTCGGCAAGACAATGGGGTTAAGTGACTTGCCCAAGGTAACACAGCTAGGGAATTATTAAGTATCGGAGGCTGGATTTGAACTAAGGTCCTCCTAAATCCAGGACCAGTGGCTCTATCCACTGTGCCACCTAGCTGTCCAGCTAGTTATGATTATTCCTTATTGTAACTAAAGCTAATTGGCTAGGACTTATGAATTTCATAATTTTCTTAATTGAATAAAGAAAATAATGTAACCCTAAAAACAGAATTTTAAGAACCTAGTCATAATTTTTTTTTTAGTTTTTGCAAGTTAATGTTAATGCCATTATTAAGTGTATAAGGTTGAATTTGAGCTCAGGTCCTGACTCCAGGGATAGTACTTATCTACTGTGCCACCTAGCTGCTCCCAATCATAAATCTTCATCAAGAATTTTCTATGCTACAGAATTTCTACTGAGGAAAGGAAAAATCTTTGTATGAAAAGAGGGTATAATCCAGAAGCATGTTTCACTCAAAAAATATGCTTATATAGATAGAAAGACAAATACACATAGATTAGATATGGACATAGATGTAGATATATAAGAGTGTCTGTGTTTGTGTGTGTGTGTGTGTGTGTGTGTGTGCGTGTGTGTGCGTTTGTGTGTGTGTGGCTGTGTGTATGGCTGTGTATGTGTGTGTGTATACAGTCTGCTTCATCTAAGATGTAGTTCATATATAAGTTCATTTGGAGATGTAAAGTGCGATTATTTCTAGTGAAAAACAAAGTATAGACAAAGGAAAGTGTATTGAGTAAATCTTAAAGCCTTGGTGAACTTGGTCATTAGGTGTACTCTCCTTGGGTTAGGCTTTCTTTTGTATAAATTCCTGTTGGCTTAAGGATGGTGGTATATAGTAATTCTGTGATGTTTAGAGTTTCATTTTGTTTGAAGAACTTTTGGGGATTTATTTATGATACTTAAAAATAATTTTCCAGCAACTTGTGTTTGATAAATTCCAATTTTAAAGATTCATTTTTGCTTTAAGGTTGAATAAGAAAGAGCTATCTATCACTTTACAAGTTCCCAACTAATGTATTTCATGAAGGCTTTGTGATTGCCCTTATAACATCAGGAATACTTATTGCTGTTTTTAAGAAAGAGAAGTATGGAGGGGCTAGGTGGTACAGTGGATAGAGCACTAGCCTTGGAGTCAGAAGTACCTGAGTTCAAATCCGGCCTCAGACACTTAATAATTACCTAGCTGTGTGGCCTTGGGCAAGCCACTTAACCCCATTGCCTTGCAAAAACTTAAAAAAAAGAAAGAGAAGTACTTCAGACTGGCCAATATGACCAGAAATGACAATGATCAATGTTGGAGGAGTTGTGGGAAATCTGGAACACTAATACATTGTTGATGGAGCTGTGAACTCATCCAACATTTCTGGAGAGCAATTTGGAACTACGCCCAGAGGGCAACAAAAAATGTGCATACCCTTTGATCCAGCAATGCCACTACTGGGTCAATACCCTGAAGAGATGATGAAAAAGGGTAAAAAACATCACTTGTACAAAATTATTCATAGTAGCCCTCTTTGTGGTGGCAAAGAATTGGAAATCAAGTGAATGTTCTTCAATTGAGGAATGGCTTAACAAACTGTGGTATATGTATATCATGGAACACTATTGCTCTATTAGAAACCAGGAGGGATGAGAATTCAGGGAAGCCTGGAGGGACTTGCATGAACTGATGGTGAGTGAGATGAGCAGAACCAGAAAAACACTGTACACCCTAACAGCAGCGTGAGGGTGGTGATCAACTTTGATGAACTTGCTCATTCCATCAGTGCAACAATCAGGGACAATTTGGAGCTGTCTGCAGTGGAGAATACCATCTGTATCCAGAGAAAGAACTGTGGAGTTTGAACTTTAATTTAGAAAAAAAAACCTGATATCTTGCTATCTCTTATACTTTATGTTTCTTCCTTAAGGATGTGATTTCTCTCATCACATTCAATTTGGATCAATGTATACCATGGAAACAATGTAAAGACTGGCAAATTGCCTTCTGTGGGGGGTAGGGGGAGGGAAGTGAGATTAGGGGAAAAATTGTAAAACTCAAAATAAATAAATGAAATATTTATAATTCAAAAAAAAGAAAGAGAAGTACTCTCAGAAAAGGAATTTTTGGTAAAAGTTTTTGTGTGATGTGTAAAAGAACCTACTAATTTTCAAATCTATAAGCTAATTTATATATTGCTTATAGTTAATTTCTTAAAATTTAGAATTGAATAATTAGAAGTTGATCACTGGGGCATTAGGTGATGCAGTGGATAGAGCACCAACCCTGTAGTCAGGAGAACCTGAGTTCAAATCCAGCCTCAGATATTTAATAACTACCTAGCTGTGTGATCTTGGGCAAATCACTTAACTCCAATGCCTTGCAAAAACAAACAAACAAAAAAAAAAGAATCATTGGGTCACTTGATACCCATGATCTATAAAAGAACCTAGATATTAATTTTCAAGAAATTATCAAGGAAAACTGCCTAATATCCTAGAACTACAGGGTAAGATAGAAATGAAAAGAATCCACTGATCACATCAAAGGTATCCCAAAATGAAAACTTCCAGGAATATTACAGCCAAATTCCAGAGCTACCAAATCAAAAAGAAAATACTTCAAGCAACCAGAAAGAAACCATCCAAGTGGCATAGTACCACAGTCAGGCTCCAAGTTTTAGAGGCTACCATGACAAAGTCTTGGAATATGACACTATGGAAGCCAAAAGGGCTGGTATTACAACCAAAAATAATTTATACACAACAATTTGGAACCAAGCACAAAGAGTTATAAAACTGCTTAATTTTTGATCCAGCAATAAATACCATTAGGTACTTCTAGTTCTGTGTTCCAAAGAGATAAAAAAGAGAGGAAAGGTCATTCTTGTACAAAAAATTTATCTGATATTTTTAATCCAACTCTTTGTGACTCTGTTTGGAATATAGGTGGAGATATTGGGGTGTTTTGCGATTTCCTTCTCCAGCTCATTTTATAGATGGAAAAAGTGAGGCTAACAGAGTTGAGTGACTGCCCAGGATCACCCAGCTGGTAAATGTCTGAGGTCACATTTGTACTCAGGAATATACTTTGTCATTGCAATACTAAATCAATTAGTCACTAGGTTAAAATTAAAAACATTTAAAATTACTTTACTAAGGATCTTACTATTTTGTTTTAAATCACATTAATATTTTGAATTTATCACATGTATCAGATAAAATTTCTTGAGAATTTCATTTTCTCTTTTGAAAATAATATGAATATAATTTGGGTAGAAGTAAATAAACTTGTATAACAAAGATGAAATACAGTGTTATAAGATTTAACCTTAACCTTAGTTAAGAAACTTCTGTGTTTTGTTTTGGTTCTAAGAAATAAGATTTCACTATGAAATATTATATTATATATGATATAGTATATGTTTATTATATGTTATATATTATATGCTATATGTTACATGTTATGTTATACATTATATTATATATTATTATATATTATATATTATTATATATTATATATTATTATATATTATTAGTGAAGAGTAATATACTTGGAGATTTAGTTTATCTTATGTTTTGTTTGTTAGAATACCTGTAAAATATATATATGTAAATTATTTGAGTCATCTTAAAATGTTCTAATTGTTTTGAAAGGATCCTTGAAGCAATAGGTTGTTGTTTATGCTTATTTGAAATGGGTAATAACTGAATATAATAATAGAGAAAATGTTTTTTTACATCTGTTTCTAGGGATTATTGTTATTTATATGTTCCAAATCTTCTGTTGTTTGTTTTGAAGCAAAGCCACCAGTGCAACATGGATAAAACTAATTTGTGAATTTTTCTGTGATAATCTTTTACTGTGGCCAACGTGAGATTATAGTCAGTAGTATTTGATTCTTATAAGCAGAACTCCGAAATTCTGATTTTTTTTTTTTTAGAATTTACTATTTAAGATTTTTATGGCACTTTTAATTGATATTATTCTGTGCCTGCTGTTGGACCAATGTTCTGTGGATGCCAGTAACCCTATCAGGCTTGGACATGTAAGTGACAGATGATAGTCTCATTGGCAAAAATTGGGAGTGTGACTGCTTGTCACTCTGAGGTTTTACTTTCCTAACTCAGTTTCCCCAACATGATATTTGTAATGTCTAATCTGATATTTCATATAATAAGATTTTTCTTTATTACAATGAGCTATTGCAATGATATGGAAGGGGGAAAGGCAAGGGGGGAATGAGGGAATCTTTGCTCTCATCAAAGGTGGCTAGGAGAGGAAACAGCATATATACTTAGTGGGATATAGGCATCTGGAGTAAGGCGGGGGACAGGGGCAGGGAAGGGGAGTGATATGAGTGATGGAGGAGAGGATGGACCATGGGGGGAGAGTGGTCAGATATAACACATTTTCTTTTTTACTTCTTGCAAGGGGCTGGGATTGGATGGCCTGTCCTGGACCATAGGGCCAGGTGGATGCTGGGCCTAAGGGATGGTATGGGGGCTTGGGGCCTCTTGGCCCCAGGCCAGGGATCTGTCTGCTGTGCCACTCAGCTACCCTACAGCAGAGTCAGAGTGAAAGGAGAGAGAAAATATAATACATGATAGTGGAGAAATATGAAAGGAGGGAGTTGCGATCAGCAATGGCAACAGTGGAAAAATATGGAAGTAACTTTTGTGATGGACTTATCATAAAGAATGTGATCCACCTGTGACAGAGTTGTTGGTGTTGGAGCAAAGACTCAAGCACATTTTTTTTTAATCTGGCAGACTTTAAACCTGCCTAAGGTATTTGGTCATCCACTGACATCTAAATAACTTTTCCCTTTTTTTATGTCTCTGATCTTTATGGCAATTTTTTTATAATGATGTCGAGTAATCATTATAAAAGTAATATTAATTCAGATATAAAAATTTGTGCCTTTTTGTTTATAGCTTTCTAATTTCTAATAGCCAGTTAGGCTAGTGCATAGCTTTGGCATCTGCTGTCCACTTCATATTCCTGTGGTAATAAAGATCTTTAATTTTTTTTCAAAATGCTAAGGGGATATTTAAGAAAATATGATAAAGAATTTTGTCATTGGGATATGATTGTGATAACTAATTTTGTCATTGGGATATGATTATGATAACTATCTCAAGTTCTGTTTTAAAGGAAAGCCATATTAGTATAACCAATTATATAAGAAGAATGATCTGTGGTCTATTTTAAAAATATTTTTAAGAAAAGTCCATTTTCAATTAAGGGTTTTGATTCCTTTTTAAACATGAATAAAAAGCTAAAAACAGTTTTATTTATAAATCACTTACCGAATACACACTGTTCTAAAATGATTATCAAATGAATACTTGATAGTCTTTAATGAATTCACTTTTGTAATGTAATCCTTATTCTTATGGAAATTATGTTGTTAAATGATGGATGCTATTTAATTTAACAACATAATTTCCATAAGAATAAGGATTCCACTACAAAAGTGAATAAAAACAAAACTAAATTTTTAAAATTTCTATTTGTACCTAAATTTTCTATGTTTATCAACAGAGTAATTGGCAAATCAAATTGTAAGTCTTCATGATCTAAGAAATTCTAGAATTTCATTTTAAATGGAATTTTGACCTGATTAAAAATTTGAGATATTTGAGATATTTCTTTTACCAGAAAGGAAGATCTCTACAAGTAACCTGGATTAAAGAGGACCTCTGGAACAACATCTGAAGTCACAGAACTGCATCAGATGACTTCAGAAGACATGGACCTGGATTTTCCTTTTTCTTATCTGTACAGACTATAGAATCAAAGGGGCCTTCTTCCTTTTGATCTTTGTAATTTGTCCCTTTTGACATTGTAAATATGCTGCCCACTTTTATGTACTGTTATGAACCTCACATTGCCTCCTTATATCCCCTGGCAACCCTAGGTCCCAAAGATAAACAATTTACCCTCTAAATGTACCCATCATCTTCCTCCATCTTTTTTAAATGATCTACAGATGACAGTAGAGTGCTCAAAATGGTAGAATGTAAAAGCTTAAGTTTCAAAAAAATCTTATATTGCTTAGCTCAGAGAAGAAACTGCATACACACTCAATAAGGTATAGACATCTAGAAGAAAAAGGAGAGAAGGGGGACAGAGGGAGGGGAGGGGGGTGTGGGTGATAGAAGAGAGGGTAGATAATAGGAGAGCATAGTAAGATATAACATATTTTCTTTTTTACTTTTTGCAAGGTGCTGGGATTGGGTGGTCTGTCTGTGATCACAGAACTGGATGATTGCTAAGTTTCTAGGGTGGGATGTGGGCTTGGGCCCTCTTGGGCCAGGCTGGTGCTGTGTCTGCTGCACCACCCGGCTGCCCCACAGTACATTTTAGAAGAGGGACAGAATGAAAGGAGAGAGAAAATATAATATATGGTAGTGAGGAGGAACAGATGGAGGGAATTAGAATCAGCAACAGCAACTGTGGAAAAATATAGAAGTAACTTCATGATGGACTTATGATAAAGAATATGCTTCACCTGAAACAAAGTTGATGGTATCAGAACACAGACTGAAATACATTTTTTCTCTTTCTTTTATTTCTCATGAGGTTTTATATTTTTGTGGGGTAGAGGTATTGTGTTTACTCTTAAACAAGAATGTTTTAGTAATGTGAAAATAAAGAAAAATTTAAAAAAGAAAAATCTTATATTTCTGATCAGAAACTGGCTTCTCAACCTCCAATTAAGTTTAAATGTTATCTTTGTATGCATTAAGGTCTGTCTTCTCTCCATTTATAAATCTGGATGTCAAATTTGCCTAGTTAAAACCTCTTCTTCATCAATAAAATAAAAGTTGTCCATAGGAATCATAGGAAGACAGATGACAGAAGATAGGTAACTTGTCTGGTTATCTCTTTATGAGTCACATATGTTCCTTCTACTGTGATCTTATAACAGAAAATACTATTTGAATTTTTGTCAAGAACCTGATATGAACAGACTTGAAGATTTGTATAGGAATGACATATTTTATGATCAAATGTTTTACTTTGGTGGCTGACAACCTAAAGTTATATAAACCTTTGTCTCTTATTTATTCCCTTTGCTGGAAGTAGCTATTTTGCAATGACCTATAGATTTGTGGTAGATCTTAGAGAATAAATTTCATGTTTAACTTATATTGCTGTTATTTTAATTTAATCAAAATTTTTTTAATCAAAAAAAATTTTTTTATTTTATTTATTTAAGACAATGGAGTTAAATGCCCAAGATCACATAGCTGGATAGCTGGGCAATTATTTAGTGCCTGAGACCACATTTGAACTCAGGTCATCCTGACTCCAAGGCTGATGCTTTCTCCAATGTGCCACCTAACTGCTCCCATTATATTTCATATATAGATATATATAGATAGATAGATAGATAGATATAGATATAGATATAGATATATAATATTTTTTCTTTGGTGTTGGTTAATTTCAGATTTTTTCCTTTATCTCATCCTAATGTGGAATTTTTCCTATTAAACTTTAAATGACATGTACAAACTAATTTATATATATATATTTAAATACATATATACATATAAGATATATATATACATATAAGATACACACACACACACATACACACACACATATACTGGGGGGGAGGTAGATACATATGACCACAGTCATAAAGATTGAAAGAGGTTGTGATGTTAAAACTTGCTGCTGTTCAGCAAACTTAATTTTAGATGTTCAGTTTTATTTAGATCAATCAATTTAATTGATTAAATATAAAATGAAACTCATTTTTGGACATTAATACAATTTATATTACTATTATACAATAGTAATTAAAAAAAAGAATTTCCAGAACAAGAGATAGCCTTGGGACAGCTAGGTGACAGAGTGAATAGAGAACTTGTCTTGAAATTATGAAGACCTGAGTTCAAATATGATCTTAGACACTTAAAAGCTGTATGATCTTGGGCAAGTCACTTAATCTTTGTTTGCCTCAGCTTCCTCATCTGTAAAATATGGATAGGAATAGCATCTAATTCCTAGGGTTTCTGTGAGGATCAGATAAGATAATAGTTAAGTGCTTATCCCAGTGCATGGAACATGGTAAGTACTAAATGAATGTTAGCTTTTGTTGCTGCATTCTGCAATGAAAGGCTAAATCTGGCATATTGTATTTAGTCCAAAGCATCAAGTTTGAAGAAAACAATGACAAATTGATATTAATCCAAATGGGAGCAATTGTATATGAAGGAACTAAAAGTTACCTTCTCTGAGGATCAGTTGAAGAAATAAGAGGTATTTAATTTGTGAAGGAGATGACTTAGGGGAACATGATCACTATTTTCCAATATTTAAAATGTTATCAAGTGGAAGAGGAATTTGATTGATTCTTTTTTGGATCCACGGGGAAAAACAAGAACCAACATAGTGATTGAAAAATAGATTTTTGGGCAAAATAATGAACTGCATAACAATTAGAACTGTCAAAAATAGAAAAGCTTTCTTGTGAGGTATCAAATTACCCTTCATTAGGTGTTGGGTATCATAGAGATTTGTTCAGTTCAATTCAATGAAGATATTTCAAGCATCCTCTAAATACAAGGCAAGTGACAAGGATCTGGAAACAAAAACTGTAACACAAAATAGAAACTTACAATCTAATAGGGGTGAGTGAGGGAAAATCACATTCATAAACAATTATGAGGTAAGTGAAAAGAGGAAAATGAAAGAAATATATTTAGGCAAAATACTATGAAAATTTTGAGAATGGAAAGATTATTTTAAGTTAAGGTAGGAGGAAGAAAAAGATGAGTCAAAGCTTCTACATCCAAGAAAATGTGAATTGAGTTCAGGCTATGGAAGATCTTCAAAAAGGAAATGAAAATCAAGGAGATAGAAAAATTTGGAAGAGAAATGAGAGAGATGCAAGAAAAATCATCTAAACAGCAGCTTGGTGAAGGAGATACCAAAAGATTCTAAAAAAAATAACCACCTTAAAACCCAGACTGGACCAAATGGTAAAAGAGATACAAAAAGCCAATGAGGAGGAAAGAATGCCTTAAAAACAGAATTGGTCAAATGGAAAAGAAGATACAAAAACTCACTGAAGAAAATAATTCCCTAAAAATATAGAATAAAGCAAAGGAAAGCTGATGACTCTGTAAGAAATCAAGAAAAGGGGGGCAACTAGGTGGTGCAGTAGATAGAGCACCAACCCTGAAGTCAGAAGGACATGAGTTCAATTTTGGCCCCAGCCACTTAATAATTGCCTAGCTGTGTGACCATGTGCACATTTAACCCCATTGCCTTAAATAAACATTTTTTAAAAAAAGAAATCAAGAAACAATAAAACAAAACAAAAAGAATGAAAAACTAGAAGAAAACGTGAATTATCTCAATGGAAAAACAACTGACCTAGAAAAAAGATCCAAGAGATATAATTTTAAAATTATTGGACTACCTGAAAGCCATGACAAACAAAAAAAAAAGAGTATATACATCATTTTTCAAGAAATTATTCATCTATGTTTAGCATGGTTATAGATATAGACCTAATATTACATTGCTTTCTTTTGAGGGGTTGGTGGAGGGAAGGCATGGTGAAAGGGAGAAAAATATAAAAAATTGATTGTTGAAAACTGCCATTATATGTAGTTGGAAAAATTTTAAAGAAAAATTTATCCAGGGAAAAACTGCCTTGATATCCTAGAAATAGGGGGTAAAACAGAAAATTAAAAGCATACATTGATCACTTCTTAAAAGAGATCCCAAAATGAAAAATGCCAGGAATATTATATCCAAATTTCAGAGCTCCCATATCAAGAAGAAACTATTATAAGCAGCCAGAAAGAAACAATTCAATTATCGTGGTGCCACAGTCAGGATAATACAAGATTTAGCAGCTTTCACATTAAGGGCTTAGAATTTGATATTCTGGAAAGCAAAAAAAAAAGCTTACAATACAACCAAGAATCAGTTACCCAGAAAAATTGGACATATGCTTTCAGGGGAAAAGATGGATATTCAGTGAAATAGGGGACTTTCAATTTTTCCTAATGAAATAACCAGAACTGAACAGAAAATTTTATAAAAAGATAAACAAGAAAGGCAAATCACAAGGGACTTAATGATGCTGAACTGCTTATAGTTCTGCATTATCATCTGGAGGAAGATAAAGATAAATCATATGAACTTTCTCTTTTATTAGGGCAATTAGAAGGAGCATATATAAACAAGGCACAGGTGGGAGTTGAATGAAAGGAAAATTATTTAAAAGATGGAGCTAACAGGTGAGAGAATAATGTACTGAGACAAAGGGAAAGAGGAGGAAGAATGGATTAAGTTATTTCACATAATGTTTGTCCTTCATTCTCAAAGAAGATCATGATATCAGGGGAGTGATGCCATGGCAAGCACATGAATTGGATTTAAGTGAGGAGGATGCTCTGCTAAGTAATCACTAGCCTCACTTTCTCCTCCAGGGCCATCTGGATCCAGTAGACAGATATGAATCAGGATGACTGGAGAGGGCCCTGGACGCAAGGCAATCAGGGTTAAGGTCACACAACTAGTAAGTGGCAAGTGTCTGAGGCCAGAATCCAACTCCCATCCTCCTGAACCTAAGACCAGTACTCTATCCACCTGAACCTTGTTGCCCAAGTTATTTCACATAAAAGAGGCAAGAAAAAGCTTTTGCAGTAGAGTGCAGTGGTGGGGGGAGAGGTAAGGGGAATTGGCTCAGAGAGGGAATAACACATTCAATTGGATATAGACATCTATCTAGAGGAAAGTAGGAAAGGAATGGGAGAAAGGAGGCGGGGGGCAGGGGGGTACCTGTTAGATAGGAGGGAATATTGTGGGGAGAGGGTAGTCAGATACAGAGGAAGTAGGTGAAAGGAGAGAGAGGGAGAGAATAGAATAAATGGGGGTAGGGGAAATAGAATGGAAGGAAAGTTAGCAGTAGCAACTATGGGAAAAAATAATGAAACAAGTTTCTCTGATAAAGACTTCATTTCTCAAACATAGAGAACCGAATCAAATTTATTTTTAAAAAATGAGAGCCATTCCCCAACTGATGAATGATCAAGGCATATGAACAGTTTTCAGAGGAGACTATCAATGCTATCTATTTAAATCATTTTTTTAAAATGTCCTATTATTGACAGAAGAGATTCAGGTTGGACTAATTCTAGGGTACTACCTTAAACTTATTGGATTGGCCAGTAGGACAGAAGGGAATATAGGAAGGATGACACATTAATGCACTGTTGGAGGAGTTGTGAAGGGTTTCAACAATTTGGTAGAGCAATTTGGAACTATGCCTAAATGACTATAAAACCATACCTAGCTTAAAATCTAAAATCTAGCAATGCCACTACTAGAAGAAGAGAAAAACAGGAGGATAAAGGACCTATTATATATAAGGATATTTGTGGCAGCTCTTTTCTGGTGGTAAGGAATTGGAAATTGGGGGGATGCTCATCAGTTGGGAAATAGCTGAACAAATTCTGGTATGTGATTAAGATGAAATACTATTCTGTTATAAGAAATGATGAACAGGATGCTCTCAGTAAAAAAACTTGCATGACCAGATGCAATGGGAAATATACTAATTACAAAGTTAGCAGCAATGTTTTGGAAGATCAGCTCTGAATTGTCTCAGCAATGCTATGACCTAAGAGAACTCTTAAGAACTTATGATAAAGAACATTATCCATATCAAAGAGAGAGTCGATGGTGTCTGAATATAGATTGAAGCTTTATTTTTCTTGAGATTTCCTTGTGGTGGGGTATGTTTATTTTACATCACAACTATAATGGAATTGTTTTTCATGACTACACATTTTTAATCTATTACTTGCTTTCTCAGTGAGGGGGATTGGGGTGGGAAGAAGGGAGAGATTTGGAATCAAAGCTTGAAAAGTGAATGTTGTAAACAATACTATAAGCAAATTAGAAGCTCAAGGACTAGTCTACCTGTCAGATCTATGGAAAGGGGAACAGTTTATCACTAAGGAAGAGTTGGAGAACATGACCAAAAATGAATTAGATGATTTCAATTACATTAAATTAAAAAGCTTTTGGACAGATAAAACCAATGTAACCAAGATCAAAAGAAATGTAGTAAATTGGGAAATGATCTTTACAACTAATGATTCTGACAAAGGACTCATTTCTAAAATATACAGAGAAGTGAGTCATATTTTTAACAAAAAGGCATTCCCCAATTAACAAATGGTCAAAGGATATGGAAAGGCAATTTACAGACGAGGAGATCAAAGTAATCCATAGCCACATGAAAAAATGCTCTAAATCATTAATTATTAGAGAAATGCAAATTAAAGCTTCTCTGAGGTACCACCTCACACCTTTCAGATTGGCCAGTATGACCAGGAAGGATAATGATCATTGTTGGAAGGAATGGGGGAAATCTGGGACACTATTACACTGTTGGTGGAGCTGTGAACTCATCCAATCCTTTTGGAGAGCTATTTGGAACTATGCCCAAAGGGCAACAAAAATGTGCTTACCCTTTTGACCCAGCAATACCACTACTGGGTCTATACCTTGAAGAGATGATGAAAAAGGGTAAAAACATTACTTGTACAAAAATATTTCTATCAGCCCTGTTTGTGGTGGCAAAGAATTGGAAATCAAGTAAATGTCCCTCAATTGGGGAATGGCTTAGCAAACTGTGGTATATGTATGTCATGGAACACTATTGTTCTATTAGAAACCAGGAGGAATGGGATTTCAGGGAAGCCTGGAGGGAGTTGCATGAATTGATGCTGAGTGAGATGAGCAGAACCAGAAAAACACTGTACACCCTAACAGCAACATGGGAGTGATGATCAACCTCGATGGACTCACTCATTTCATCAGTGCAACAATCGGGAACAATTTTGGGCTGTCTGCAAAGGAGAGTGCCATCTGTATCCAGATAAGGAGCTGTGGAGTTTGAACAAAGTTCAAGGACTATTCCCTTTAATTTAGGGGGGGAAAAAAGATACCTTATTGTCTGATCTTGTTACCTCTTAGACTTCTCTTCTCTTTAAGGATATGATTTCTCTCTCATCACACCCAATTTGGATCAAGGTACAGCATGGAAACAAAATAAATACTGATAGAGTGCTATCTGGGGGGGGGGAGGGAAGCAAGATTGGGGGAAAATTGTAAAACTCAAATAATACCTTTAATAAAAATTAATTTAAAAAATAAAAATAAATAAAAAACAAAAAAAGTGAATGTTGTGGGGGCAGCTAGGTGGTACAGTGGATAGAGCACTAGTCCTGAGTTCCAATCCAGCCTCAGACACTTGATAATTTCTAGCTGTGTTACCTTGAACAAATCACTTATTCCCTCTATCACCCCCCCCCAGTTCAATGTTTTAGAAAGCAAATGTCAAAACTTGTTTTTGCATATAACCAGGGAAAAGAAAAATAAAAAAATAAAAGAACCCTCGTCCAGTCTCTTCATTTTACAAAAGAGAAAACTGAGCAGGAGTGGTTGATGGTAATTTGCTTAAGTCATACAAAGAGTAAGTGGCAGGACTGTGCTTGACCCTAGTCTTCTTACTTTGAGTCTTTTTTTTTCATGTGTTTGATCCCAGTTACTAAACTGATATTTTTACAATGGGAAAAAGAATTGAAATTGATTGAGGAAGTTAAATTTACCCCCAGACCCCCCATGGAGGGGGGGGTCCAGGCTCTTTACAAATGTCATCTCATTTTGGGGGAATGCTGTTATTTTCCCCATTTTATAAATGTGTAAACTGAGGCTAACAGAAGTAACCCAGGGTCATTCAGTAAGTGTCTAAGGTTGGATTTTTTTGCGTGAGGAAATGGGATTGAGTGACTTATCCAAGGTCACAGAGCTATTAAGTATCAAGTGTCTGAAGCTGAGTGAACTCGGATCCTCCTGGCTCCAGGGTAGATGCCCTATTCACTGTGTCACCTAACTACCCCAAGCTTGGATTTTAACAAAGGTCTTGACTTCAGGCCTAGCATTCAATACATTGAACCTTCTAGTGCCCTCTAAGTAAATACATATTATTTTGTCTTTCCATCTAAGACACTTCATTTTTTGAATTTCTAAAAAATGCTTAAATTTCATTAATATTTTCTAAAACAAGTACTTCCCAATTAGATTTCTACAGAAGTAATCCACACATTGTCCATGCCTGAAGTGTATCCCTTGGCCAGCCCTCCAGTCCATCACCAAAAAGTGGGAGACCTGCATGCCTGCATGCCTCATTATCTGAAGTCATGATTATACTCACATTAATCAGGAGGATGGAGGACAATAAGCATGTCTAGAAAACCTACTATGTGTCAGCACCTTGAAAAGCATTTGGCAAGTTGTCTCTCATTTGAGGCAGATGCTATAACTATCTCCATTTTACAGTTTCAATTTACATTGTATGGAAATTGAAGCAAACAAAAATGGTCCAGCTAGTTCTGTGGATTTTCACTGAAGTCTTCCTGCCTCTAGACCCAGGTGCACTCTGGTGCCACCTGGCGTCCTCAATCAATTCCAATTCTCTTTCCACTGCAAAAAAAATATCATATAACTATTGATGTCACAAAATGTCCTAGAAATTTATAGATGATAGTAATAAGATTATGAAGAAGTTGGTGAGAGTAGGTATCACATGTTGCAGAGAAGGAAAAAATATTCAGAAAGCATAGTGGGAAAATAATCTGGAATTGGTAATGGGCAGTTATCACTCTTAGTGATTTCTGGAGATTAAGCATATTAGAATTAGAACAAGCTTCAAAGAAAAGAGTTATAGTTTAAGATAATACTTTTAAAGTATAAGTTGTTCAGGATTTTTTAGTTATATCCAACTCTTCACGACCCATTTGAGGTTTTCTTGACAAAGATACTAGAATGGTTTTACCATTCCTTTTCCAACTCATTTTACAAATGATGAAACCAAGGCAAAACAGGGTCAAGTGACTTTCCCAGGGTCACATTGCCAGTGTTTGAGGACAGATATGAACTCAGGAAGACGAGTCTTTTGACTCTAGGTCCTACATGCTCTCTGATGAACTCCTGTTTAAAATCTAAAAAGCTCAGAGGAATCAGACTGAGATTAATCACTGAGCCTATATATATTCACAAAAAAAAAGTTACTATGAATTGACAACCCCCATGAGTTTGACCTCAATAAAGACTTAAACTGGAGCATGGTATGAACCTCCAGAGTTTGTCCTAATAAGGGACAAACATTAGCTTCCAGAGTTTGATCTCAGAAAAAGAACAAACAGAATTAGGTTAACTTATGCCTTCATTAAATTTCTCTAAATACACGGATTATGCATATATAGGCTCTGGCTAGAAAACTGGGTCCAAAATGGTGTTTGGAAATAGTTAAACAATTGCAATATCAGGAGGAGGGATCTGTTAAAGCTGCTTCTGTTCTTCAGGAGAGTAGCCCTCAACTCAGGAAATGCCTCATGTATGCTAGGGACCAGGGAGCTCAATATCCAACATTCCATTAGGTTAGGGAGAGTACCCCTCCCAAATCAGGACCTTTTTTGTCTTATCAGTTATGCCAAAGACCTCCACAAAGCAAGGGAATGTCCCAATCCAGTGCATCCAGTCACCACTGATCCAAAGGGGAGATTTGACAGAATTCAGTGACACTATAAAATGAATTTGCATTTCTTCATCACAATACTGACATGGAATCTCACGCACATGCAATAATAATTTCATACTTCACAAATTGAAATCTGCTAGCTTAGGGAAAATCAGATTTCATTTAAAATAAGAAGATAGGATAAAAATTGAGGATTTAGGAAGATGTACTCACAAGAAAAATTTATTTCCTGCGCAGAGTACAGTGGAAGGGGCTAATGATTCTTAGAATGCAGGAAGGCTTAGATAGAAATGAGAGAAAATAAGAGAAGAAGCAAGGCAAGAGGCCTAGGGCAATAAGTTTAGGTGGTAGGAATAAAAAAGGGGCTTTAGGGAGATCCGATTCAATTCAACAAGCATATATTAAGGGCCTACTAAGGAATCACACTAGTCATGGGAATACAAAGACATTTTAAGACTTCTAGGAGTTTATGTTCCACTAGGGGAGAAAACATGTATATAAATTAATATGTAATATAAATGTATATAATATAGGCCCATCTACATACGTGCAAATGCAATATTATATAGGTGTACACATGGGTGTAGATACTAGGTGTGTTATATTGTACATGTATACATGTGTGTATAGACACATCCAAAGAAAGACATGTGTGTGTGTATTATATATATGTATTGGGTGGTCTCCTCACATGGCTTGTCTCCTAACCTCTCCTTTTCTCTCCCAAATACACCATGATGAAAACACCAGAGACGGGCTGAAGAGATAGGGCTGAAGCTGCATAGACAAAGAAGTAGTGGCAGTGGCCAGTGTGATCCTCTTTCCTCTTGCACTGTTTTGATTGCAATCCCTTTCTCTGTTGTGGTAGCAGCCCAATCCCTGATTCTAGATCTCCTGATAACCCCTCCCTTGCCTCTCATGAGATTTCAATTTTTCTTCCCCCCACAGTACTGAGAGAGGACCATCAAATCTGTCACAATCTAGTGACTACCAGGGCTTCAGTAGGCAAGCACTGAGAAATTTCTATCTTCCAACTGACATTGATTTCCAAAGACCTGCTACAGATACAAGGTTTTATGTATTAAAAAAAAAAAAAGTGAGGGGGTGCTGTATAAACTGATACTTGAAGATAACCAGGAGTTTCAGAAGGTAGAGGATGAGGAAGGGGAGCATTTTAAAGGAAAGAGACAACTTATGCGAAGGTGAGGAAGAAAAAAGGGATATGACTTTGTATAAAGGAAAGAGCAACTTATCTTTGAAGTATTTGAGGAGGAATAGTACAAAATAAGTTTGGAAAGGTAGACTGGCAATTTACAGGGAAGTATCTTTAAATATCAAATAAAGAAATTAGTATTTATCCTAGAAGGTTTAGTACTTGGGTTGGAAGATTATACTAGGATCAGAGTCAAGAAGAGCTCAGTTTTTAATAGATTGAGCTTGACATGGTGTTATGATATGCCAAGAAAATGTACAGCAGCTCACTATAAGTTGCAAGATAATGGCCACCCTGCATTGGTCGAGGAGCTTCCTAGGTTGATGAACTCACAGAAGAAAGAAAGAGACAGATTGTGTGTGTGTGTGTGTGTGTGTGTGTGTGTGTGTGTGTGTGTGTGTGTGTGTGTGAGAGAGAGAGAGAGAGAGAGAGAGAGAGAGAGAAAGAGAGAGAGAGAGGCAGAGGCGATAGAGGAAGATCCATCTGGGAAGTGAAAATGGTTTGAGGTGAGGTCCAGATTTTTTTTTCTTTTTTTTTTAATTTTTTTATGAAAGATATTGAGTTTTACATTTTCCCCCAATCTTGCTTCCCTCTCCCCTCCCCCCACAGAAAGCACTCTGTCAGTCTTTACTTTGTTTCCATGTTGTACCTTGTTCCAAATTGGGTGTGATGAGAGAGAAATCATATCCCTGAAGAGAAGTCTAAGAGGTAACAAGATCAGACAATAAGCTATCTGGTTTTTTTCCTAAATTGAAGGGAATAGTCCTTGTGCTTTGTTCAAACTCCACAGCTCTTTATCTGGATACAGATGGCACTCTCCTTTGCAGACAGCCCAAAATTGTTCCTGATAGTTGCACTGATGGAATGAGCGAGTCCTTCAAGGTTGAACATCACTCCCATGTTGCTGTTAGGGTGTACAGTGTTTTTCTGGTTCTGCTCATCTCACTCAGCATCAGTTCATGCAAATCCCTCCAGGTTTCCCTGAAATCCCATCCCTCCTGGTTTCTTATAGAACAATAGTTTTTTTCCATGACATACATATACCACAGTTTGCTAAGCCATTCCCCAATTGAAGGACATTTACTGGATTTCCAATTCTTTGCCACTACAAACAGGGCAGCTATAAATATTTTTGTACAAGTAATGTTTTTACTCTTTTTCCTCATCTCTTCAGGGTATAGATCCAATAGTGGTATTGCTGGGTCAAGGTCCATATTTTTGAAGTCATAAACAGAAAGGAAGGAACAGGTGTTCCATGTGGAAATTAAGAAAGGGAAGCCTAAGGAAAATACTAAGGTTTAGGGAACTTAGAATTGGAAAAGAGAAGCTAATGGAAAGGCAGTATGGTACAATGGAAAATATATTCAGTTTGGAGGTAGGGAAAATCCCAAGTTGAAATTCAAGTTCTGTTACTTACTGTGTATCCTTGAATAATCTTTCTGAGCCTCAGGTTCCCCCATTGGTGAAATGAGAGACAAGGTGTCCCTTTCCAGATCCATATTTATGATCCTATGATCCTTGTCAGTAAAGCATAGGGAAAAGACTGAAAATCAGGTCTCCTGATAAGATTTCCAAATCTCCTGATTTTCAATCTAGTTTCTTTTTTTTTTTAACTATAAATAAAGACAAGAGATGGAGTAGCATGTATGAGTAACAATAAGAATGACAATTAGACTGGACCACAGTGTTCATGGAAAGAAGTAATGTATAAAATTGGAAAGGTGGTTTAGAAACAGGTTGGATTATGTCTTAAATGTTGAGAAGGGAGATTTTATTTTATTTTCCAATTACTAGGGAGCCAGTGATATTTATTGAGCAGGGGAGACAAGGTCACATTGATACTTTTGGAAAATCACTTAGGCTGCTTTGTGAAGAATGGATTAAAGTGGACAGACCCAAGGCAGGCACTTCAGTTTGGAAACTATTATCATAATCTAGGCAAGAAGAAATGGGGGGAAAAAACTAGTGGTCTTTGTGAGTGGAAAGAAGGGGAATGATGATAGAAATGGGGTGGAGATAAAAACAAGATTTGACAATTTAATATATAGTATGAGGGTGAGGAGGTTAAGGATCACACCAAGGTTGTGAACCTGGGTAACTGAAAGCATGGTGATGCCCTTGACAGAGAAATAGAGAAATTTAGAGGAGGGATGGAATGGGAAGAAAGATAATGAGTTCAATTTTAGACATGTTGAATTATCAGTTAATAAATCCTTGCAAAACTCATGAATATATAACCATTTCATTTCTTTGAGGTAAATACAGTACCTTCCATTACTTCATCCTAGGCAGTAGAACACTTGATATCATAGCAAGTCTGAGTACCATAACTGTAGAATTACTAAGGAGACAAAGATGATCAGGTCTATATTCTCCCTCCCACTCTCACACACACAACTATCTAAAGAACTCTTGAGCTTTACAAGCCAGTTTAAAATTTATCCATCTGACCCCCTCACCAAGTGCCCTCTGACCTTACCTGAATCTAGAGGATCCAATTTATCAAATTAAATGCAAAAAAAAAATGTTTTATTCAAATGTCTTATGTCATTCACATTCCCAGGCCCAGTCCATCTACTGCAGGCTTGTCACTGGAGTTCTTTGAGAGAGCTCCATTAGCAGTGCTACAGTTCAATAGTTCTCTCCAATACATCTATTTCAGGATATAGAATCAGAGATTTAGATCTGGAAAGAGCCTAGAGGTCATTCAGTCCAATACCTTTGTTTTAGAAATAGGGAGTGGGGGGCCTACTGACAGAGTTCTGAAGGAGATGCAGGTCAACCTCAGGCTTATTAGTTGTATGACCCTAGGCAAATCAATTCATATCTCTCAGCTTCAGTTCCCTTATCTAGAAGATGATCTGTATTGACTATTAATAGTAGCTAACATTTATATAGTGTTTATTATGCCAAAAGCTTTATCACTATTATCTCAGTGGATTTTCCCAACAACCCTGGGAGGTGGGTCCTATTCTTATCCCCATTTTACAGATGAAGAAATTAGGGCAAACTGTTAGGGACTGTTGTGTGTGGGAGTACTGTAAAACCTTCATCACCTGGTGTCCTTGAGCCCCAGAGTGCCTGCCACAGGAGTGGGAGTAGACCAGGGACAGGGAGGATATTTAAGCATTTGTATTTTGGTAAATAAATGGAGATCTAGGAGAACAAGGAGAAACTCATCTCCCTTGTCTCCCATTCCCTCAACTCTCCCCTGAGGAAAGGATAAGCGAGTCCAGAAAGGGACTCAACACTAAATCAAGGTTAGCTGACTGATCTAGGATCATCCACAAGTCAAATTTGATGTCAAGCCTTCCTGACTCTTGACCCAGTGTTCTTTCCATGGAAATATCTTTCTAGATCCACAATGATAATGGTGAAACTGAGGCCAAATGAAGTGAACTAATCTTCCTAAGGTTATAAAGAGGCAAAACTATTATTTAAATCTGGTTCCACTGATTCCAAAACTAGAACTCCTTCCCTGACACCCTGCTGGTTCTTCTAAACAGGAAAGCTAATCAGTAGCTAGAAAGGATAAGGTCATTGTTTTTCCCCCATGTCTAGAATGACTGGAGACAAGTCAAGTAGGCAAAATTTGTCCTCAGCATCCATTCTTCTATTTCTTTTTTGTGCCATTTATTCCCCTAATCCTAAAGTCCCAGTGACCTACTTCTTTCTATACAAACATTCTAAACTATTACAAATAACAGATAATTCTTCATGTGTTCTTTCTTATAGTGGTTTTCATTTTTGATCAGAGCTAAAGTCTTCCATGAAAGAAAATAGTTGAATTTCAAACATCAACAGGTAGGAAAAGTCATTTTATTTAATGTAAAAGGTGTTTATGATAAAAGTAAATTTCTGTGTTTCATCTGGGTTGTTTCTCCCAGGCCCATCGTGGAAATGACCAGGACAAGAATATCACAAGCAAATGGACAGATGAGTTGCAATTTATAATAATGAACTAAATATGTACACTGAGAAGTTCTTAGGGTCATTAAACTATTGATATAAAAATTGCATTAATATTGATTTATTAACAAATTGTCAACTAAATAAATATTAAATTGAAGCCATTGTTTTTTGATGTATATATGAGGTTGGCTAGGATTCTACAGTCAGTTGAAATTTGTCATTTGGAAGCACAGCAAGACAAGTCCTTTGAAAAGAAATCTGTTCACATATATAAATTATCCATCTTCCCCCTCTTTTGCCTCCTCTAATTACTGATAGGCAGCTTTTGAATATTATTAAAGCAATTTCAAGAACATTTAACTTAATACTCCTTTTTGAAATCAGAAGCCTCCTGATTCTCCACCTACCTTTTTGGCTTGACTTAGCTGAGATTCTTCTAGTCTTTGTATCACCGAATTCACTGAATCAGGTATTTCAAGGGTACGAGACTGTATCTCTGTAAACTTTTCAGCTTCCAGTTCTTCTTCTTCTGAACTTTCCTCCAGTAAATGCATACCGATCTTTTGGAATGCCATTTTGAATATTTTTTTCCTCTTTCCTTAAAAATTATAGGCAAATGTCAGTAGAAAGAACTGCTGAGCAGTAAGTAAGGATCTGTTCTGCTCCCAAAGGTTGACTACTGATGACAAGACTGGTTGCTAACTATAGAATTCCAATCCAGATGATGTCAGAATGGATTTTTCTGTGGCACTGTCAGACTCAATAAATGTCCAGTGAATGCCTACTAAATGTAGAAAATAGTGCTAGGCATTTCACAGGTGCCACTGCTAGAGGGGATAAAGAAGACTGGTCAGAAGAAAAGTAAATATAAAAGAATGGACATGCGCCATCTTCAAGGAATTCAATAAACATAATAGCTATAATCCAAGTCTCAGGCTTGGTTCTCTTTCTCTCCTACTTGGGTTTTGCTTAAGAATTATATATCTCTTTTAACTATGAAATGTTTTACCTGGCTATACATATATAACCTATATCTAATTGTTTGCCTTTTCAATGGGGGAGAGGGATAGGGAGGAAGAGAATTTGGAACTCAAGAGTTAAAAATGAATATTAAACTTGTTTTTATATATAAGTGGGGGGAAATAAAAATGCTAAATTTAAAAAAATTATATATCTCAGACATCATAACTTCTTACCTCAGTCTCAACATACCCTCACTAAAATCATAGAATATTAGAGCTGGAAAGGAGGTTATTGAGGTTACTGAGTCCAACTCCCTTACTGTAGGGTTATAAAGTGATTTGCCTAAGATCCTCTGGTCTTAAATGGTGGAACCATGATTCAAGAGATTATTGAGTCCAATTTCCTTACTGAAGGGATAAAATGATTTGCCTAAGATCCCCTGGCAATTAAATGGCAGAACCAGGATTTCAATACAGATGTTTAGTGTCTTGTTCATTACTTCCCAGACAACGCTGTTTACCACATGGGAAACCTAAGTAACAAATGAGAATTGTCCATGGTACTCCGAGGGTAATGTGGCAGCAGGTAAAATGATGCTGGTTCATAATTCAAATAAAATATAAACATTTTGTATCACTTTAAAATTGTTTTGGACACCTATTTTTTTAATCTTTTCCCCAAATTTTGACTATATATCTCCTTGACTTCCTAAATTCTATTACTTCAGCATTTTATCAACTTGTTATAGATACTAGATGTATCTTCTCTTTTGAGTATGTATGTACTTTCTTTCTCTCTTTTTTTTTAAAGACTGGTTCTCCCTATCTAGACCTGAAATTCAGGAGTTACTCACAGACCTGACCCTAATACTACTGATCAGAACAGTACCCTTTGACATCTTCTATTTCTCTCCTGGGCTGATTGTTCTCTCTTCACAGAGGCATAACACATCAACACCAAACTTAATGTGGACACCTGATCGGCAAAGTTCACTACAATTCAGAATTCCTAAGTTCAAGAAATCTACTAACTTTAGTCTCGAAAGCAGCTGACATTACAAATGGATGCCTCCATTTCCTGCCTGCCCCCTGCATATTTTCATGGTTCCTGAGAATGAAGATGCTGAAGATCATGGTTTTGACACCTGTAACAAAAGAGGGTGGGAACTCTCAGAATTACCTAATTTAATACAGTAGCCAGGAGCTTGGGCAGATGGTTATCACTCGAACACACAGCTCTACTTGTGAAGGATGCTGACACTGAA